>NC_059198.1:39899604-40499604 GCF_020615455.1 Coregonus clupeaformis | reverse complement strand
ACACTGTGGCTTTCTCCACATGGTCATTTTGAAGGGATGGTTTGACTGATGCGCTGTGACATGCTGGGCCAAATGATCTCTCACATACACAAACATGTCCTGCTGCTGCCTGGGCTGACCGGATGAGAAGTGCATGTTTTTTTTATTTTTATGGGAGTATCGACAGGCTTGACAGCCAGGTCTAACGCCATGTATTTTCTCTCTGTCTAGTTCTCTCTCTGTCTGTCTTTCTCTTTCTGTCTCAATCTTTCTACATTTCTTGTCCCACCCTAGAAGATAATCATATTCGGGTTTTGATTAATTAATAACTGTCGTAGGGTAGAATACACTTCTGAGTGTCAGGACAATCTATCCACGGGGGACCAGTATGAAAAAAAATGTATGCACTCACTAACTGTAAGTCGCTCTGGATAAGAGCGTCTGCTAAATGACTAAAATGTAAAATGTGAATTATGTTAATGTGCTGAATGATTGTGTTATTGTAATCAAGTCATTCTCACTATCCTCCATTGAAATATCTTGACTCGTGACTTGCATTCCCAGTTCCCACTGTGGAGTAACAGTTGAAGAGTGTCTTTCCTGTGTCTAATTGGGCACATGCAGAATGACACAGCACTCTTCACTCTCACTACTCTACACCATTTTGAAGATTCACCATGTGATGTGCAGCTCTCTCCCTTCTTTCTTTCTTTCTCTCTGTCTTTGATTTATAAAGCCAGGCACATTTAACAGTTAGGCTATTGATTATAGGCCTGATTATGTTGGAGTTTCCTCTCTCCTCAATTTTCTTAGACAGGCTAAGGCAAGGGTTGTTTCCCCGTCTGTGCTGCTGCTGCCTCCGCCGCATTGTTCTCAATCCCAATATGCTGGTTAACTTTGCTATTATGCACATAGCGACATAGGGAAAGGTGCCAATTCTACGACGCACTGAAGATTATGTTTCAGAACCGCGGACAGCGACCATATCCAACGCGGGGGAAAGCGCATTTGTTATAAAATAATATTCGATTTATTAGTGTTGCACCATTATTTTTACTAATATAACCATATACAATTTCAGTATCACATGTCTTAGAGTGATGGACTGAGCCATCCCTGTGGCCTCCGCAATGGATTAGTCCACTCAGACAGGCGCCAATCACCATGAAGAAAAAAATATATATTTGACTGCTCGGCTAAAGAAATCTCGGTCGACCAACAGCCTATCGACCAAACAATCGAACAGTCGACTAAATGGGGTCAGCCCTAGTGCTATGCCATCTACGAAAATCCTAGTTTTGATACCAAGTTGGTATAGACAGCATTGCCAGTCACTGTTGTGAGGACAGGCGGATAATCAGTGCCATTTTTAATTACTATTATTTTGGCTTTAGGGGCAGTAGGCAGCCCTAGCGCCGTATAATCTGTCTGTTACCATAGCAGCAGAGGGGTAATCTGTATGGCCAGCTCGACCAATAACTAGGGCGAGACCACCACCACGCAGTCATCACCTAAACAGGGTCTGCATGTCTTATCAGCTGCTGCTTTCGGTGTGATGAGGGGAGAAGGAGGGAGGGGGTCATGAACTGGGTATGCTTAGTAATGTATGGTCTCTTTGCTGAGCTGTCTTTGTCAATGCAATAGTGCTGTGTGTGCGTGTGTGTGTGTGTGTGTGTGTGTGTGTGCGTGCATTAATGATTGCTCAAGCCCTTTGTGTCTGCATGGTGAGTTATTGTGCATGTGCAGGGATTCAGAACAGTTGTTTATTTTGACTTAGTGGCTTATAGAAACTGTAATTGCAATGCAGTTTGTAGAGTCTGCCGACTTGATTTGAATGCTTTATCTGTGTATAGCCAGTCTTATGTACCCAGTATCCTTTGTCATAATATCATGGCTCTAGTAGAGTGTATACTGTGGTTGTTGTTATGGTACACATATGGTAATTCTCAACATTTTAAACAAATATTGTTCACGCTAAACCGCCAGGCTACCTGGGGCGGCAGGTAGCCTGGTGGGTAGGAGCGTTCGGCCAGTAACCGAAAGGTTGCTGGGTCGAATCCCCGAGCTGACAAGGTAAAAAATCTGTCATTCTGCACCTGAGCATTGTTCCCCCGGCCGCCGATGATGTGGATGTCGATTAAGGCAGCCCCCCACACCTCTCTGATTCAGAGGGGTTGGGTTAAATGCGGAAGACACATTTCAGTTCAATGCATTCAGTTGTACAACTGACTAGGTATCCCCCTATCTCGCCCAGTGCCGTCTCTGAAGGAACGTGTTCATCATTTATTTTCTTCGATTTTATCGCCCGTTGAATCTGACATCCACCCCCCCACCCCCACCCTCTTTGTCACACTGCAGAGGGTGACAGGGCTGTTGTGTAAACCAATCAGATTAGCTCCCCTCTCGTTTGCGGTGGCGCGCCAGAGATGATTGGATGATTGTTCAGGGGCCTCTGGTGGAGCAGAGGGCCCCTATCAGGGGGGCCGCTATCTGACTTCTGTCTGACATGACTGATGGCTCTTATAAAGAGTGTCTGAAGAGAGGTTTCACTTGATTAACAACCAGTAGCGGTGTGAGTAAAATGACTGAGGAAGCCAAGCCAGTAAAAAAGCCATATTAAAACCTATCTAATTGCATTGTTTGCTCTATAACCCATTCGTTCATACTCCACCGTGATATACAAAAAGGCTGTGACAACAAAAAGACAATAGTCATCACAAAACCGGAGAGCATCTGTCCAGTGAAGTCCACAAAGCAAGTATTGCATGTAACAAACAGTTATATCACCTGCAGCATGGTCAAGCAAGTACATTTTTTAGACAGTTTACTAAACAACTACTGATTTAGAAACACGGAGTTACCGCAAGTCAGCACAAAGACAATAGGAGCACTGCCTCCGCTATTCCAGCACCATTTCAACTTAAACATCAAATCAACAATGCAATATACACTACCAGTCAAAAGTTTGGACACACCTACTCATTCAAGGGTTTTTCTTTATTTTTACTATTTTTTACATTGTAGAATAATAGTGAAGACATCAAAACTATGAAATAACACATATGGAATCATGTAGTAACCAAAAAAGTGTTAAACAAATCAAAATATATTTTATATTTGAGATTCTTCAAATAGCCACCCTTTGCCTTGATGACAGCTTTGCACAATCTTGGCACTGTCTGTGATTTATTTAGAATTCAAGGCACACTTAACCAGCATGGCTACCACAGCATTCTGCAGCGATACGCCATCCCATCTGGTTTGGGCTTAGTCGGACTATCATTTGTTTTTTAACAGACAATGACCCAACACACCTCCAGGCTGTGTAAGGGCTATTTTACCAAGAAGGAGAGTGATGGAGTGCTGCATCAGATGACCTGGCCTCCACAATCCCCTGACCTCAACCAAATTGAGATGGTTTGAGATGAGTCGGACGGCAGAGTGAAGGAAAAGCAGCCAACAAGTGCTCAGCATGTGGGAACTCCTTCAAGACTGTTGGAAAAGCATTCCAGGTGAAACTGGTTGATAGAATGCCAAGAGTGTGCAAAGCTGTCATCAAGGCAAAGGGTGGCTATTTGATTTTGGTTACTACATGATTCCATATATGTTATTTCATAGTTTTGATGTCTTCACTATTGTTCTACAATGTAGAAAATAGTAAAATAAAGCAAAACCCTTGAATGAGTAGGTGTGTCCAAACGTTTGACTGGTACTGTGTGATTAGTTTATACACTGAAAACAAACTTAAAGATACCAAGAAACTATTTAGTCCAATCAATGTTGCTAAATATCATGTTGCTGTCCATGGCACTGATTTCTGTGTGTGCGCGTGTGCGTGCGTGCGTGCGCAGATAAAACAAAATGTTTTGACTCACCCTACTTGTAGACTAGTTGAAAGCCAGTGCCATCCTCCTCTCTTTCATGTTGGCAAAAAGGTCTGTGGCTCTGTCATACAGTACGGTTTTAGCTGTTGTTGTCATTTAGAAAGCTAGCTACTACAGGACATCAACACAAGCAGAACAGAAACAGACAAGTTTAGCTTAGAAAGTGATTTGATTGGTCTGAAGCCAAATCCAAACTGGCCTCCATTGGGGGACATTTTGCTGCACCAGGACAACCCACAGTTGAGCTCAGTTCAACGCTGATTGGCTAATTATTTTAATTTTAATTTTATTAAGGGAGCATCAATCAATAAAATGCTATGGCTGCAACATGTTATACTCTTTTGGTCCAGACAGCATCAGCTACAGTGGGGGAAAAAAGTATTTAGTCAGCCACCAATTGTGCAAGTTCTCCCACTTAAAAAGATGAGAGAGGCCTGTAATTTTCATCATAGGTTGACGTCAACTATGACAGACAAAATGAGAAAATAAAATCCAGAAAATCACTTTGTAGGATTTTTTATGAATTTATTTGCAAATTATGGTGGAAAATAAGTATTTGGTCAATAACAAAAGTTTCTCAATACTTTGTTATATACCCTTTGTTGGCAATGACACAGGTCAAATGTTTTCTGTAAGTCTTCACAAGGTTTTCACACACTGTTGCTGGTATTTTGGCCCATTCCTCCATGCAGATCTCCTCTAGAGCAGTGATGTTTTGGGGCTGTCGCTGGGCAACACAGACTTTCAACTCCCCTCCAAAGATTTTCTATGGGGTTGAGATCTGGAGACTGGCTAGGCCACTCCAGGACCTTGAAATGCTTCTTACGAAGCCACTCCTTCGTTGCCCGGGCGGTGTGTTTGGGATCATTGTCATGCTGAAAGACCCAGACACGTTTCATCTTCAATGCCCTTGCTGATGGAAGGAGGTTTTCACTCAAAATCTCACGATACATGGCCCCATTCATTCTTTCCTTTACACGGATCAGTCGTCCTGGTCCCTTTGCAGAAAAACAGCCCCAAAGCATGATGTTTCCACCCCCATGCTTCACAGTAGGTATGGTGTTCTTTGGATGCAACTCAGCATTCTTTGTCCTCCAAACACGACGGAGTTGAGTTTTTACCAAAAAGTTCTATTTTGGTTTCATCTGACCATATGACATTCTCCCAATCCTCTTCTGGATCATCCAAATGCACTCTAGCAAACTTCAGACGGGCCTGGACATGTACTGGCTTAAGCAGGGGGACACGTCTGGCACTGCAGGATTTGAGTCCCTGGCGGCGTAGTGTGTTACTGATGGTAGGCTTTGTTACTTTGGTCCCAGCTCTCTGCAGGTCATTCACTAAGTCCCCCGTGTGGTTCTGGGATTTTTGCTCACCGTTCTTGTGATCATTTTGACCCCACGGGGTGAGATCTTGCGTGGAGCCCCAGATCGAGGGAGATTATCAGTGGTCTTGTATGTCTTCCATTTCCTAATAATTGCTCCCACAGTTGATTTCTTCAAACCAAGCTGCTTACCTATTGCAGATTCAGTCTTCCCAGCCTGGTGCAGGTCTACAATTTTGTTTCTGGTGTCCATTGACAGCTCTTTGGTCTTGGCCATAGTGGAGTTTGGAGTGTGACTGTTTGAGGTTGTGGACAGGTGTCTTTTATACTGATAACAAGTTCAAACAGGTGCCATTAATACAGGTAACGAGTGGAGGACAGAGGAGCCTCTTAAAGAAGAAGTTACAGGTCTGTGAGAGCCAGAAATCTTGCTTGTTTGTAGGTGACCAAATACTTAATTTCCACCATAATTTGCAAATAAATTCATTAAAAATCTTACAATGTGATTTTCTGGAATTTTTTTCTCATTTTGTCTGTCATAGTTGACGTGTACCTATGATGAAAATTACAGGCCTCTCTCATCTTTTTAAGTGGGAGAACTTGCACAATTGGTGGCTGACTAAATACTTTTTTCCCTCACTGTACCTGGGCTACACGTACTGAGACAGAGGGGCGCTGTTTCCCTATCTCTAATGATTTCTCCAGTGAGATTCAGCCACTTGTGAATTGACTGAAAATTCTGAAAACATGGAGAGAGAGACGAAAGATAAATTATTTTTGTATTTGTCAAATATTTGGGGAAGCCTGGCTTCCCTTGGCATCCATGAATACACACCACTGTGAACAATTCAAGTTAAACATTTTGGGTAGCACTTAGTCCTGTTTCCACTGGTATTTACCTGGTATTGACTAGGAAATTATGTGGTAACAATGGCTACTTTTTGGTTTTTACACAATTGGTCCTCCGTTTTTTTCTTATGAAAGGCTGTCAATGGGAGAGAATATTGGACATTTATTAAATGGTTGTAGTCTTTGTTTGTATTAGGAAAGTGTCTTAGGGGGCTAGCAAATATTTTAAACTTTTCCAAAGTTGCTATTTGTTTTCAAGTGGCAAAAAGTAGACTGGGCATATTTAGTTGGCGTAAGCAGAAATATACAGTCTTTTTTGTCACTGAACAAATGCAACAGGCTGATTTTGATTTTTTAAATATCTGACATATTTTGTATTGGCATTTACAGCACTTCCAATTTATACACTGAAGCTTCCATGAAGAACTGTTGATCATCCTTCACCCTCTATACCCTTTCACCCTGCATTCGCTAACTTGGGTGACATATTTTTGTCCTCAGTAATTGTAAACCTAGACATCTCGCTTATCTCACTTCTTTGAAGAGGCTGTCTCCTCCATTCTTCTCTATTCTCCTGTTTAGCCTGCGTTTAGCCTAGATAAAAAATCTCCTGGCCCTGTCTCCTGCATCAAAGCCCGGAGCTGAGCCCTCATGTAGAAACCACAGGAATACATTATGCTGATCTACAACACCAGGGCCTCAGAGCTGCCTCAGTAATAAAGCTACCTTGATGTCTACGGGGCACGTTTTTAATGAAACACATCACCATCGTTGTCGTCATCATCTCCAGGGGTCGAGGGGCTGGCTTTCATTTAATCTTGTTTTGGAAGTGCTCTGAGCTGAGGGAGGAGGAACCTGGGTTGCTTTTGAAAGAAATGCTATAGGAACTGGAGTTAATAATATAATAATAATATGCCATTTAGCAGACGCTTTTATCCAAAGCGACTTACAGTCATGCGTGCATACATTTTTTTTGTGTATGGGTGGTCCCGGGGATCGAACCCACTACCTTGGCGTTACAAGCGCCGTGCTCTACCAGCTGAGCTACAGAGATTGGAACGGAGTGTCTCATACTGTTCTCGTCTGACTCCAACTTGGCAGAATTGCACTGTCAGAGATGGCGAGGTAACACATGCAACAGACGTCTGCAACTGTCAGTCCAAAGGCAATAACAGCCAAACACCTGATGATAAACACCTTAATATTAAATACATGGCATGATGATGATGATGATGATATTTATGTCTGTTGATCCAGTTCACTGATGAGGAACTATCAGCAGAAAGGGAAACGTGTTTGAGATCTGATACCCCTATGTGACAATAATGAGATCTCTTTAAGATGTATTATGCCTGGCCCCTGTCCAAAGTACAGTTCTCCAAGGTTTAGCTCTGGGAGGAGCAAACTTGGCCAAATTAAGCCTTATAATCCCTTTGATCTAGATAGACAGAAGGATTTTACTCGAATGTGATGACACTCACGACAACTCATATCTGTTGTTCTAGGACACCAGTGAAAGGAATATCAAAATCATTGTTATTGACAAAGATAAAAGTGAGTCATCAGTGAATGTAATTTGTTAAAACACCCAACTGATGGTTTTAGTTCATGAGCTGGTTCCTGTTAATCAGTGGTATCGTCCATCAATATTAATCAGTGTCTCGTCCATCAATATTAATCAGTGTGTCGTCCATCAATATTAATCAGTGTGTCGTCCTTCAATATTAATCAGTGGTGTCGTCCATCAATATTAATCAGTGTGTCGTCCATCAATATTAATCAGTGTGTCGTCCTTCAATATGAATCAGTGGTGTCATCCATCAATATTAATCAGTGTGTCGTCCTTCAATATTAATCAGTGTGTCGTCCGTCAATATTAATCCATGTGTCGTCCATCAATATTAATCAGTGGTGTCGTCCATCAATATTAATCAGTGTGTCGTCCTTCAATATGAATCAGTGGTGTCGTCCATCAATATGAATCAGTGTGTCGTCCTTCAATATTAATCAGTGGTGTCGTCCATCAATATGAATCAGTGTGTCGTCCTTCAATATGAATCAGTGGTGTCATCCATTAATATTAATCAGTGTGTCGTCCATCAATATTAATCAGTGATGTCGTCCATCAAAATTAATCAGTGGTGTCGTCCATCAATCTCTCCCTTCTACTTCTTTCTGTGTGTGTTTGTTTCCCAGCACCGTCTGGCAATTAGTTTTAGGACAAAGTGAAAGATTCTGAAAGTAGCGACCCATTAATTTTGTCTAAGAAACTCTCCGCTGGCGTTGTCACCTTGACTTGTATTACAGGGCGGGAAGTTCTTTTTCTGTGCCCATTTCTCACGTCTGACAGCAATCTAGAGTTGTCTCTACTTGATCCAATCAATTAATTAGTCAATTATTTGCCTATTAATGGGTGGGTGCGTATGAGAAGAGAGGAGACTTTACCAGATTGAATTGTTCAAAGTCTTGTCACTCCAAGGAATATACGATAATTTACGACCGTACCTTGTAAATTATAAACAATGTTCAGCATTATGAATGTTGGAATCGGCACCATTCAGCACTAATAAGTAATTTACTAATTCACTAATTCAGCCATATGAATGAGTCATTCTGGTACTTGGATATATGTTTAAATGTCATTGGGTTTAGTGGCTTACTGCTAGCCATGCCCCTCAGCTAGCCACATTTAATTGAATTGCTTCTACTCATCCAATATGTTCTCTCTTCAACAGATGAACAGTGTTATTCTGTAGTTACCTGGCAATCCATGAACTACACTATGGATGATGAGACCATTATGTTTTATAGGTGTAGAGTATTTGTAGTCGTGTTCCTATTGTGTTTTTTTTTTAATGACGCCTTATCCAGTTATCTCTTGAGGTACGCAACACATCACCTTTATACAGGAGGCTTTTGGGTAATTAGTTCTCATGGAGGACTTAGTAGAAGCCTTTGAATAGAAGTTAAGAAACCGATGCCACACACTTAAAATAATCACTAACGGTCCTTGTGACCCTCTATAAACCCCAATGCCGGTGAATACAAATTGGCTGTGGGTTTGAAAAGCCTACTTATCTTGTCAAACAGAGATATTTCTCTTCTCCCACCTGTCGACAGTCTCTCTGTTTGTTGAGCTGAATGATTAATTGTATTTTCTCAGAACTGCTCATGCATTTTGGAAGCCTTCAAGCCCTCAGGCAAATATTTCTATAATGATTCTCGTGACCTAGAATAACTTTTTATTTAATATTTTATGTCATCCTTAGTACTTCGATTTTAAATCAAGGGTTTATTCATTTAACATCTATATGGACAGCAATGAAAAGGGATGTGGAGAAAGCCTTTAATCCCCTACTTTAGTTTTTCATGATGAATGAGATAACCAAGACTGACAGTGACAGGTCGAAGACAGTGACAAAGAACAGATAGGAAAGATCGATTGAGACACGGGAACATGACAAAGCTTTTCAGAGAAACTCTGCTGAAAAAAGTGTGGTGACGCAATCCTGAAATAATCAATGCCCCTAGATATGTGTTGACTCCAAAGTGTGAGTGCTTTAAAGGACATTTATGTACCATGATATTCCTGGGGAAATGCTGTGCTGAGGGGAAAGCATATGTGTCACGATTCACTAAGAGTCTCGCCAACCCAACACCATGACTACAGATAGAATTTCCAAAAAGCAAGTGCCTAATTGGATGTGTCATTTCAGTATGGCTGTACTTGCAACTTAGACATTTTGTCGATTGTCTTTTGTTTTATGTAGACGTCCGTTTCTCAAGCTGATCTCAGTTATTTTTGTAGGCTATGTAAGATGGATCTGAGCCAAGTACACAAAGGTCTCATCACTCCGACTCAGATATGGACTTGGTATGGCTTGTTGAGGGTACATAAACTCACTTTAGTCAGCATTGTTATTGTACTGTCAGTCAGCCGACAGCATCATTCAGTCAGGCTAGTGTAGCTAACTTTCTGTACAAATGGTCTCTGTAAAGCCAGACGCAACTTCAAATAGCCCATCGGTTTGAGTCAAATGGTCTGCTTCGTGGGGAAAGTCAGTGAAAACGTTGACTATAAACTAAAGGTCGTCAGGGGTCCAACAGACCCGTAATTCGAGATCTGACCCGGGACCCACTGATATAATTGCCATGGATCTCGGGTATGTGCAATTTAGGGCTGTCCACAACAAATACAAATCTTGGTTGACCGAGAGTCGTCTGTTCAATCGATTGGTCGAAATGTTAAAATGTGTACTTTTCCAACTACAACTATATGTAGGCTACTGATCTTGTCTGATGCTTTAAGCACTGCGATTAAAAATGAAGTCACACAAATTACTAATGAGGGAGCCAGAGATCAATATAGGCTAACCAGAAGAAGAAACCTTGTTCCCGACCCTCCTCCTCCCACTGCCCGCTGCTGCTGGCCTTCGCAGATTCTGCAGTTACGCTCCTGAAGTTGCCGGTAATAGGCTACACCAGCGGTCTGCACCCTTTTTCCATTTGGAGTGCCAAGTTATCGTACCATTTCTACTGATCTGCGTGCCAGTTATGATTTTCATGTGCACATTTTCGTGGAACAGTATCATTTTCATTCAAGAAATTCTTCATATCTCAAAATCAATGTCATGTGGTTAATAAAAATGATATCTAAATGAAAGTGATACAAATCTAAAAGTCCTGTGTAGCTCAGTTGGTAGAGCATGGCGCTTGCAATGCCAGGGTTGTGGGTTCGATTCCCACGGGGGGCCAGTATGAAAATGTATGCACTCACTAACTGTAAGTCGCTCTGGATAAGAGCGTCTGCTAAATGACTAAAATGTAAAATGTAAATGTATTGCCAATATGTAAATATAGCCTACATAAAGCCAACAAATAAAAACATTGCAGCCTGCAGGTAAAAAATATCCTGATAAAAATACATATCCTATAAATTACATTGGCTATGCATGGTCTGTCTGCAAGGAACTTGAAACATTGTATCAACTATTAACTTGGTCCAGCCCACTCCTGCTAGCAAACTTGCAACATTGTATAAAATATTCTGGGGCCTCAGAGATTCCGGCACCAGTGAGCTCTGGACAGACAGACACAGCTGTAGGCTATTTGCGCAAGGGATAAAAAGTGATCAGGTAGGCCATTTTTAAAAACGTTTCCACCGGATCAGAGCAGTATTATTTTTTCCCCTTTCATGCTGAGTTGTTATTGAAAGGGAGAGATCTGGAAAGATTTTTCAAATAGGCTACGTTGAGGAACTATTGTCATTCTCAGTGAATGTAAAAACAGACTTTGTTTACTTGCTGTTTGGGGCAAAGAAACAATTACTTTGAGAACTCCACAGTGATGGTGAGTTAAGACAATAAGAAATAGTATCAGATCCCCAAATGGGCACATTTATAAGCCTACATTTGCACGAAGGCCAGGTAGCCTACCTGTACTTCTATGCGTAATCAGGTTGACAGAAGTGCTCCAAACAAAAGACAATTAATAAATTGGCAACTCGTAAATGGAATGAAATAAACCAAAATGTTTTTCTCACAAGGGTAGCCTAGGTTGTGCGCTCTGCAAATATGTGTCCACTCCTACAATGACAACGGTAAGACTGTAATAATAATATATTGAATGCATTAACAGAAATTACGTAACCAAACAAACATTGTAGATTAGAAATGTTGGTAGATAATCGTAAATATACTACTGGGGATACTGGTGTGCCATTCCCATGGCCTCCGCAATGGATTAATCCACTCAGACAGGCGTGAATCAGACAGGTGTCTCGTGTGCCATACATTTTTTTTAAATATTTGCCACTGCTCGACTAAAAAAATCTTGGTTGACCAACAGCCCATTGACCAAACAATCAGCCAGTCGACTAAATGGGGTCAGCCCTATTGCAATTCAAATTTATTTACAGACTGGACCTGATTGGACTTGTCCTCTGTTAATTTAGTGTTTGTGTCATGAAAACTTCGCGAGCTTGTTATGTGTCAGCCAATTGCAACTCAATAAAACGTACAGTGGGGAAAAAAAGTATTTAGTCAGCCACCAATTGTGCAAGTTCTCCCACTTAAAAAGATGAGAGAGGCCTGTAATTTTCATCATAGGTACACGTCAACTATGACAGACAAATTGAGGGAAAAAAATCCAGAAAATCACATTGTAGGATTTTTAATGAATTTATTTGCAAATTATGGTGGAAAATAAGTATTTGGTCACCTACAAACAAGCAAGATTTCTGGCTCTCACAGACCTGTAACTTCTTCTTTAAGAGGCTCCTCTGTCCTCCACTCGTTACCTGTATTAATGGCACCTGTTTGAACTTGTTATCAGTATAAAAGACACCTGTCCACAACCTCAAACAGTCACACTCCAAACCCATTCCCCCCTAAAAAAATAAAAATAATAAAAAAAAATAATTAAAAAAAGACCAAAGAGCTGTCAAAGGACACCAGAAACAAAATTGTAGACCTGCACCAGGCTGGGAAGACTGAATCTGCAATAGGTAAGCAGCTTGGTTTGAAGAAATCAACTGTGGGAGCAATTATTAGGAAATGGAAGACATACAAGACCACTGATAATCTCCCTCGATCTGGGGCTCCACGCAAGATCTCACCCCGTGGGGTCAAAATGATCACAAGAACGGTGAGCAAAAATCCCAGAACCACACGGGATTTTGAGTGAAAACCTCCTTCCATCAGCAAGGGCATTGAAGATGAAACGTGGCTGGGTCTTTCAGCATGACAATGATCCCAAACACACCGCCCGGGCAACGAAGGAGTGGCTTCGTAAGAAGCATTTCAAGGTCCTGGAGTGGCCTAGCCAGTCTCCAGATCTCAACCCCATAGAAAATCTTTGGAGGGAGTTGAAAGTCTGTGTTGCCCAGCGACAGCCCCAAAACATCACTGCTCTAGAGGAGATCTGCATGGAGGAATGGGCCAAAATACCAGCAACAGTGTGTGAAAACCTTGTGAAGACTTACAGAAAACGTTTGACCTGTGTCATTGCCAACAAAGGGTATATAACAAAGTATTGAGAAACTTTTGTTATTGACCAAATACTTATTTTCCACCATAATTTGCAAATCAATTCATTAAAATTCCTACAATGTGATTTTCTGGAGAAAAAAAATCTCATTTTGTTTGTCATAGTTGACGTGTACCTATGATGAAAATTACAGGCCTCTCATCTTTTTAAGTGGGAGAACTTGCACAATTGGTGGCTGACTAAATACTTTTTCCCCCCACTGTATAGCTTATATCCAGCTGAAACTGGTTCTGGCTGCTCACCTCACATGCGCCTGCTGCTGAGGAGAGACAGCGAGTGAGTAAAAGGAGCCTTAGCCTAGGCTAGTCTACTGTTGATTGTGAAGATGGAGTTATTTTTCACTGAAGTAAAACGAAAGTTCGATGAGAAAGAGTATAGTGAAAAGAAGCCGACAAGGGGAATGTCCTCGGGGACAAGTTTGAAGAACGTTGGCGCGGCCAAATGGACTGTGTGCAACTCGCTATTCAGGTTTGATGCAATTTTCTACCTTTCCTTTATTTATTTTCGTATTTATTATCAATTGTTTAGTCATTATTATTATTATTATTATTATTATTATTATTATTGTAAATCATTATTATTATTATTATTGTAGGCCTATTTAATCATCTAAACCAGTTATTTAAATAGCCTATGCAAAAAGTGTTTTGTTTCATTTTGTTGAGACATTTTCGTTGGCTAAATTATGGTGTAACTGTCATTTTGATTTTGTGCTCCGTATTTAGTTTAAGGTTAAAAGTAGGCCTGTTGTAAAAAGAAATAGCATTAGCCTATTTCTGTCATTTGTTGGGTAGGCCTACGGTAGGCAATCGCTTTTGTTGGTAATAGATGCAATATAAGCCTATAGGTTTCATTCTGTTGAGCCTTTTTCGTTGGCCAAATTAAGTTCCAGCTGTAATGTTGTGTTTGCGGCAAATAATATAATTACCGGTAGGCCTACTATGCTACTCGCATTCAAACCATGAAAAGGAAAAACCAAAGCGGGTAAGATGCAAAACTTAATTTAATGCCGCAATATTATAACCTGTTCATATTTTCCTTATAAACAATGACTTGACTTACTTGATATTACCCTAATAAAGTTAAGCAACTTTTGTGAAGGTTTGGTGTGGTATGGCTATCATTAGGCTTAGCTACTGCAGGCCTATGAAGGCAGTGCACACCGGCACTCCAACTGACTCCGACAGTTGATCTTGAGGTGAGGAAGAATGTTTTAGGCATACCAGAGTTACTCATTTAAGCTAACAATATAATACTTATCTTTCTAAAAAATATATTCTGATCTAACATATACGAATTAGACTCCTTCTGTACGCCTATATCTGTATAGCAGTAGTAGCCTATCTGACAAGTATAAAGAAATCCATGTCGATGTCGGGATATCTCCATCTTTCTCTCTGTCTCTCTAGGGCTAGGCTTAAGCTTGTCTCCCTTAATATTTTATTTAAAAAATATTAATATCATACGGTGGAGTGGACACCTAGGCCTATATGCATGCAATGCCCTGATGCATTTAGCGCTCAAATCTCCGACAGCTGAACCGTGAGGTAGACAATTCATTATTGTTTTAGGAAGTAGAAACCAATACAACAATTGACTATAAAGTTTTGAATATGCTACACATCGAAACACAACAAATTGTTTTTTGGTCGTTTGTTATAGGCAGTTTTTAAGGACACGTAACTGTGGATCATTTGGCCAATATCGCTTGGTTATTGATAGCGCTGGCAGCTCTCTTATTCTACTCTCGGATCTGAACGGGTCTCTCGGATCCGAACAAGCACGGGTCTGTTTGGGTCTGTTTTCCACTTTTCGGAACGGGTCTGACTGTCATTCGGAATGGATCCAACTTTGCGGAGGCAATCATGTATTTGGGAGTATTTCTTATGATGAACTAGGTTCTCTCTGGGAAAACTGAATTTAGGTTTTCCGCAGGGGTGTGAACCGGAACCCTTACATTTCCCACTACAACTCCTTTTATTAGTCTTCGACCCGAAGGGGCAGATCTGCAGGACTCTCGCCAGTCTCCTCTGGGGAGGGAGAGGGAGAGAGAGAGAGAGATACTTTTTAGACTTTTTTTCTTTCTTTAATGATACATTCTCATTTCATTCAAACCTCACCACCACCACCCCCTTAAAAAAACAAATATCCCCTGTACTGCATACTCACCTTGCCCTCTACCCTACGATACAAAACAACACCACACATCACAATAACCAAAACCTCACCACTTCTACAACCGTAGATCCAACCCATCTTTCCCAGCTGTACAGACAGCCCCCCCCCCCCAGACACACCATATCACCTGAAACATCTCCACACTTTGTATCATTTTATAGAACTCAAGTTCCACCCTAAGGCTCGCAGAGACCATCCCATTAAATAATAGTAAAGGGTCTGTTATCCCCCCACCTTTGACCCTGTTCCTCCTTGTTAGCCAAATAGCCAACTTTGCCTGAGCAAACAGAAAATTCAACAACACACATTTGGCCTTTTCCTTATTTGAATACCTGTACCCCATTATAAACATCCCGACAGTAAACTCCACCCCCAACCTCTCACACAGACATTCCAACAGAGACATTAATGGCATTAACCTGGCGCACACAGAAAACACATGAATCACAGTTTCACTCATGACACAGAAAGGACACCCCTGTCCGACTCCCGGGTCAACCCGTGCCAACCAACTGTTAGTGGCCAGAGCTCCATGTAGAACCCTCCACTGGAGGTCCCCTGACCTCTTTGGTACTGGGAGTTTGTAGAGCCCCCTCCATCTAAAACCCACCATAATCTCCACCCCACATACCCCATGCCACTGATGTGCCTTCACTCCTGTTAGGCTCCTAATGTTCCTTACCTTAATGCAGAGGTTGTAGAGGGCTTTACCTCCCACCCCTCAAACTCGGAGTGTTAAAATCTAACAAGTCCTCCAGACCCCTTGCCAGTCCCCAGTCTCTGGAAACATTGGTGGCCCCTCCCCCCTCGGCCGCTCAAACACCCCCCTTACCGGCTCAGACAGTGCCTCTTGGACTTCCCCCAGGAATCTCTCCAGCAGCCTAAGAGATGTTAGTCCTGTTTGTTGTGCCAGGACTTCCGGGGTTTTCCACCCCTCCTCTACCAGCAGTCGAAGGTCACCCAGCCTTAGTAAACCCGCTGCCATCAGTTGCCTCTGCAGGGTGACCGACTGAACCGATCTCAAAAGGATGGCTGGGTTGTGGAAGATAGGCTCCTCCCACACCCCCAGCCTAGGCTCCACACCCCCTTACATTTACATTTTAGTCATTTAGCAGACGCTCTTATCCAGAGCGACTTACAGTTAGTGATTGCATACATTATTATTCTTCTTTTTTTTCAAACCCCCCATGGGAATCGAACCCACAACCCTGGCGTTGCAAACACCATGCTCTACCAACTGAGCTACATCCCTGCCAGCCATTCCCTCCCCTACCCTGGACGAATTGTGCGCCGCCCCATGGGTCTCCCGGTCGCGGCCGGCTACGACAGAGCCTGGATTCGAACCAGGATCTCTAGTGGCACAGCTAGCACTGCAATGCAGTGCCTTAGACCACTGCGCCACTCGGGAGCTTCTCGTGTGAGCCTTAGCAGCTTCCAGGCCCTCAGCACCGCAGAGTAAAAATCTGAGAGACCTGCTATACTCAGCCTCTCCAGCCTCATGAGGAATAGCTGCCGGTCCAACCCTAATCTGCCAGCTCTCCTCAGCAGCGCACATGCTGGTTCCCTCCAGGCGACATCAGTATGGTACAGCAGTCTCTGCGCCGCCTTTAGTCGGAATGCAGCCACCCTGCTCTCCAGTTCCACCAGGCCCTGTCCTCCTTCGTGTACGGACATATACAACACTGCCGCCCTCAGCCAGTGATGGCTAACTGAGCCCCCCTCTCACCTTGACCATACATGACGCCCCAGCATACAACATCTTCACACAGGCCAAAAACCTTTCCCCAAACCCTAACACAGACATCACATTAAACAGATACTCATGGTCCACTCTATCAAAAGCCTTCTCTTGATCTAAAGAGACCAGTCCAAAGTTCACATTAGAACCTCTCGACAAGTCCAACATGTCCCTGATTTAAGAACATGTTGTCCGTGATTGAGCGTCCCGGTACACAATATGTCTGGTCCTTGTCTACTATAGAGTCCAGATGGGACTTCAGTCTGTTAGCGAGGACCTTGGCAAATATCTTGTAGTCCGCACAGTGCAATGCCACAGGCCTCCAGCTCTTAAGTTCACACAAGTCCCCCGTTTTGGGCAGGAGAGTCAGAGCCGCCCAACGGCAGCTCATAGGCAACTTTCCTACCCCGACGCACTCACGCAACACGCAAAAGAAGTCCCGTCCAATTATTCCCCAGAATTTTTCATAGCGTGTTGTACTGATCTTACAAACTTTCCCGGATCGCAAAAATAAGCTTCAAGATTAAGCTTTTTCCCTTTAGTCTCATTCAGGAACCTTGACAGTTCCCTCACCGTGTACTTTGACCCCTCTGCCTGACCCATTGAGGAGGAGTCTTAAAAGGAAAGCCTCCTCATCGTCCTCTTCCTTAGACTCACCTTCCTCCTCCTCCTCTCTATCTCCCATCCTGACCACCTGCCCTTTCTCTCTAGTTGGCGCCTCCCCCCCAGCACCAGGCAAAGGTTCCTTGGTGCCTTTGACCACACCAGCCTCTCCCCTCCCACCTCCTTTCTTCTCCCCCTTTTTCCTCTTCCACCTGACACCCTCCTCCACCCCCTCTAGTCACTTCCCCTTCCCCACTATACTCTCCTCATCCACTAGCATAACCTGACTAGGCCCAGCCTCATCTACACCACCATCCATAGCATGACTAGACCCAGCCTCAGCTACACCACCATCTATAGCATGACTAGGCCCAGCCTCTGCTGCCTGCGTCTCATGGCCCCCTGCACGTTGACCTCGATTTCCCCCACTGGCGCTTCTACCTTCACCTTGTCTACGGCCTTTATGTGGGCACGCAAAGCTCTAATGCCCCAAATCCCCACACTCAAAGCACCGTAGACTATCTGTGCTGGCAAACCCTGCATAGAGCCCCTCCCCATGCCTCACTTTAAAATGCACATTTAACTGTTGCTCATTGTTATTCATAAACATGAACACTTGCCTCCGGAACGAAACAACATGCTTAATGGCATCTGCCTGAAAACCTGCCGACAGTACAAGAAAGCCGCTAGCAAACTTACCAAAATGACTCAGCTCTTTCCTGATTTGATCATCCGTAATAAACGGAGGCAAATTTGCAACTACCACCCGAGTCGAAGGAGTCGAAAGAGAAGAAATCAGCACCAACACTTTCCTTACAAATATTCCACTAGCAATGAGCCTACCCACCAAATTTGCTCTTTTCATGAACACAACCACAGCTTTGTTCATTCTAGATGCGGAATGTATCAATTCTACTTGAACAGAGCAATACTCAATCATGAGGCATCAAAGCCAAGGGAACTGAATAATATTAAGAAATGCTATAGATGGAAGGAAAGTAGTGTGGAAACCTACCAAAAAACAATTAGGCAACAACAAATTCAATCCCTTTTAGACAACTTCCTGGACCAAACGTTCCACTGTAATAGTGAAGGTGTAAACTTGGCAGTAGAAAACCTAAACAGTATATTTGACCTCTCAGCTTCCCTATCAAATCTAAAAATCTCTAACTGAAAACCGAAGAAAAGTAACAACAATGACAAATGGTTTGATGAAGAATGCAAAAACGTAAGAAAGAAATTGAGAAACCTATCCAACCAAAAACATAGAGACCCAGAAAACCTGAGCCTACACCTTCACTATGGTGAATCACTAAAACAGTACAGAAATACTCTACGGAAAAGGAAAGAACAGCATGTCAGAAATCAGCTCAATGTAATTGAAGAATCCATAGACTCTAACCACTTCTGGGAAAATTGGAAAACACTAAACAAACAACAACACGAAGAGCAATCTATCCAAAACGGAGATGTATGGGTAAACCACTTCTCCAATCTTTTTGGCCCTATAACAAAGAACAAACAGCAACAAAAAAAAACATGATCAAATGCAAATCTTGGAGTCAACTATTAAAGACCGCCAGAACCCACTGCATTCTCCAATTACATTGAATGAACTACAGGACAAAATACAAACCCTCCAACCCAAAAAGGCCTGTGGTGTTGATGGTGTCATAAATGAAATTATAAAATATACATACCTCAAATTCCAATTACCTATACTTAAACTCTTTAACATCATCCTTAGCTCTGGCATCTTCCCCAGTATTTGGAACCAAGGACTGATCACCCCAATCCACAAAAGTGGAGACAAATTTGACCCCAATAACTACCGTGGGATATGCGTCAACAGCAACCTTGGGAAAATCCTCTGCATTATCATTAACAGCAGACTAGTTCATTTACTCAGTGAAAACAATGTACTGAGCAAATGTCAAATTGGCTTTTTACCAAATTACCGTACGACAGACCACGTATTCACCCTGCACACCCTAATTGACAAACAAACAAAGAAACCAAAACAAAGGCAAAGTCTTCTTATGCATTGTTGATTTCAAAAAAGCTTTTGACTCAATTTGGCATGAGGGTCTGCTATACAAATTGATGGAAAGTGGTGTTGTGGGAAAAACATACAACATTATAAAATCCATGTACACAAACAACAAGTGTGCGGTTAAAATTGGCAAAAAACACACATTTCTTTCCACAGGGCCGTGGGGTGTGACAGGGATGCAGTTTAAGCCCCACCCTCTTCAACATATATATCAACGAATTGTCGAGGGCACTAGAACATTCTGCAGCACCCGGCATCACCCTACTAGAATCTGATGTCAAATGTCTACTGTTTGCTGATGATTTGGTGCTTCTGTCACCAACCAAGGAGGGCCTACAGCAGCACCTAGATCTTCTGCACAGATTCTGTCAAACCGGGGCCCTGACAGTAAATCTCAGTAAGACAAAAATAATGGTGTTCCAAAAAAGGTCCAGTTGCCAGGACCACAAATACAAATTCCATCTAGACACCGTTGACCTAGAGCACACAAAAAATGATACATACCTCGGGCCTAAACATCAGCGCCACAGGTAACTTCCACAAAGCTGTGAACGATCTGAGAGACAAGGCAAGAAGGGCCTTCTATGCCATCAAAAGGAACATAAAATTCGACATACCAATTAGGATCTGGGTAAAAATACTTGAATCAGTTATAGAACCCATTGCCCTTTATGGTTGTGAGGTCTGGGGTCCGCTCACCAACCAATAATTCCCAAAATGGGATAAACACCAAATTGAGACTCTGCATGCAGAATTCTGCAAAAATATCCTCAGTGTACAATGAAAAACACCAAATAATGCATGCAGAGCAGAATTAGGCCGATACCCGCTATTTATCAAAATCCAGAAAAGAGCTGTTAAATTCTATAACCACTTAAAAGGAAGCGATTCCCAAACCTTCCATAACAAAGCCATTACCTACAGAAAGATGAACTTGGATAAGAGTCCCCTAAGCAAGCTGGTCCTGGGGCTCTGTTCACAAACACAAACAGACCCCACAGAGCCTCAGGACAACAACACATTTAGACCCAACCAAATCATGAGAAAACTAAAAGAGAATTACTTGACACTTCCTAACCTCCTGCCAAATGTATGACCATATTAGAGACACATATTTCCCTCAGATTACACAGATCCACAAAGAATTTGAAAAAAAAAAAACAATTTTGATAAACTCCCATATCTACTGGGTGAAATACCACAGTGTGCCATCACAGCAGCAAGATTTGTGACCTGTTGCCACAAGAAATGGGCAACCAGTGAAGAACAAACACCATTGTAAATACAACCCATATTTATGTTTATTTATTTTCCCATTTGTACTTTAACTATTTGCACGTTGTTACAACACTGTATATATACATAATATAAGATTAGAAATGTCTTTATTCTTTTGGAAATTGTGAGTGTAATGTTTACTGTTAATGGTAACATATGTTTCCCATGCAGAGAGAGAGAGAGAGAGAGAGAGAGAGAGAGAGAGAGAGAGAGAGAGAGAGAGAGAGAGAGAGAGAGAGAGAGAGAGAGAGAGAGAGAGAGAGAGAGAGAGAGAGAGAGAGAGAGAGAGAGAGAGAGAGAGAGAGAGAGAGAGAGAGAGAGAGAGAGAGAGAGAGAGAGAGAGAGAGAGAGAGAGAGAGAGAGAGAGAGAGAGAGAGAGAGAGAGAGAGAGAGAGAGAGAGAGAGAACGCAGCACGCAGCAGTTGGTTGGAAAGCTGGGGTGTTTCTTCTCTTTACATTATTGATGCTGTAGCAGAGTCCGTTAATGCTTTTATTCTTGAAGAGAAGCTCAAGAAACATTGTTTCTCAGTCACACAGTTCTTCAGTCATCATTGCATTGGTTTTAAACTGCTGCTTTGTGTGTATAATCAGGATGACGATTATTGATGTGCTATGATCAATGTCATCTGTTTGTGTGTGATTTACCATAATAATACATAGCCATTCATCTTTGTTATAGCCACTCAGGCAACAGCGTGACACATTCCCATTACCTGGGGAGGTACAGATCTTTGCACCAAAAAAAAACAGCTTTGACAAGCCGCCAGCCTCCTGTAGTCGCCCAGGTAATACATTGTAACCGTTGCCATGGCAATCATATCCAGGGCCTTTCTGTGTGTGCCTGCTAGCAGTGTGTGGTAGCTTACCTGGGATGTCACTGTCACTGGCACTGCCTGGCAGGCTGGCATGTACGACTCTCTCCTCTTCTCTACTCTCTCTGCCCAGGCACTAGCAACTAGAGTTTAGCTGAAGGCCTCAGCCAGTGCCAGAGAGTGTGTAGAGTGTGTAATATATGACATGTTCGTCCCAAGGTACCCCAGTGCCCAGCTGAGAGAACCCAGTGGGCCCCACAGAGGGCGACAGGGCATCTTCACGTCATACACGTCTGAGCTGCTACCACAGAGGAGCATGTTGGGGTCACACAATCCCAGCTGGCCACACAGAGCACACACACGCACACCCATGCACACACAGACTGGCTCTCAGACACTGCTCACCGATGAGTCATGCGCAGCGCAATGAGCAGATATTTTATTTTCAGCTGTGGCTATTATCTCAATGCCCTGCTTGTGAATATTCTGGACAACGATTGAAAGATGGTTTTCTTAGTTTGTAGTGTGCTTGTGTTCAGGTCAAGAGGAGTAACGTATCTATATGTAGAATAGCTCATTTAAGATTCACAGTACATTCCGCTTTGTTGTCTTTTATAATATTTTCTAAGAAAAGCATAAAGTACTACCAATGATTAATCACCTGTAACAGCCAATAACTGTTTCGCTTGCACAGACAATAATATGTTCCGGCATTCATCCGATAACATTGAGGAGTTTACCAGTGATCACCAGCATCAATGATGTCGTCCCCACAATGACCATACTTACATACTGTATCCCAACCAGAAGCCATGGATTACAAGAATCATCTGCACTGAGCTAAAGGTTAGAGCTGCCACTTTCAAAGAGCAGAACACTAATCCGGACGCTTATAAGAAATCCCGCTACTACCTCCGACAAGTCATCAAACAGTCAAAATACAGGACTAAGATAAAAACCTATTACGCCAGCTCTGATGCTTGTCGGATGTAGCGGGGCTTGCAAACTATCACAGATTACAAAGGGAAATCCAGCCATGAGCTGCCCAGTGAAGTAAGCTTACCAGATGAGCTATTCTGAATAAAAATATAAATGCAAAATTTAAATTGTGTTTCATGAGCTGAAATACAAGATCCCCGAAATGTTACATACGCACAAAAAGCTTATTTCTCTCAAATTTTCTGCACACATTTGTTTACATCCCTGTTAGTGAGCATTTCTCCTTTGCCAAGATAATCCATCCACCTGACAGGTGTGGCATATCAAGAGGCTGATTAAACAGCATGATCATTATACAGGGGCACCTTGTGCTGGGGACAATAAAAGGCCACTCTAAAATGTGCAGTTTTGTCACACAACACAATACCGCAGATGTCTCAAGTGTTGAGGGAGCATGCAATTAGCATGCTGACTGCAGGAATGTCCACCAGAGCTGTAGCCAGAGAATTTAATGTTATTTTCTCTACCATAAGTCCCCGCCAATGTTGTTTCAGAGAATTTGGCAGTATGTCCAACCGGCCTCACAAACGCAGACCACGTGTAACCACGCCAGCCCAGGACCACCACATCCGGCTTCTTCACCTGTAGGATCGTCTGAGACCAGCCAACCGGACAGCTGATTAAACTGTAGGTTTGCACAAGCAAAGAATTTCTGCACAAACTGTCAGAACATCTCAGGGAAGCTCATCTGTGTGCTCATCGTCCTCACCAGGGTCTTGACCTGACTGCAGTTCGGCGTCGTAACCGACTTCAGTGGGCAAATGCTCACCTTCGATGGCCACTGGCACGCTGGAGAAGTGTGCTCTTTATGGATGAATCCCGGTTTCAACTGTACCTGGGCAGATGGCAGAGTGTATGGCGTTGTGTGGGTGAGCAGTTTGCTGATGTCAATGTTGTGAACAGAGTGCCCCATGGTGGCAGTGAGGTTATGGTATGGGCAGGCATAAGCTACGGACAACGAACACAATTGCATTTTATCGGTGGCAATTCCAATGCACAGAGATACCGTGACAAGGTCCTGAGGCCCATTGTCATGCCATTCATCTGCCGCCATCACTTCATGTTTCAGCATGATAATGGCCACAATAAAAAGCCTGATGAACTCTATGTGAAGGAGATGTGTCGTGCTGCATGAGGCAAATGGTGTTCACACCACTCTTTTTCTGATCCACATCCTTTTTTTTAAGGTATCTGTGACCAACAGATGCATGTATGTATTCCCAGTTGTGAAATCCATAGATTAGGGCCTAATTAATTCATTTCAATTGACTGATTTCCATCAATCTTTGAAATTGTTGCATGTTGCGTCTATATTTTTGTTCAGTGTTAATTCCTTCAAAGCAACACTGAACCATGCATGAGAGCACCAGCTGTTCCGGACGACTGTGTGATCTCGCTCTCCGTAGCCGATGTGAGTAAGACCTTTAAACAGGTTAACATTCACAAGGCAGACACAGACGTATTATCAGGACACATACTCAGAGCATGCACTGACCAGCTGGCAAGTGTCTTCACTGACATTTTCAACCTCTCCCTGACCCAGTCTGGAATACATACAGTTGAAGTCGGAAGTTTACATACACTTAGGTAGGAGTCATTAAAACACGTTTTTCAACCACAAATTTCGCGTTAACAAACTATAGTTTGTTATTTCACTTATAATTCACTGTATCACAATTCCAGTGGGTCAGATGTTTACATACACTAAGTTGACTGTGCCTTTAAACAGCTTGGAAAATTCCAGAAAATTATGTCATGGCTTTAGAAGCTTCTGATAGGCTAGTTGATATCATTTGAGTCAATTGGAGGTGTACCTGTGGATGTATTTCAAGGCCTATCTTCAAACTCAGTGCCTCTTTGCTTGACATCATGGGAAAATCAAAATAAATCAGCCAAGAACTCAGAAAAAAAGTCTGGTTCATCCTTGGGAGCAATATCCAAATGCATGAAGGTACCACGTTCATCTGTACAGACAATAGTACGCAAGTATAAACACCATGGGACCACGCAGCCGTCATACGGCTCAGAAAGGAGACGCGTTCTGTCTCCTAGAGATTAACGTACTTTGGTGCGAAAAGTGCAAATCAATCCCAGAACAACAGCAAAGGACCTTGTGAAGATGCTGGAGGAAACGGGTACAAAAGTATCTATATCCACAGTAAAACGAGTCCTATATTGACATAACCTGAAAGGCCGCTCAGCAAGGAAGAAGCCACTGCTACAAAACCGCCATAAAAAAGCCACACTACGATTTACAACTGCACATGAGGACAATGATCGTACTTTTTGGAGAAATGTCCTCTGGTCTGATGAAGCAAAAATAGAACTGTTTGGCCGTAATGACCATCGTTATATTTGGAGGAAAAAGGTGGGCCGAAGAACACCATCCCAACCGTGAAGCACGGGGGTGGCAGCATCATGCTGTGGGGGTGCTTTGCTGCATCATGGCATCATGAGGAAGGAAAATTATGTGGATATATTGAAGCAACATCTCAAGACATCAGTCAGGAAGTTAAAGCTTGGTCGCAAATGGGTCTTCCAAATGGACAATACTTCCAAAGTTGTGGCAAAATGGCTTAAGGACAGCCAAGTCAAGGTTTTGGAGTGGCCATCACAAAGCCCTGACCTCAATCCTATAGAAAATTTGGGGGCAGAACTGAAAATGCGTGTGCTAGCAAGGAGGCCTACAAACCTGACTCAGTTACACCATCTCTGTCAGGAGGAATGAGCCAAAATTCACCCAACTTATTGTGGGAAGCTTGCGGAAGGCTACCCGAAACATTTGACCCAAGTTAAACAATTTAAAGGCAATGCTACCAAATTCTAATTAAGTGTATGTAAACTTCTGACCCACTGGGAATGTGATGAAAGAAAGAAAAGCTGAAATAAATCATTCTCTCTACTATTATTCTGACATTTCACATTCTTAAAATAAAGTGGTGATCCTAACTGACCTAAAACAGGGAATTTTTACTAGGATGAAATGTCAGGAATTGTGAAAAACTGAGTTTAAATGTATTTGGCTAAGGTGTATGTAAACTTCCGACTTCAACTGTACATGTTTCAATCAGACCACCAAAGTCACTGTGCCGAAGAACGCCAAGGTAACCTGTCCCCGTAGCACTCACATCTGTAGCCATGAAATGCTTTGAAAGGCTGGTCATGGCTCACATCAACACAATTATCCCAGACACCCTGGACACACTCCAATTCGCACACTGCCTCAGAAATCCACAGATGACACAATATCTATTGCACTCCACACTGCCCGCTCCCACTTGGACAAAACGAACAGCTACGTGAGAATGCTGGTAATTGACTATAGCTCAGCGTTCAACACCATAGTGCCCTCCAAGCTCATCATTAAGCTCAGGACACTGGGACTGAACACCTCCCTCTGCAACTGGATCCTGGACTTCCTGATGGGCCGTCCCCAGGTGGGGAGGGTTGGCAACAACATATACACCATGCTGACCCTCAACACGGGGGCCCTTCAGGGTGCGTCCTTAGTCCCCGCCTGTACTCCCTGTTCACCCACGACTTCGTGGCCGCGCACGACTCCAACACCATCATTAAGTTTGCTGAATAGACGATGGTGGTTGGCCTGATCACTGACGATGATGAGACAGCCTATAGGGAGGAGGTGGTGTGTGGTGCCAGGACAACAACCTCTCCCTCAATGTCAGCAAGACAAAAGAGTTGATCATAGACTACAGGAAACGGAGGGCTGAGCACGCCCCCATCCACATCGACGGGGCTGTAGTGGAGCAGGGCGCCAAGTTCCTCGAGTCCACACACACCAACACAGTCGTGAAGAAGGTACGACAACACTTCCCCCTCAGGAGGCTGAAATGATTCGGCATGGGCCCTCAGATCCTCAAGAAGTTCTACAGCTTCACCATTGAGAGCATCTTGACTGGCTGCATCACTGCTTGGAATGGCAACTGCTTGGTATGGCAACTGCTTGGCATCCGACCGCAAGACGCTACAGAGGGTATTGTGTATGGCCCAGTACATCACTGGGGCTGAGCTCCCTGCCAACCAGGACCTTTATACCAGGCGGTGTCAGATCAGAGGAAGGCACTAAAGATTGTCAAAGTCTCCAGACACCTAAGTCATAGACTGTTCTCTCTGCTACCGCACGGCAAGCAGTACCTAACAGCTTGCACCATGTCTGGAAAAACAGGACCCTGAACAGCTTCTACGCCCAAGCCATAAGACTGCTTAATAGTTAGTCTGGGTAGCTATTGGTTAACAATTTAACTATCTGCATTGACCCTTTTTGCACTAACTCTTTTGACTAATCACATACGCTGCTGCTACTGTTTATTATCTATCCTGTTGCCTAGTCACTTTATCCCTACCTATATGTACATATCTACCTCAATTACCTCGTTCCCCTGCACATCGACTCGGTACTGGTACCCCGTGTATGTAGCCAAGTTATCGTTACTCTTTGTGTATTTATTCCTTGTGTTATTATTTCTATTTTTCTTTTTACGTTGTTGGGAAGGGCCCGTAAGTAAGCATTTCACTGTTAGTCTACACCAGTTTACGAAGCATGTGACAAATATTACTATTTTTATTTGACTTCAGCATTTAATCTACAGTTGGCAGGGTTTCCACTGAGTTTCTAAACCCAAAGGCGCAACATCGCGAGACTTCCGGGAACGCTTGTGAAGCAGACCAGATTGGTGTTTAGGGTTTGAGAAGTTAATGAGAGAAGTGAAAAATGATTCCTTAGTTGTTAATTTTCTTGAATTCTAAAGACACAACCTACATTCGAGCCAATGACTTAAGTAGTCAAATATGTTATTACTCCCACGTCGTGAAAGTGACAAACTGACACGTTTTCATTTTCGTCACAAACATATATCGAAGGAGTGCCTTTGATTTGACGGCCTGCACATGCGCAGTTCGGCGCGAGACGACCGTTAGACCCGATGACGTGTTTCTGCGCATGAGCTTAGCTAGCCAGCGTCGTCATGACATCGCCTACAAGCGTGATCGGGGATTTCTATTGGAGAAGCGGGTTCTGCTTATCTTCATACTGTACTGTCTTTGTTGTTTCTTTATAGACAATAATAAGATCAGTGCTAGACAGTGGATGCAGATCCCTTGGGGCTACAAAGACCATGGCCATGATATATGCAAATTTGTTGTTTTTGGTAACATAATGCTAAAGTATTTATGGTGATTTAAATCATGTGCATTGTCTCTATATGAGACAAAATAATACCTATCCTCCAGAAAATGCATTGACAAGTAGAACTTTAAATTGCCTCCTCTACGTGAAAGGCGTTTCATGTCTCAGCGGATATTGAGCTTCAAAGTGATTTACTGGCAGCTCCCATCATTTCTTATTTATTGTTGCATCATTAGATTCATATTTAAAGGAGACAACACGAGTAAAGCATTTGCTGAGGTGTCAGAGGTTTTTATTTATGCTGGTCTGGATTTGAGGGGCTGTGGTTTGGAGGTCTTCCTTTTGTGCCACGTCAAGACTGTTCCAACCTTCATTCAACTTGAATTCAACTTTAATTCAACCTTATTCTGTTATATCACCTTCACATCATTAATTTACATCAGCACATTTGACTTTGGTGATGCAGCTTTTTTCTGAACTGGGATTGAGGTTCCGTTGAATTTGGAGTGACAATATAAAGCCACGGACACTGCTGTAAATCGTCTGAAACACTTGGCGTGGCAGAATGGATTCTTCTTCCCTCTCTCTTCTATTGTAATGACAGATCAGGCCTGTTTTGTGAGCGAGAGGGAGGAGGAGCGGAGATGGATTTAGCAGAGCTGACTGTGGTAGCCATGTCCACAGCGGGAGTGTAATTTAATTACTGTGCCTCGCTTTGCAGGACGTGCTGCTGTACATCAAAAATGGTGTCCTCAAAGCTGAGAATCGCGATAGGCGAAACGGCATCATTGGCCGCCCCAGGCGCATGTGTTATTGTTTTTGTTTCGAGGAAATGAGCATCCAGCACCGTGGTAAACAGAATCGGCGGAATGAATACACCCCTGATCACAACCAAACAGTTCACTTTCATAGCAGCCATATAAAAACAGCATGATCACTTTGCTGGTTGTATATATAATTCCTTCTCGCTACTATCTACTCGCTCTTCTCCTCTCACCTCTTCCCTTTGCTTGTGGACTTCAGTGCACAACACATCAGCTGTCTGTGACCAGGCTACAAAACCTGCTATCGTGCATGCAATGATGTCAGAAGGAATAAAACAGTGTTTGTTGTTGGAAGTAACGTATTTGTTGTGGTAATATCGCAAACAGACGTGGCGATTTCACCACTATGGATTCCAGCTTTAACGGCAGAGACCATCCCGACCATTGATAGACTGGCCACTGGTAACACTTGAGCATATTATGCTGTACTCTGTTTGTTTGTTTATGAGTAAATCTGCCTAGACACAGACTAAATGATGGTCTTGGAGGGCCCAAACACTTGGTTTTCATTCTCACCACAGGTACTGATTCAAACCTTGGACACCAGGTGAGTGCAATTAACTACCAGATAGAAGCAAAAAAACATGTTTCAGCCCTCCATGCAGGACTGTCATTGGATATCCAAACATCATATAGATTTTTGTGGATTTGCACCTGTGTGTCCATACCTTTATATAACTACTGTATGTCATTATGAAGCTGTTGAATGTGAACATTTAGAGGTTATTTCTCTCTGAGACCATGGATGGGCCTTTCTGCTGTCCTGGCTCTCTCTCTCTCTCTCTCGCTCTCACTCGCTCGCTCTTGCTCTCATCTCAAGTACATGTGGCCATTAGGGGGATACTTAAGGCAGTCACTTGATACGCATTTCAACCCCTCTATTCACATCTCTCTGTGAATATTTTCAAACGGTGTGAGCTGCACTGTATTAGTTGAGGATGCAAAGCCTCTTTAAGCTTCTCCACTTAGATAAACCTCTCCTCAAGCAGTCTGATGATTTAATGCATTCTATTATTAACTTCATCACGATTGATTAGGCTTACTAATAACCAAAGGCATTTCATTTAGCATAAGTAACCTCAAAGCATTTTCAAAACAAATATCTTATTCCACTAATCACGATTAATAGTTCCACTCAAATACACAGCGTGAGGTCGGCGCTATCGTGTAATTAACGCTACGAAACACTATTTGTTCTGGTTTCTGCCTCGCGGTGCTGCTATCAATACATCAGTCCAGTGACAACAAAGACTGCCTGCATCACCGGGGGGATGATAATGGGTGTAGGTTGAGTTGTGGGTTCCAATGTGAAACCAGGGGTCAGCGGCTTATTGATTTTCCCACATTTACGAGTGAGCGAAGCGTCAGGAGATTAGCTTTCATTAGCTCTAGCACTAGCCCGGCAGTAAGTAATTGGTTTCTCGGTGGCGGAGCATATACAGTGGGGAGAACAAGTATTTGATATACTGCCGATTTTGCAGGTTTTCCTACTTACAAAGCATGTAGAGGTCTGTAATTTTTTATCATAGGTACACTTCAACTGTGAGAGACGGAATCTAAAAAAAAATCCAGAAAATCACATTGTATGATTTTTAAGTAATTAATTTGCATTTTATTGCATGACATAAGTATTTGATACATTAGAAAAGCACAACTTAATATTTGGTACAGAAACCTTTGTTTCCAATTACAGAGATCATATGTTTCCTGTAGGTCTTGACCAGGTTTGCACACACTGCAGCAGGGATTTTGGCCCACTCCTCCATACAGACCTTCTCCAGATCCTTCAGGTTTCGGGGCTGTCGCTGGGCAATACGGACTTTCAGCTCCCTCCAAAGATTTTCTATTGGGTTCAGGTCTGGAGACTGGCTAGGCCACTCCAGGACCTTGGGATGCTTCTTACGGAGCCACTCCTTAGTTGCCATGGCTGTGTGTTTCGGGTCGTTGTCATGCTGGAAGACCCAGCCACGACCCATTTTCAATGCTCTTACTGAGGGAAGGAGGTTGTTGGCCAAGATCTCGCGATACATGGCCCCATCCATCCTCCCTTCAATACGGTGCAGTCGTCCTGTCCCCTTTGCAGAAAAGCATCCCCAAAGAATGATGTTTCCACATCCATGCTTCACGGTTGGGATGGTGTTCTTGGGGTTGTACTCATCCTTCTTCTTCCTCCAAACACGGCGAGTGGAGTTTAGACCAAAAAGCTCTATTTTTGTCTCATCAGACCACATGACCTTCTCCCATTCCTCCTCTGGATCATCCAGATGGTCATTGGCAAACTTCAGACGGGCCTGGACATGCGCTGGCTTGAGCAGGGGGACCTTGCGTACACTGCAGGATTTTAATCCATGACGGCGTAGTGTGTTACTAATGGTTTTCTTTGAGACTGTGGTCACAGCTCTCTTCAGGTCATTGACCAGGTCCTGCCGTGTAGTTCTGGGCAGATCCCTCACCTTCCTCATGATCATTGATGCCCCACGAGGCGAGATCTTGCATGGAGCCCCAGACCGAGGGTGATTGACCGTCATCTTGAACTTCTTCCATTTTCTAATAATTGCGCCAACAGTTGTTGCCTTCTCACCAAGCTGCTTGCCTATTGTCCTGTAGCCCATCCCAGCCTTGTGCAGGTCTACAATTTTATCCCTGATGTTCTTACACAGCTCTCTGGTCTTGGCCATTGTGGAGAGGTTGGAGTCTGTTTGATTGAGTGTGTGGATAGGTGTCTTTTATACAGGTAACGAGTTTAAACAGGTGCAGTTAATAAAGGTAATGAGTGGAGAACAGGAGGATTTCTTAAAGAAAAACTAACAGGTCTGTGAGAGCCGGAATTCTTACTGGTTGGTAGGTGATCAAATACTTATGTCATGCAATAAAATGCAAATTATTTACTGAAAAATCATACAATGTGATTTTCTGGAATTTTATTTTAGATTCCGTCTCTCACAGTTGAAGTGTACCTATGATAAAAATTACAGACCTCTACATACTTTGTAAGTAGGAAAGCCTGCAAAATCGGCAGTGTATCAAATACTTGTTCTCCCCACTGTAGTTAGTACACGGTTAAAGCTCACGCAGAGGCTTTGGTAGCAGCAGTCTGTTTTGGACTGACGGGAGTTTCACGCACACTGGGGGATGAAAGACGTATGTTTCACCACCACAGGGGATTCTCTGAATGAAGAAGTGTTTGCCAGGAATAAATGTTTTTTTGTGTTCGTGAAGTGTTTGAAGTCTGCAGGGCTCGCAGCATTAAACAAACAAACTGCCCTGACTTCAGAGGACTCCATAACTTTCGGATTTAGGTGAATGGAAATCGGCCTGTAATGTTCAATCAATTACAAGACATCACTAAAGTGACAAATGTGTGTTTGACGAGGCTTCAGGGTCGAACCGCAATGTCATACTGCACAGGACACCAGCAGAGTGTCAGTCTCCTGATGCATTGTCAAAACTGTCTGGTATTTCTGACACAGTCGGACAGACAAACGGACACACACACACACGTCAAGATGTTTAGTCATGAGGGAGAAGCCTTCCCTGGAGCCAGGCTGTCTCTCTAGTGTGACACACCATGTCCACTCTGTCCCCCCTGCAGCTCACTGACTGACTCCTATACTGCCCCAGAAAGTGGCAGCCAACCCATCAACACAGCCCCAGTCCTCCAGTCCCACGTTTGAAATTCAGCTCTGCTCGCCAGTAACATTTGAGCGAGACGCTTCCCAGGCTATGCCCACGGGGGGAGAAATGCTGTGAAAGGCCCTTTCTGTTTTCCTCTGCTCTCCCTGTTTCTTTCTCTCTCCCCCTCTCTCTCTTTCTCAATCTTGTACTCTCTCTCCACCTCTCTCTGTATCTTTCTTTCTCCCTGGCTCCACCTCTCTCTCTCTCTCTCTATCTCTATCTCTCTCTGTCTCTAGAGGCTGCAAGCTGGGAAATCGCAGTTTCACTCAGAGTGGGGTGTGTGTGTGTGTACTTTAGTCGTTGAGGCACAACAGACAGATCCAAAACACTGCAACACAGCAAAGCCGCTGCTTTAGAAGGAAACATTGCCATGGTAACTACAGTACTGTACATAGTCTTTTTTTCTCCCTAGCTTTTTTTTTTGATGGAGCAAAATAGGTCAGGTTAATTGAATTTGTTTGTCTAAAAATACAGACACCAGATGTTCCCATTATTGATAGTGTATTTGTCATAGCTTAATACCTTTTCCGTTTGATCAATCTCTTTTGTTGTCAAATCAAATAGCAAAGTGACGGTACACCTTTTGACTGTTATGTTAATAGAAAACACAGGAGGAGGATGTTGGTTCTAGAATAGGACGGTAAAATGCTAGAGGGATCCAATCCCTGTTCCCTGTCTAGTTTTTTGGCCCTATATTTTGTTATGGTGTAATTGTGCGCTACACATTATGGAGCTGTGCTGTGTACTTCCTGTCTCTGAGGGTGCTGTGCCACGGCCCCATGATCAAAGTTTTATGATCAAAGTGGGCCTGTGTTCATGTAATGACATTAAAGCTTTTTGTGTCGCGCCCTTTTTTTACAAACAGGAAGGAGGTGACTGTATTTACCCATGTCACATTGAGGCTGAGGCGAGGTTTGTGGCTGTGGCTGCTGTCAGCAGGAAGTCAGATAAATGGAGGGAGCCCTAGAGTTTAATTGACAATACATTTGTAGCTTTTTTAGATGTTTTGTATTGTACTAGGTCTTAGCATCTCAAAATCCACATTTATTTTGGTGACATTATACTGTAATTTAGCCCTTATTTAACCAGGATCAAATCCCTTGAGGTAATTTTTCACAGGTTAACGTTTATTGTTATGAGTCTTGTCCTGAAGGCAGAACTGAGCGTTTTCCCCTTAGATGCAGTGCCTTGCAAAAGTATTCATCCCGCTTGGCATTTTTCCTATTTTGTTGCATTACAACCTGTAATTTAAATGGATTTTTATTTGGATTTCATGTAGTGGACATACACAAAATAGTCCAAATTGGTGAAGTGAAATGAAAAAAATAACTTGTTTCAAAAAATTCTAAAAAATATAACGGAAAAGTGGTGCGTGCATATGTATTCACCCCATTTGCTATGAAGCCCCTAAATAAGATCTGGTGCAACCAATTACCTTCAGAAGTCACATAATTAGTTAAATAAAGTCCACCTGTGTGCAATCTAACTGCAAAGCTCCACAGCGGAGATTGGAGTATCTGTCCATAGGACCACTTTAAGCCGTACACTCCACAGAGCTGGGCTTTACGGAAGAGTCGCCAAAAAAAAGCCATTGCTTAAAGAAAAAATAAGCAAACACGTTTGGTGTTCGCCAAAACGCATGTGGGAGACTCCCCAAACATATGGAAGAAAGTACTCTGGTCAGATGAGACCAAAATTGAGCTTTTTGGCCATCAAGGAAAACGCTATGTCTGGCGCAAACCCAACACCTCTCATCACCCCGAGAACACCATCCCCACAGTGAAGCATGGTGGTGGCAGCATCATGCTGTGGGGATGTTTTTCATCGGCAGGGACTAGGAAACTGGTCAGAATTGAAGGAATGATGGATGGCGCTAAATACAGGGAAATCCTTGAGGGAAACCTGTTTCAGTCTTCCAGAGATTTGAGACTGGGACGGAGGTTCACCTTCCAGCAGGACAATGACCCTAAGCATACTGCTAAAGCAACACTCGAGTGGTTTAAATGTCTTGGAATGGCCTAGTCAAAGCCCAGACCTCAATCCAATTGAGAATCTGTGTTATGACTTAAAGATTGCTGTACACCAGCGGAACCCATCCAACTTGAAGGAGCTGGAGCAGTTTTGCCTTGAAGAATGGGCAAAAATCCCAGTGCCTAGATGTGCCAGGCCTATAGAGACATACCCCTAGAGACTTGCAGCTGTAATTGCTGCAAAAGGTGGCTCTATAAAGTATTGACTTTGAGGGGGTGAATAGTTATGCACGCAAATGTTCTGTTTTTTTGTCTTATTTCTTGTTTGTTTCAAAAGAAAAAATATTTTGCATCTTCAAAGTGGTAGGCATGTTGTGTAAATCAAATGATACAAGCCCCCCAAAAAATCAATTTTAATTCCAGGTTGTAAGGCAACAAAATAGGAAAAATGCCAAGGGGGGTGAATACTTTCGCAAGCCACTATAGGCCAGCTGCAAACTCAAAATTGGCTATATTGTCAAAATTCATGAAATCAAACATTAGCTTTTTGGTCTTAATTTAAAGTTAAGGTTAGGCATTAGGGTTAGCAGTGTGATTAAGGTTAGGATTAAGGTTAGGGTTAGGTTTAAAATCAGATTTTATGACATTGTGGCTGAGTCAACTAGTGACCACTCTGCAGAGCTGCCTCCAGAAGAAGATTCATGACGGAAAACGCTTACCTGCTTCTTTTTCGAGGGAGACCTGAAAGATGTTGAAGAATAATGGTGTTCCAAAAGAAAGTACTTTCTTAAGATAACACAGCAAGATAGAGCAGACTTTTCTTGGCTCTCACTGTACTCATAATCCTTTTAACGTCTTGCTAATAATGCTCTGATACGATGGACCAACAAAGAGATAAATATCTACCATGCAGATGTCAGACATCATACGCTGCTTCTTTTATTTAGCAAAAGAAAAACATCTTAATTGGACCACACTTCAAAGCTATTGAGTTGTCTCTGCAAGTTATTTGATTGTTCTTAATAATAACAGAGTACACCACAAAATGTAATAGGATAAATGCTTCAAAGGTGAGAGCAGAAGTGCAATAGAAAGGCAATATCAGACAAGGCACTCGAAAGTGTAGTATATCTGCATGTTTTCAAGTTCTCACAGAAATCCACTTACATTATACAGTATGATTGTGTGCAATATAACACATTGATTTGAATCATATTAATCATAATCCTCTTAATAACTACTAAAAACCCTTTGGGGACTCATCGTAGTGTTGCTTAAACATCAGAGCAGCAACCTAGACAAATGTCACGGTTAACAAGCATGTCAAACCCAGCACTGCTCCTTCGAGACATAGCCGGGAGACAACTGGAAGAAAAACCACATGTCCTGTAGCTGACCCTGTTCCTGTTGTTTGTACACACACACGCACACACGCACATACATATACACACACACATATACACACACACAGGCACATACACACAAACACACACACAAACATACACACTCTATCTCTCTCTCCCATACACACTGACACACACACACACACACACACTGACAGATATACACACTCACTCACACACACACACACACACACACACACACCACCCCCTCAAAGCTCGCTTTGCTGCCTGCCAGGACAGAGGGAGCATCTTGGGTATAGTAGGGCATTATAGGTTGGCAATGGCATCTCCATCAGTCGTTACATAACCATTGGTGTCTCCCCTAGTCCATCGACCTACTAAGAACTCAGGAACACTTGATTCTTCTTATCTACCGCTGTGCGCTGTGGTTAATGAAGAGAGATGCATCTACACTGTGCTGTCAAGAGGGACTGGGTAGTGGATCCTTCCATTAGAAAATTAAGGATTAGAAAATTAAGAAAATAAGAAGAAAGAAAATAAGAAATGAAAGAAAGGAAACAAAGCTGAAAGCGAAACGGTTTGTTTGTTGATGTCACGCTCGTCGAACAGAGAGGACCAAGGCGCAGCGTTGCGGGTGAACATATTTATATTTATTGACTAGATCACACGATCAAAACAAAGAACGAAACGTGAAGTCCTTCGATAAACAAACCAAAAGGAACAAGAAACCACAAAACACAAAGTGCAAGACAAACAGTTAAATATGGCTCCCAATCAGAGACACCCAGCTGACACTCGTTGCCTCTGATTGGGAGTCACTCAGACCAACATAGAAAATAAACATAGACTTACACACCCTGGCTCAACATAACATAGTCCCCAGAGCCAGGGCGTGACAGTACCCCCCCCCAAAGGCGCGGACTCCGGCCGCGCCAAACAACCACAACAGGGGAGGGACCGGGTGGGCACTCCGCCTCGGCGGCGGATCCGGCTCCGGACATGACCCAGGCACGGGTTGTGCTGGACTGACGACGCACACCCCTGGCTTGATGCGTGGAGGAGGAACGGGCCGGACCGGGCTGACGGGCGCACCCCTGACTTGGTGCGGGGAGCAGGAATGAGCCGGACCGGGCTGACGACGCACACCACTGACCCGGTGCGGGGGAGCTTGGACGGGCCGGACCGGGCTGGCGACGCGCACCACAGACTTGGTGCGGAGAGCAGGAACGGGCCGGACAGGGCTGACGACGCACACCACTGGCTTGGTGCGGGAAGCTTGGATGGGCCGGACTGGGCTGGCGACGCGCACCACAGACTTGGTGCGGAGAGCAGGAACGGGCCGTGCCGGACTGACGACGCACACCACTGGCTTGGTGCGGGAAGCTTGGATGGGCCGGACTGGGCTGGCGACGCGCACCACAGACTTGGTGCGGAGAGCAGGAACGGGCCGGGCTGGGCTGTCGACGCACACCGTAGGCTTTGTGCGTGGAGCAGGGACAGGCCGGGCTGGGCTGTCGACGCACACCACTGACTTGGTGGGAATGGCAGGAACAGGCCGGGCTGGGCTGACGACGCGCACCACTGACTTGGTGGGAATGGCAGGAACAGGCCGGGCTGGGCTGACGATGCGCACCACTGACTTGGTGGGAATGGCAGGAACAGGCCGGACCGTACTGGGGACACACACCACTGGCCCCACGCAGGGATCAGGAACGGGCCGGACCGGACTGGTAACACACCCCAGTACCTCTCGCCGTGCCTCCACACTTTCCCTCTCCTCTGTGCCCAGTGGCCCCCTAACCTGGCGGCCTTCTCTGCCAACGCTTTGCACCGCTCTAACCCGTACACCTGCTGGCCCGACGTCGTGAGCCCCCCTAAAAATTTCCTGGGGGTCTCTCCTCCCTCTTGCCAGACTCGCAATCATCTCCTCCCACGTCCATCCTCTCTCCTCGTCACGCTGCTTGATCCAGTCGAGGTTGCCACGGAGATCTGCCAGCGATGGCTCCTGAACACGCTGCTTGGTCTGGTTAAGGTGGTTTCTTCTGTCACGCTCGTCGAACAGAGAGGACCAAGGCGCAGCGTTGCGGGTGAACATATTTATATTTATTGACTAGATCACACGATCAAAACAAAGAACGAAACGTGAAGTCCTTCGATAAACAAACCAAAAGGAACAAGAAACCACAAAACACAAAGTGCAAGACAAACAGTTAAATATGGCTCCCAATCAGAGACACCCAGCTGACACTCGTTGCCTCTGATTGGGAGTCACTCAGACCAACATAGAAAATAAACATAGACTTACACACCCTGGCTCAACATAACATAGTCCCCAGAGCCAGGGCGTGACAGTTGATGCACCGTAAAATCAAAAGGAAGAAGAAATGGAACAAAAGTCAAGGTCGGTCGCTTGTCTTTTCTAGTGATGCCATTTTCTGTGGAACTCTGTGGACAAAGCCTGTACCATTGCTTATCAACCTTGTGTGCCCTACCCCCTGCAGTGATCTCCCACTCCAGTATGCAGGGCATGTACTGTAACTTTTGCTTAGCAGACTGTTTTAATCATCCCAGCAGGCCTTTGCTGTACTGTACATGACCTCTACAGTCCCTTCAGAAAGTATTCATACCCTTTGACTTATTCCACATTTTGAGTCAATACATGTTAGAATCGCCTTTAGCAGTGATTACAGCTGTGATTCTTTCTGGGTAACTCTCTAAGAGCTTTGCATACCTGGATTGTACAATATTTGGACATTATTCTTTTTTAAATTCTTCAAGCTCTGTCAAATTGGTGATTGGTCATTGCTAGACAACCATTTTCAGGTCTTGCCATAGATTTTCAAGCTGATTTAAGTCAAAACTAGGCCACTCAGGAACATTCAATATTGTCTTGGTAAGCAACTCCAGTATATATTTGGCCATGTGTTTTAGGTTATTGTCCTGCTGAAAGGTGAATTTGTCTCCCAGTGTCTGTTGGAAAGTAGACTGAAGCAGGTTTTTCTCTAGGATTTTGCCTGTGCTTAACTCTATTCATAACATGATGCAGCCACCACCATGCTTGAAAATATGAAGTGTGGTACTCAATGATGTGTTGTTGGATTTGCCCCAAACATAACGCTTTGTATTCAGGACATAAACATTTATTTCTTTACATTTTTTGCAGTTTTACTTTAGTGCCTTATTGCAAACATGATGTATGTATATTTTGATTCTGTACAGGCTTCCTTCTTTTCACTCTGTCATTTAGGTTAGTATTGTTGAGTAGCTACAATGTTGTTGATCCATCCTCAGTTTTCTCCTATCACAGCCATTAAACTCTGTAACTGTTTTAAAGTCACCATTGCCCTCATGGTGAAATCCCTGAGCGGTTAGGAAGGACGCCTGTTTCTTTGTAGTGACTGGGTTTATTGATACACCACCAAAAGTGTAATTAACAACTTCACCACGCTCAAAGGGATATTCAATGTTTTTACCCATCTACCAATAGATGCCCTTCTTTGTGAAGCATTGGAAAACCTCCCTGGTCTTTGTGGTTGAATCTGTGTTTGACATTCGCTGCTTGAATGAGGGATACAGATACTTGTATGTGTGGGATACAGAGAAGAGGTAGTCATTCAAAAATCATGTAAAACACTATTATTGCACACAGATTGAGCTCATGCAATTTATTATGTGACTTGTTAAGCAAATCTTTACTCCTGAAGTTATTTAGGCTGACAATAACAAAGGGGTTGAATACTTATTGACTCAAGACATTTCAGCTTTATATTCTTTGTAAAAATTTCGAAATACATAATTCCACTTTGGTATTGTGTGTAGGCCAGTGACACAAAATCTCAATGTAATCAATTTTAAATTCAGGCTGTAACACAACAAAATGTGGAAAAAGTCAAGGGGTGTGAATACTTTCTCTCTCTCACTAGCTCACTTTCGATTTCTTTCCCCACCCTATCTCTCTCTCTTTCCCCACCATCTCTCTCCTTTCTCTCTCACTTTCTCACTCATTAACAAATTCACATTGGCAACACACTAATGACATGCACACCCCCCTCTCCTTCCCCCTCCAGAGCGCAGCGTGGACAGCCTGCAGCAGGCCCTCCACCAGTCAGTGTTCCTGTCGGCCATGTCGGCCCACCCTGGCCGGGACCTGCCCCTATGCTGGGAGCAGCACTGCAAGCTGCTGCCTGGAGTGGCCGGAGTACAGGCCAGCCGTGTGGCCCACTGGACCGCGGACGAGGTGAGAGCACACACACATCCACATGTACTTGTACTTGCATACATACACACCTGGATCTGTGAATCGATGGTTAGAATTATGTAGAGACAAGCAGTGGCACAAGTGATAATGCCCGAGAAGCTGGTGTTTGGAGGATATATTGGCACGGGTGTTGTTAGGCCCGAGACAAAGTCTTGTTTCGTTTTACCTTTTTTCAATTGACATTTCTTTCTAAACTCAGCAAAAAAAGAAACGTCCCTTTTTCAGGACCCTGTCTTTCAAAGATAATTTGTAAAAATCCAAATAACTTCACAGATCTTCATTGTAAAGGGTTTAAACACTGTTTCCCATGCTTGTTCAATGAACCATAAACAATTAAAGAACATGCACCTGTGGAACAGTCGTTAAGACACTAACAGCTTACAGACGGTAGGCAATTAAGGTCACAGTTATGAAAACTTAGGACACTAAAGAGGCAGGAATGTCAGTGTTCTGCCATGGCCAGCGAAGAGCCCGGATCTCAATCCCATTGAGCACGTCTGGAACCTGTTGGATCGGAGGGTGAGGGCTAGGGCCATTCCCCCCAGAAATGTCCGGGAACTTGCAGGTGCCTTGGTGGAAGAGTGGGGTAACATCTTAAAGCAAGAACTGGCATATCTGGTGCAGTCCATGAGGAGAAGATGCACTGCAGTACTTAATGCAGCTGGTGGCCACACCAGATACTGACTGTTACTTTTTAATTTGACCCCCCCCCTTTGTTCAGGGACACATTATTTCATTTCTGTTAGTCACGTCTGTGGAACTTGTTCAGTTTATGTCTCAGTTGTTGAATCTTGTTATGTTCATACAAATATTGACACATATTAAGTTTGCTGAAAATAAACGCAGTTGACAGTGAGAGGAGGTTTCTTTTTTTGCTGAGTTTATATATCCATAACAATGATGCCAGCTGATTCATGATTTCGACTGGCTGAGAAACGCTGCCACAGTGTTGCAAATGTCGAAGAGACAGACAGGAAGGTTTATACAAATCTTTGCTGTTGAAAACTAAATGTTATTCTAAAAGAAACGTGAGATAATGTCTAGATGCTTTTTATAGTGGAGATCAAGTTTATAAATTGCTTGGCTGGGCTGATGAGACAGTGGATTGCGCAGTCAAATGGAACAGAGTAAAAAGGCATTTTAACGTCATAGATTTAGCCGGTGGTAACTTGTAGACACCGGCTGGAATGCTCTTTTAACCAATCAGCATTCAGGATTAGACCCACCCGTTGTATAAACTCATACAGTTCACACGGACACACATACACACACAAACACATGCGCATACACACACAGACCCGTTGACATTTGCTTGAGGGTGTCTCACCTTTGTTTGTTTCACTTTAGTTTGTTTCATCATCTGCTATAGGTCCTTGTATTTTTTAGATTGCTCTACATGTGGCTTTGCAATGTTCTGGGATTCTATTGGCTCTGAGTTCCCTTATAGAAAACCTTAACCCAGTCATCTGTCAGTTGGGTTTATAGTGAACCAGAATCTCCTCACGTACAGTACTGTCCAGTCTGTCTCCTCTCCACTCTGTCATTTCTCTTCTACTGTTGATGTCAGGCTTCACGCTCCAGAGAGAGCTTGACAAAGGTGCATCACCATAGCAACCAGGTGAGACCATAAACTTTGACCCTTGCAGCCAGAGAGCTTAGTTGTAAATAGACTCAGAGTGTGTGTGTGTGCGTGTGGACAGAATAGATAAGCAATCTTGGGGTCGCTGTGTCTCAACATAGCAGATATGATCAACAGTTTATTTACAGTTAATGCATTATGAACATACAGTGGGGAAAAAAAGTATTTAGTCAGCCACCAATTGTGCAAGTTCTCCCACTTAAAAAGATGAGAGAGGCCTGTAATTTTCATCATAGGTACACGTCAACTATGACAGACAAATTGAGAATTTTTTTTCCAGAAAATCACATTGTAGGATTTTTAATTAATTTATTTGCAAATTATGGTGGAAAATAAGTATTTGGTCACCTACAAACAAGCAAGATTTCTGGCTCTCACAGACCTGTAACTTCTTCTTTAAGAGGCTCCTCTGTCCTCCACTCGTTACCTGTATTAATGGCACCTGTTTGAACTTGTTATCAGTATAAAAGACACCTGTCCACAACCTCAAACAGTCACACTCCAAACTCCACTATGGCCAAGACCAAAGAGCTGTCAAAGGACACCAGAAACAAAATTGTAGACCTGCACCAGGCTGGGAAGACTGAATCTGCAATAGGTAAGCAGCTTGGTTTGAAGAAATCAACTGTGGGAGCAATTATTAGGAAATGGAAGACATACAAGACCACTGATAATCTCCCTCGATCTGGGGCTCCACGCAAGATCTCACCCCGTGGGGTCAAAATGATCACAAGAACGGTGAGCAAAAATCCCAGAACCACACGGGGGGACCTAGTGAATGACCTGCAGAGAGCTGGGACCAAAGTAACAAAGCCTACCATCAGTAACACACTACGCCGCCAGGGACTCAAATCCTGCAGTGCCAGACGTGTCCCCCTGCTTAAGCCAGTACATGTCCAGGCCCGTCTGAAGTTTGCTAGAGTGCATTTGGATGATCCAGAAGAGGATTGGGAGAATGTCATATGGTCAGATGAAACCAAAATATAACTTTTTGGTAAAAACTCAACTCGTTGTGTTTGGAGGACAAAGAATGCTGAGTTGCATCCAAAGAACACCATACCTACTGTGAAGCATGGGGGTGGAAACATCACGCTTTGGGGCTGTTTTTCTGCAAAGGGACCAGGACGACTGATCCGTGTAAAGGAAAGAATGAATGGGGCCATGTATCGTGAGATTTTGAGTGAAAACCTCCTTCCATTAGCAAGGGCATTGAAGATGAAACGTGGCTTGGTCTTTCGGCATGACAATGATCCCAAACACACCGCCCGGGCAACGAAGGAGTGGCTTCGTAAGAAGCATTTCAAGGTCCTGGAGTGGCCTAGCCAGTCTCCAGATCTCAACCCCATAGAAAATCTTTGGAGGGAGTTGAAAGACAGCCCCAAAACATCACTGCTCTAGAGGACAACTTGCACAATTGGTGGCTGACTAAAAACTTTTTTTCCCCACTGTAAGGAGAAATGCAATGATGCTAATGTATAGGTCTATGAATCATAATGTTTTTAACCATTTTATTTATGTGGTTCAATGCATTGTGCTTCATAATTTCTCAAATGTCTACTCCATTGATAGCATAGTCTGTCAGTCCCCTCATATTGTGTTTCAAACCTCCTTTGTCAAGCCAAATTGATATCAGTCCAAATCAATTGAAATGTCAGCTGTCACTCGAGAAAAAAAAGAAACTTGGATGTTTCCCTCTCTGGTTAGAATACGAGACACAAATTAAATTTCAGAATCCCTCAGTGGCCACCGCTCCACTCTAAGAATTAATTTACATGCACGACATTCCGGTCTAAATGGCATGCGCAATGTGGCCAACGCCAAGCTCCGCTGTGCCCCATGCCACGATCCTCCCGCGGTTGCTAAGCACTCTCTCTGTCTACGTGTGACGTTGATTGATGAGATGAGGAGGGCTACCGGACTCAAAGTGATTTTTCAGCTTTCGCTACACACCACACCTTCTCCACTCCTCGCCGCTATTGAGCATCTCCAATAGGCTCGGGCAGTATACCGTAGATACCAAAATATTCAATACCGTCAATACCGTTGAAACTACACTGAACAACAATGTAAACGCAACATGCAAAGTGTTGGTCCCATGTTTCATGAGCAGAAATAATAGTTGACAGAAATTTTCCATATGCATAAAATCTTATTTTTCTCAAATTTGGTGCACAAATCTGTTTACATCCCTGTTAATGAGCATTTCTCCTTTGACAAGATAATCCATCCGCCTGACAGGTGTGGCATATCAAGAAGCTGATTAAACAGCATGATCATTACACAGGTGTACCTTGTGCTGGGGACAGTAAAAGGCCACTCTAAAATGTGCAGTTTTGTCACACAACACAATGCCACAGATGTCTCAAGTTTTGAGGGAGCGTGCAATTGGCATGCTGACTGCAGGAATGTCCACCAGAGCTGTTGCCAGAGAATTGAATGTTCATTTCTCTACCATAAGCCACGTCCAATGTCGTTTTAGAGAACAGTACATCCAACCGGTCTCACAACCGAGACCACATGTATGGCGTCGTGTGGGCGAGCGGTTTGCTGATGTCAACGTTGTGAACAGAGTGCCCCATGGTGGTGGTGGGCTTATGGTATGGTCAGGCATAAACTACGGACAATGAACACAATTGCATTTTATCGATGGCAATTTGAATGCACAGAAATACCGTGATGAGATCATGAGGCCCATTGTGAGGCCCATTTCTTGGAAGGTATCTGTGACCAATAGATGCATATCTGTATTCCTAGTCATGTGAAATCCATAGATTAGGGCCTAATGAATTTATTTCAATTGACTGATTTCCTCAAATGAACTGTAACTCAGTAAAATCTTTGAAATTGTTGCATGTTGTGTTTAAATCTTTGTTCAGTATATTTCTTAGAAGTGTATTGTGTAGCTGTGTATTGACAGGGGTCACGTTTTATATTGAATGTCAATAGTGTTTTTTAGCTTCAATAGAGTGATCAGGGACGTGCAACTACAGTTGTCCTTCACAGAAAATACATTAGTGCAACACATTCAACGGAAAATAGCTTCATTTTCATCAGATGACAACAGAAGTGCAGGTAGCCTGGCGGGTAGGAGCGTTCGGCCAGTAACCGAAAGGTTGCTGGATTGAATCCCCGAGCTGACAAGGTAAAAAAAAGATGAAAAGATGTTGTTCTGCCCCTGAGCAAGGCAGTTAACCCACTGTTCCCCGGGCGCTGATTAAGGCAGCCCCCCATTTAACCTGGGTTAAATGCGGAAGATGCATTCAGTTGTACAAGATGCATTCAGTTGCATCGCAGTGTTTGAAGCATCACTACAGACCCAGGTTTGATCCCAGGCTGTGTCACAACTGGTCGTGACTGGGAGTCCCATAGGGCGGTGCACAATTGGCCCAGTGTCGTCCGGGTTAGGGGAGGTTTTGGCCAGGGGGCTTTACTTGGCTCATCGCGCTCTAGCGACTCCTTGTGGTGGGGCGGGCGCCTGCAAGCTAACTTCGGTCGTCAGTTGAACAGTGTTTCTTCCGACACATTGGTGCAGCTGGCTTCCGGGTTAAGCGGGCAGGTGTTAAGAAGCGCGGTTTGCCGGGTCATGTTTCGGAGGACGCATGACTCCACCTTCGCCTCTCCCGAGCCCATTGGGGAGTTGCAGCGATGAGACAAGATCGCAATTGGATATCACGAAATTGGGCAGAAAAAGGGGGTAAATTACAATAAATAAATAAAATAAAAATACATACAGTGCCTTTGGAAAGTATTCAGTGTTTTCTATCGTTCTCGATCGCGCGCTCTTCTCGCCACACAGACAAGTAGGCCGGCGCTCAATGGATTATAGTCATTGTAGTTAATTGCCACGTTTTCTGCGCTAAACTATGTGGAATATTGGTCTGTTGGAAACTACAACTCCCTACTACATCGCACAGTTCGGGCTTGATCAGATGTATCTCTAGAGAAACTGCATCGAGCTCACAGAAAAAACCTGAACAAAATGGATTTCAAATAATGGAACCGACTTCGATATTTCAGTTAATCGCTCAGGCACACTGAACAGAGACACCGGCAACTGTGGCTTTAGTTAACCTGTTTGTTCACTTCTGACACCATGTTAAGACACGGGTTAACCGTGCTTTATTACAGTAACCCCCCAAGCTCATGTATCAATGTGCACCATTACAGGGAATATTGTTAGGAGAGAGATAGGCGAGAGAGGAAGATTGAAGGATCCGGCCCCCTCAGAGCACAGAGAGAGATGGTGCAGTAGAGGTAACCAAGACTCAGCAACAGCAATGCACAGTGTTGTGGCACATTCAGATAGAACTATATGATGTACTGTAGAACAAATACACCCCTCTGACATGTAGAAAAAGGCATCTCGCCGGCTCTATTCTATCTGCAACAGTGTTGTGCCTACCGAACGTGGCCCAGGCTTGTCTTGTGTCTTGTGACCGCAACCTACAGAGAGGGGGCAGGACAGAATGTCATTGAGTTGTACCAGAAGATGTTGTGGGGATTTGGCAGAGTGGAAGGAGTGAGATTGCAGTAGAGAGAAAGAGAGGGAGGGAGAGAGCAGAAATGTAAAGGGATCAACTAGAGGGAGAGGAACACTGCTTATATGGGCTTTTATAACACCCACTAACCCCCCCTAATTCTACAGATGTATCCCTACTTCACCACCCATGTCCCTTAAATCCAGGGAGTTCAGTAAGTCCTTAGCCGAGGTTCTATAGCTTGAGCCTATAGCTTGATAGCCTGGAGCAGTGCTGAATGGGCACATTTCACTATCACCCATCAGCCATCACTTCTCCAACCTAACCAGTAGCTAATTGGGTGGGGTTAGTATTGCACAATGTAGTAGCAGACACTATCATCCAAAACATGTGCATAAATTTGTAGTTTGTGTATGTGATCCCTGTGGGAATTTAACCCACAGCCTTGGCATTGCTAGGATCACACTGGTTTGCTAGCAATGCCATCTCCTTTAAACATTAAGCTTGACGTACTCTAGTTAAGATACAAGAAACCCAGGAGCCAACTCCTTGGGAGTTAGTTTATCTGCAATGCTTAATCTTTAATTCATTGGGTTCGTAATCCTGTCAGCCCTTGATCCTGATCATACAGATATAAAATCTTACAGCAACAGGAAATGTACATTTATTATGTGGATAATAATTTAATGGCCATTTTTGTAGGGGTTGATAAATGTTTCGTTAGGGAAATCAAGTCTGAAATGTCAAAGTGGAAATTACAAACTTTAGAAGCCTTTTTAAACATCAAATACACTAAAAGTTTGCTTTTCCTGTTGTGCAGGAAAATTCTCAGCAAAAAAAGAGTGATCAAATTAAGATCCTACATCTGTATCATTGCACTCATTCCACTACAGTTGCACCTGTCCTTCTACTCCTACCCCCTCCCTCACTCTCTCTCTCTGACTCTCAAAGCAAGAGTCAAAGTTCTTTAAAAGGGGTGCTTTCAAATGGAAAAGTCAATGTTTCGGCCCCTTTGCCTGGATTCCTGCGAGGCCAATTATAGCCCATCATATTTTCCTAAGAGCAGAAAAGAGTCCGCAGCCGAGGTGGAGGAGAGGAGAATGTCTTGTGCCACCCTCCGTGGGAGTAGTGCTGGTAGTCTCACAAAACAGCCATGGGAACAGCCTCGCAAAAACTCTGCTCCGTGAGCGCTGCTCTCTCACCCAGCCTCACCCGGGACTCTGTTACAGGCTTTTTTTTGTGCACGATCCACTCCTGTCACACTTTAACACACTCTAGCTGGAGAAGTGTACCACCCAAACATGGCAGATGAAACACTTAGCTGGCTCCCCGATTTGCATTTGTAGGGCTGGAGCACATACTAGAAATTGTACAGTGTGTTAGGGAGAAACTTGGTTCAAGGAGGATGTGTGTTGACCGGGATTTACAGTGCCTTCGGAAAGTATTCAGACCCCTTGACTTTTTCCTCATTTATTACGTTACAGCCTTATTCAAAAATGGATTAAATAAAACATTTTCCTCAGCAATCTACACATATCCCATAATGACAAAGCGAAAACAGGTTTATAGAAATTGTTGCAAATTTATAAAGAATTAAACACAGAAATACCTTACATAAGTATTTAGACCCTTTGCTATGAGTCTCGAAATTGAGCTCAGGTGCATCCTGTTTCCATTGATCATCCTTGAGATGTTTCTACAACTTAATTGGAGTCCACCTGTGGTAAATTCAATTGATTGGACATGATTTGGAAAGGCACACACCTGTCTATATAAGGTCCCACAGTTGACAGTGCATGTCAGAGCAAAAACCAAGCCATGAGGTCGAAGGAATTGTCCGTAGAGCTCCGAGACAGGATTGTGTCGAGGCACAGATCTGGGGAAGGATACCAAAACATTTCTGCAGCATTGAAGGTCCCCAAGAACACAGTGGCTCCATCATTCTTAAATGGAAGAAGTTTGGAACCACCAAGACTCTTCCTAGAGCTCGCCGCCGAGCCAAACTGAGCAATCGGGGGAGAAGGGCTTTGGTCAGGGAGGTGACCAAGAACCCGATGACAGAGCTCCAGAGTTTCTCTGTGGAGATGGGAGAACCTTCCAGAAGGACAACCATCTCTGCAGCACTCCACAAATCAGGCCTTTATGGTAGAGTGGCCAGACGGAAGCCACTCCTCAGTAAAAGGCACCATCCTGGCACCATCCCTAAGGTGAAGCATGGTGGTGGCAGCATCATGCTGTGGGGATGTTTTTCAGCGACAGGGACTGGGTGACTAGTCTGGATCGAGGCAAAGATGAATGGCGCAAAGTACAGAGAGATCCTTTACCCATACGTAAAAATGTACGCACACATGACTGTAAGTTGCTTTGGATAAAAGCGTCTGCTAAATGGCATATTATTATTATTATTAAGAAAACCTGCTCCAGAGCGCTCAGGACCTCAGACTGGGGCGAAGGTTCACCTTCCAACAGGACAACGACCCTAAGCACACAGCCAAGACAACGCAGGAGTGGCTTGAATGACCCAGCCAGAGCCCGGACTTGAACCTGATCGAACATCTCTGGAGAGACCTGGAAATAGCTGTGCAGCAATGCTCCCCATCCAACCTGTCAGAGCTTGAGAGGATCTGCAGAGAGGAATGGGAGAAACTCCCCACATACAGATGTGCCAAGCTTGTAGATCCATACCCAAGTAGACTCGAGGCTGTAATCGCTGCCAAAGGTGCTTCAACAAAGTACTGAGTAAAGGGTCTGAATACTTATGTAAATGTGATATTTCAGTTTTTTATTTTTAATACATTTGCAAACATTTCAAAAAACCTGTTTTTGCTTTGTCATTATGGGGTATTGTGTGTGGATTGATGAGGGGGGAAAAAACAATTTAATCAATTTTAGAATAAGGCTGTAACGTAACAAAATGTGGAAAAACTCAAGGGGTCTGAATACTTTCCGAATGCACTGTATATGATTGCTTGGGAAATGTTTTCAAAAGCTACAAATTGATGTTGTTGGTAGTAAATGGGTGATGGTGTATGCAAAGTATTCTCATTGTTAATAACATCCTCATAGAAACTGGAGAACTGTTTTCGTTCATGAATAATTCCGACACAAATTAAGATTTGTGATTGAATTCCAACCCACTCTAGAAATATGGCATGCAATGTTTTGAACTTCCATCAATGGCATTTAGCTAATAGAGAATTTTGCTAATCCTGTCCTGGAGACTACAGTGTGTCGCAGTTCAGATGCCTCTCCTCACTGTAATGTGCTGTATACAGACTGACATTTACTCTCTTTTTCTCATGTTGAGGCCAGATATTTGACATGTCACTCAGGTAGCAGGCAGTCCGCTGTAGCTGATGCTAGCAGAATAATTCAGCCTGGATAGACCAACCACTGCAGACCTGAGTTCAAATAGTACTGGTTTGCTTTCAGATACTGAAAGCAATAGAATCAAAGGTGCAAACACCATCCATCTGACACTCTAGGCAGGCTCAATCAAACACTCAAAAAATTTGAAGGATACAGTGGCTTGCGAAAGTATTCACCCCCCCTTGGCATTTTTTTATACTTTGTAGAGCCACCTTTTGCAGCAATTACAGCTGCAAGTCTCTTGGGGTATGTCTCTATAAGCTTGGCACATCTAGCCACTGGGGTTTTTGCCCATTCTTCAAGGCAAAACTGCTCCAGCTCCTTCAAGTTGGATGGGTTCCGCTGGTGTACAGCAGTCTTGAAGTCATACCAGATTCTCAATTGGATTGAGGTCTGGGCTTTGACTAGGCCATTCCAAGACATTTAAATGTTTCCCCTTAAATCACTTGAGTGTTACTTTAGCAGTATGCTTAGGGTCGTTGTCCTGCTGGAAGGTGAACCTCCGTCCCAGTCTCAAATCTCTGGAAGACTGAAACAGGTTTCCCTCAAGTATTTCCCTGTATTTAGTGCCATCCATCATTCCTTCAATTCTGACCAGTTTCCCAGTCCCTGCCGATGAAAAACATCCCCACAGCATGATGCTTCCACCACCATGCTTCACTGTGGGGATGGTGTTCTTGGGGTGATGAGAGGTGTTGGGTTTGCGCCAGACATAGCGTTTTCCTTGATGGCCAAAAAGCTCAATTTTAGTCTCATCTGACCAGAGTACCTTCTTCCATATGTTTGGGGAGTCTCCCACATGCCTTTTGGCAAACACCAAACGTGTTTGCTTAATTTTTTCTTTAAGCAATGGCTATTTTCTGGCCACTCTTCCGTAAAGCCCAGCTCAATGGAGTGTACGGCTTAAAGTGGTCCTATGGACAGATACTCCAATCTCCGCTGTGGAGCTTTGCAGCTCCTTCAGGGTTATCTTTGGTCTCTTTGTTGCCTCTCTGATTAATGCCCTCCTTGCCTGGTCCGTGAGTTTTGGTGGGCGGCCCTCTCTTGGCAGGTTTGTTGTGGTGCCATATTCTTTCCATTTTTTAATAATGGATTTAATGGTGCTCCGTGGGATGTTCAGAAACTATTTTTTTATAACCCAACCCTGATCTGTACTTCTCCACAACTTTGTTTGGAGAGCTCCTTGGTCTTCATGGTGCCGCATGCTTGGTGGTGCCCCTTGCTTTGTGGTGTTGCAGACTCTGGGGCCTTTCAGAACAGGTGTATATATACTGAGATCATGTGACACTTAGTTTGCACACAGGTGGACTTTATTTAACTAATTATGTGACTTCTGAAGGTAATTGGTTGCACCAGATCTTATTTAGGGGCTTCATAGCAAAGGGGGTGAATACATATGCACGCACCACTTTTCCGTTATTTATTTGTTAGAATTTTTTGAAACAAGTTATTTTTTTTCATTTCACTTCACCAATTTGGACTATTTTGTGTATGTCCATTACATGAAATCCAAATAAAATTCCATTTAAATTACAGGTTGTAATGCAACAAAATAGGAAAAACGCCAAGGGGGGTGAATACTTTTGCAAGGCACTGTACCAAATATTACTTGAACCCAGGTCTGCCTTACAGTACAGGCTAGAGGCCAGTTCCTTCGAGGAGGCAGCTTTGGGTGCTGCATTATCATGATTCTGCATGGCAGTGCCTTCAGAAAGTATTCACACCTCTTGACTTTTTCTACATTTTCTTTTGTTACAGCCTGAATTTAAAATGAATAAAATTGAGAATTTTGGTCACTGGCCTACAGACAATACCCCATAATATCAAAGTAGAATTATGTTTTTCTAAATTTTTACATGAATGAAAAGCTGAAATGTCTTGAGTCAATAAGTATTCAACCCCTTTGTTATGCCAAGCCTAAATAAGTACAAATGTGCTTAACAAGTCACATAATACGTTTCATGGACTCATTCTGTGTGCAATAATAGTGTTTTACATGATTTTTTAATTACTACCTCATCTCTGTACCCAACGCATACAATTATCTGTAAGGTCACTCAGTCGAGTAGTACATTTCAAACACAGATGCAACCACAAAGACCAGGGAGGTTTCCCAATGCCTTGCAAAGAAGGGCACCTATTGGTAGATGGATTAAAAATAAAAGAAGCAGACATTGAATATCCCTTTGAGCATAGTGAAGTTATTAATTACACTTTGGATGGTGTATCAATACACCCAGTCACTACAAAGATACAGGCATCCTTCCTAACTCAGTTGCCGAAGAGGAAGGAAATCGTTCAGGTATTTCACTTTGAGGCCAATGGTGACTTTAAAACAGTTAATGAGTTTAATGGCCATGATAGAAAACTGAGGATGGATCAACAACATTGTAGTTACTTCACAATGCTAACCTAATTTACAGAGTGAAAAGAAGGAAGCTTGTACAGAAAAATAGTATTCCAAAACATGCATCCTGTTTGCAAAAAGGCATTAAAGTAATACTGCTTCAGACTGCTTTCCACCAGACTCTGGAAGATGAATTCACTTTTCAGCCAGACAATAAACTAAAACACAAGGCCAAATCTTCACTGGAATTGCTTACCAAGAAGACAGTGAATGTTCCAAGTGGCCAAGTTACAGTTTTGACATATATCTACTTGAAAATATATGGCAAGTCCTGAAAATGGTTATCTAGCAATAATCACTTTTCACTATGTCGTTATGGGGTATTGTGTGTAGATGGATAAGGAAAAAATCAATGTAATCCATTTTGAATTCAGACTAGCACAACAAAATGTGGAATAAGTCAAGGGATATGAATACTTTCTGAAGTCACTGTAGCAGCTCTTGGAAACACCTTATTGTTCTCCACAGACTCATAACCAGTAGTGACAGCATCCTCTAGCTCCGTTAACATCTATCACTGACGTTAATGTGCAGTGCCCTCTAACAACTGGGGCCCTGTTGGAATACTCTTCAAATGCATGATTCCTTCAAATCAAATGTTATTTGTCACATGCGCCGAGTACAACGGGTGCATACTTTACTGTGAAATGCTTGCTTACAAGCCCTTTCCAACAATCAGCGTTGCAGTTCTTGACACACTCAAAGCGGTGTGCCTGGCACCTACTACCATGCCCCGTTCAATCTTTTGTCTTTCCCATTCACCCTTCGAATGGCACACATACACAATCCATGTCTCAATTGTCTCAAGGCTTAGAAATCCTTCTTTAACCTGTCTCCTCCGCTTCATCTATTGATTTGAAGTGGATTTAACAAGTGACATCAATAAGGGATCATAGCATTCACCTGGATTCACCTGGTCAGTCTATGTCATGGAGAGAGCAGGTGTTCCTAATGTTTTGTACTCTCAGTGTATACCATGAGTACCAGTACCAGATCAATGTGCAGGTGTACGAGGTACACTATATATACAAAAGTATGTGGACACCCCTTCAAATTGGTGGATTCGGCTATTTCAGCCTCAGCCGTTGCTGACAGGTGCATAAAATTGAGCACCCAGCCATGCAATCTCCATAGACAAACATTTGAGTAGAATGGCCTTACTAAAGAGCTCAGTGACTTTCAACGTGGCACCGTCATAGGATGCCACCTTTCCAACAAGTCAGTTTGTCAAACTTCTGCCCTGCTAGAGCTTCCCCGGTCAACTGTAAGTGCTGTTATTGTGAAGTGGGAAACGTCTAGGAGCAACAACATCTCAGCCGCGAAGTGGTAGCCCACACAAGCTCACAGAACGGGACCGCTGAGTGCCGAAGCGGGTAATGCGTAAAAATCGTCTGTCCTCAGTTGCAACACTCACTACTAAGTTCCAAACTGCCTCTGGAAGCAACGTTAGCACAATAACTGTTAATCGGGAGCTTCATGAAATGGGTTTCCATGGCCGAGCAGCCGCAGACAAGACTAAGATCACCATGCGCAATGCCAAGCGTTGGCTGGAGTGGTGTAAAGCTCGCCGCCATTGGACTCTGGAGCAGTGGAAAGGCGTTCTCTGAAGTGATGAATCACGCTTCACCATCTGGCAGTCCGACGTACGAATCTGGTTTTGGCGGATGCCAGGAGAACGGTACCTGCCCGAATGCACACAGTGCCAACAGTAAAGTATTGGTAGAGGTCTGGGGCTGTTTTTCATGGTTCTGGCTTAGGCCCCTTAGTTCCAGTGAAGGGACATTTTAACTTTACAGCATAGAATGACATTCTAGATGATTCTGTGCTTCCACCTTTGTGGCAACAGTTTGAGGAAGGCCCTTTCCTGTTTCAGCATGACAATGCCCCCGTGCAGAAGGCGAGGTCCATACAGAAATTGTTTGTCAAAATCGGTGTGGAAGAACTTGACTGGCCTACACAGAGCCCTGACCTCAACCTATCGAACACCTTTGGGATGAATTGGAACACCGACTGCGAGCCAAGCCTAATCTCCCAACATCAGTGCCCGACCTCACTAATGCTCTTGTGGCTGAATGGAAGCAAGTCCACGCAGCAATGTTCCAACATCTATTGGAATGCCTTCCCAGAAGAGTAGATGCTGTTATAGCAGCAAAGGGGGGAGCAACTCCATATTAATGCCCATGATTTTGGAATGAGATGTTTGACGAGCAGGTGTCCACATACTTTTGGCCATGTAGTGTATTTGAGGTAGATATGTAAATGAAGGCAGGGTAGAATGACTAGGCATCAGGCTACATAATAATGGGAGTACAATAAATAACAGAGTAGCAGCAGCAGCATATGATAAGTGTAAAAGTGAATGTGTGTGTGTGTGTATGCATGTGTGTTGTCCGTATGCATGTGTGTGTGCATATGTAGTGTATGTGTTTGGTTTTGTGTGAATGTGTGTGAGATGTCATGTCAGATCGGTGATAACGTCAAGGAAGGATCCATTTAAAGAGTATTCAAACAGGGCCTGTGCTTAAGACTGGGTGAAAAGAGACATTTGTGTTTATTTTGTACTGGCCAGTGATGCACAGTGAGGTAATAGATTTTGGGAGGTGTTCGCTGGATGAGGTGAGGACCTAAGGGTCTTGGACTGGAACAAACAGCTGTTTCATAATGTGCTATATTGAATAGCTGTTTATCACACCCTCATGTAGCACTGATGCAGCGGGTGTTCTCTCCACGTGTGGCTTTAGTTTTAGCCGTTGGGTCCATGCTCAGTACAATACACCTTTTTTTACCCATTTGCACAGAATTTATACATTTTCAGTCAGCACTGGGATTTGAACCTACAACCTCCCTTTCTCTAACCTCGAGGCTACAGCCAACCCTACTGAGAGGGCTTAATATGACTGAATAAACTGGTTGTTTTGTTGGTGTCTGGTAATTTAGCTTGATGGCTAATTTCCATGTTTTCATTATGGTAAGAATTTCCTGACAGAGGAGGAAGAGTTACCTCGTTGTTTTTTTGAGTTCTTTATTTAAGTCATTTTCACTAGCAAGTCCTGTGGCACTTTACGCCTCGCCATCTCTTTCATTTGATTTTTTAAAAGCCTCATTTGACAAGGTTTTGGCAGGACTACAGGCTTTCTACAGGCTATTGTCTTACGTCAGTGGCTTCCAGAAGATAGTCTTCTGTTGTAAAGCAGTCGATATCCATCATACAGGAGTTTCTTATGCTCTCTGACCCCCCTGCATTCCCTTGGGTGTTATCCCAGTAGCAGCTGCAGTCAGGCCCACTAGAACTCCAGCTACCCTGGGCTGTTATTGGAAGTTTCCAAAGCCCTCTTCAAAAAGTTTGAGTTTGCTCACTCTTTCCAACTCATGTAACTCAAATGGTTCAATAGAAGCCCAAGGAGGCACTGGATATGTGCAGCTTTGGATTGAACGCAATCCCATAACTTTGAGTCTACGCTTTGATTTGTTCATGTTTTGACTGTTTTTTAAGCTGTCTTTTAGTATTGATGGAATGGCAATATCGCTAGCTTCTTTGGAGCATCAGGAAATGCCAGTGCCCACAGGCAAACACTTTCTCAATAACAACATGATTTGTTCTTCTGACTGGCAATAATTAGACTCAATGGGCTGTAGCTTCACACAACACCACTCACTGATCTCCCTATGTCTTGTTGATTTTCCATCAACACTCACCCTGATGAAAACAGTTACAACCCCTCATCATTAGGCCTACATAGAATTGTCATAACAATGACATAACGGATGTCATAACCAGTCATGACTTGTGATGTGGTGTGGTGTTTGCCTTATGACTGGGAGGGTTCAAGCAAAGTGTTACTATGGTAACTCCACTAGATACTCTCCATTGAGACGGTCTCCCAAACACTAACCAGTCTGTCTGTCTTCTACATGTCTTTGTCCAGGTGGCTGACTTCATCCACTCTCTCCCCGGCTGTGATGAACAAGCTAAGCAGTTCAAAGAGGAGGTAAGAGATGACACACTCTCTATCCCCCCTCTGGTCCCCCTCCTCTGGTCCCCCTCCTCTAGTCCCCCTCTAGTCGCCCTCTAGTCACCCTCTAGTCCCGCTCTGGTCCCCCTCTGGCCCCCATCTGGCCCCCCTCTAGTCCCCTCTAATCTCACTCTAGTCCCCCTCTAGTCCCCTTCTAGTCCCATCTGACTCCATCTGGTCCCCCTCTAGGCCCCTCTAGTCCCCCTCTGGCCCCTCTCTAGTCCCCTCTGCCCTCTGGTACCCCTCTAGGCCCCTCTGGTCCCCCTCTGGCCCCTCTCTAGTCCCCTCTGCCCTCTGGTACCCCTCTAGGCCCCTCTGGTCCCCCTCTGGCCCCTCTCTAGTCCCCTCTGCCCTCTGGTACCCCTCTAGGCCCCTCTAGTCCCCCTCTGGCCCCTCTCTAGTCCCCTCTGCCCTCTGGTACCCCTCTAGGCCCCTCTGGCCCCTCTCTAGTCCCCTCTGCCCTCTGGTACCCCTCTAGGCCCCTCTAGTCCCCCCTCTGGCCCCTCTCTAGTCCCCTCTGCCCTCTGGTACCCCTCTAGGCCCCTCTGGCCCCTCTCTAGTCCCCTCTGCCCTCGGGTACCCCTCTAGGCCCCTCTAGTCCCCCTCTGGCCCCTCTCTAGTCCCCTCTGCCCTCTGGTACCCCTCTAGGCCCCTCTGGCCCCCCTCTAGGCCCCTCTGCCCTCTGGTCCCCCTCTGGCCCCCCTCTATCCCCCCTCTAGTCCCCCTCCTCTAGTCCCCTTCCTCTAGTACCCCTCCGGTCCCCTCTAATCCCCCTCTGGTCCTCTCTAGTCCTCCTCTAGTCCCCCCCGTCCGGAGTAATCTAAATAGTTTGAATGATGGCCCTCCTCCATACGGCTAAAGGGGAAACAGGTGCAGAGGAGCCCTTGCCCTTATAGTTGTTAGGCCACGTCTGCAACGAAACACTCAGAGGAACGGATTCTCTTCCTTCTTCTCCACTATGTTTGGTCAGGGTTTGTTTGAGTTGATAATTATACTCAGGTAAGGAGATATGACTGGAATCCAAAGCAATTTATTGGATGCTAGTAGCAGTAGTGATTAGCATTCCGAGCACAGTCATCTTTCCCTCAGCTAATCTGACTCAGTATTTGCCATCGCTCTCTTGATAGTTGAAATCTTTTTCACCAAACCCAGTTGACACTCCACAGTTGTGCTTTTTACATACAGTTGAAGTCGGAAGTTTACATACACTTAGGTTGGAATCATTAAAACTCGTTTTTCAATCACTCCACAAATTTCTTGTTAACAAACTATCGTAATTTTTCCAACAATTGTTTACAGACAGATTATTTCACTTATAATTCACTGTATCACAATTCCAGTGGGTCAGAAGTTTACATACACTAAGTTGACTGTGCCTTTAAACAGCTTGGAAAATTCCAGAAAATGATGTCATGGCTTTAGAAGCATCTGATAGGCTAATTGACATCATTTGAGTCAATTGGAGATGTACCTGTGGATGAATTCAAGGCCTACCTTCAAACTCAGTGCCTCTTTGCTTGACATCATGGGAAAATCAAAATAAATCAGCCAAGACCTCAGAAAAATAATTGTAGACCTCCACAAGTCTGGTTCATCCTTGGGAGAAATTTCCAAATGCCTGAAGGTACCACGTTCATCTGTACAAACAATAGTACGCAAGTATAAACACCATGTGACCACACAGCCGTCATACCGCTCAGGAAGGAGACGCGTTCTGTCTCCTAGAGATGAACGCACTTTGGTGCGAAAAGTGCAAATCAATCCCAGAACAACAGCAAAGGACCTTGTGAAGATGCTGGAGGAAACAGGTACAAAAGTATCTATATCCACAGTAAAACGAGTCCTATATTGACATAACCTGAAAGGACTCTCATCAAGGAAGAAGACACTGCTCCAAAACCGCCATAGAAAAGCCAGACTACGGTTTACAACTGCACATGGGGACAAAGATCGTACTTTTTGCATAATTAAAAAATAAATAAATAGATATATATATATAGAGGTGAAAGCATTGGAAATGCTTTTGGCGGTTGACCTGCTTTTGTTTTGTGGGTGGCACTATGTGCTGTTTTCGATGGATGGGTCCTGGCCTCTCGGGGCCTTAGGGATACGGAGGGACGTGGGTGGGATGCTGATCACGGCGATGACGGCTCAACTTGGGATGGGAAGGGGCTTTAGCGGGGGAATTAGTGGAGAACAATTGAAGGGCTACTCCGTAGCAATGCAAATATCACGGTACAGCTATATGGACACTCAATCATTACGCTATTTTTTTATTGGTAAATTTACAAACATATATAATGATAAATAGACTTGAAACTTGTATCTCATTATGGTGTATGGTGAAATAAGTATAGCCAGTTATAATTGTAATGGCTTAGCTGATAATAACAAAAGAAGAACAATATTTACATGGCTCAAAGAGAAGGAATATAATATCTATTGTATACAGGAAACTCATTCAACAATTCGAGATGAAGTAGCGTGGAAAAAGAATGGGGGGAATATACTTCTCCCATGGGCAAAGAAATTCAAAAGGGGTGATGATATTAATTAATAGTAATTTCGATCCAAATGTGCAAATTGTACAAATAGATACACAAGGTAGATGGATTATTTTAAATATGTTATTGGACCATAAACAGATATGGCTCATTAACCTTTATGGACCAAATAATGATGATCCACAATTCTTTGACAATATATATAATAAATTATCAAGCCTGCATGCAACTCAAGACAATATTATTATGGTGGGGGATTATAATACTGTTTTAAATAGCTCAATGGACCGTAAAGGAAATCACACCACAAACAATCACCCACATGCTCTTAAGGAAATTGTGAATGTCATGGATACATTAGAACTAGTAGATATATGGAGGCTTAAATATACTGATCTAGTGAGATATACATGGCGGAGACTGAATCAAGCTAGTCGTCTTGACTTCTTTCTTATCTCATTCTCGTTGGCACCAAAAGTAAAAAAAGTGTTGATAGGGGACAGAATGCGGTCAGACCATCATGTAATAGGCATATATATTACTCTTACTGAATTTCCACGTGGGCGAGGATATTGGAAATTTAATCAAAGCCTATTGGATGATAATTTATTTATAATTAGAACAAAGGAATTTATAACTGATTTTTTCCAACATAACAGAGGTACAGCGAATCCCCTTATTGTATGGGACACCTTTAAATGTGCCTTTAGAGGCCATGCAATTCAGTACTCATCTCGAAAACAAAACCAATTTAGGTCAAAAGAGTTTATACTAAGAAAGGAAATAGAAAGTCTAACAGAACAGATAGATGGCAATAAAAACTGTAACATAGAGGCTCAGAATAAATTAGAGGAAAAACAAAAAGAAATGGAGAAACTTATTCAAGAAAGATCAAGTGTAACATATTATAAAAATAAAGCAAACTGGATGGAATATGGGGAAAAATGCACAAAATTCTTTTTTAATCTTCAACATAGGAATGCTACCAAAAAGAACTTAATGAAACTGGTTACAATTGACGGAGTCACCCATGATTCACCAAATGACATTTTGAAGGAAGAAACAAAGTACTTTAAGCATATGTTTTCTTTTCAGTCACCTCCATCTCCTCTAACTGAAGCTAATTGTAGAGATTTTTTTTCTATTGATAATGTCAAATTAACAGCCACACAGAAAGACTCATGTGAAGGTGAAATTACAGAGGAGGAACTTCTGGATGCAATTAAAGACTTTAAGTCTGGGAAAACTCCAGGGTTGGATGGCATACCAGTCGAGGTATACCAAACCTTTTTGATATACTAAGAGGACCGTTATTAGCATGTTTTAACCACTCCTATGTAAATGGTAGATTATCTGACACTCAAGAAGAAGGACTGATCTCATTATTACTGAAACAGGATACAAGTGGAAAATATAAAGATCCAGTCCATTTACAAAATTGGAGGCCCCTTACACTTCAGTGTTGTGATGCAAAAATCCTAGCAAAATGTATAGCGCATAGAATTAAAAAGGTATTGCCGGATATTATTCATTCTAATCAGACAGGTTTTTTACATGGAAGATACATTGGAGATAATATAAGGCAAGTATTGGAAACATTAGAACACTATGGAAAATATGGGAAACCAGGCCTGCTATTCATAGCAGACTTCGAAAAAGGCATTTGATAAAGTTCGACTGGGGTTTATATATAAATGCCTGGAGCATTTCAATTTTGGAGAATCTCTTATAAAATGGGTCAAAATCATGTATAGTAACCCTAGGTGTAAAATAGTAAATAATGGCTATTTCTCAGAAAGTTTTAAACTGTCAAGAGGAGTGAAACAAGGTTGTCCACTATCGGCATATCTATTTATTGTGGCCATCGAGATGTTAGCGATTAAAATCAGATCTAATAATAATATCAGAGGATTAGAAATAAAGACCTTAAAAACAAAGGTGGCATTGTACGCTGATGATTCATGTTTTTTTTAAATCCACAACTAGAATCCCTCCACAGCCTCATAGAGGATCTAGATACATTTTCTAACCTCTCTGGATTACAACCAAATTATGACAAATGTACTATATTACGTATTGGATCACTAAAAATACAATTTTTACATTACCATGTAGTTTACCAATAAAATGGTCTGATGGTGATGTGGATATACTCGAATACATATCCCAAAGGAAATAAATGATCTCACTTCAATAAATTTTAATAGAAAATTAGCAAAAATAGATAAGATCTTACTACCATGGAAAGGAAAATACCTGTCAATTTGTGGAAAAATCACCCTGATTAACTCATTAGTATTATCACAGTTTACCTATTTGCTTATGGTCTTGCCTACGCCTAGCGAACAGTTTTTTAAATTATATGAGAAAAAAATATTCAATTTTATTTGGAACGGCAAGCCAGACAAAATTAAAAGAGCATATTTATATAATGAATATGAATTCGGAGGACAGAAATTATTAAATATTAAAGCATTAGACCTATCACTAAAAGCTTCAGTCTTACAAAAGTTATACTTAAATCCGAACTGGTTCTCAAGCAAATTAGTAAGATTGTCTCACCCAATGTTCAAGAAAGGCCTTTTTCCCTTTATTCAGATTACAACCTCACACTTTCAGTTATTTGAAAAGGAAATAATCTCCCAAATGTCACTATTTCTAAAACAAGCCATAGAAAGTTGGTTGCAATTTCAATTTAATCCTCCAGAAACGACAGAACAAATAATGCAACAAATATTGTGGTTAAATTCAAATATACTAATTGACAAAAAACCTTTATTTTTTGACAGAATGTTTAAAAAAGGTATAATCTTTGTAAATGATATCATCGGTAGGACTGGTGGAGTTATGACGCACATGCAGCTAACAAAAACATATGGAAATGTCTGCTCTACCCAAAATTACAATCAAATAATGGCAGCATTACCGCAAAAAATGGAAGAGGAAAGTGGAAGGGGGAGAAAGTAAGGAACTTGTCTGTCGGCCTTGCATTAAAGAACATAATTGGTTAAGGAAAACTGTGATAAATAAAAAAATATATCAGTTTCACTTAAGGACCAAAGGATTGACAGCCGTCCCATATAGATTGCAAAATAGTTGGGAAGAGATCTTTGATGTACCGATCCCATGGCATAGTGTTTATGAACTGACACGCAAAACGACACCGGATTCAAAAATTAGAATCTTTCAATTTAAATTACTATATAAAATCCTTGCTACCAATAGAATGTTATTTATATGGGGGATACAATCTTCCCAGCTCTGCAGATTTTGCTGTGAAGAGACGGAATCATTGGACCATTTGTTTTGGTTCTGTCCATTTGTAGCTTGTTTTTGGACACTGGTCCAGGAATGGCTAAAGGATTGCAATATTTACCTGGAACTAACCTTGCAGATAGCATTACTGGGTGATCTGAAAAGTCATAGTCAATCAATCAATAATATAATAATACTTTTAGCAAAGCTGTTTATTTTTAACTCTCAATCTGTAGAAGCAATGAGAATAGAAAGGTTCAGAATTATTGTAAAACATCACAGCACGGTTGAAATATATATGGCAAATAGAAATCCGATATGGATGGTGTTAAGAGATAGATGGGAGGTATTGAATAGAGTTGAAGGATGGGACTAATAACAAATAACAACAAATAATAACAAAGATAGCTAATAATGTAAAGCATACTGTGTCCATAATAAGTATATAGGCTGTATGTTGGGAGCTTTTGGGAAAGAGCACAGTTAGAAAGATATGGCATATAGAAGCAAACCGGATGGACATCATGAAAACGATCGGAGAGGTTGAGAGTAGAAGTAGTTCAGGAGCAAAAAATTAATAAATAATAATAATAATAATAATAATGATATATATGTATGTATGTAAATGTATATATATATGTATATATATAATAGAATTATTGTAAAATTAACTGTGTCCATAAGGTGTAGATAGTAAGTATAGACCGGAAGTAGAGACCTGGGCATTGTTGTTCACTAATTTACTCCAAGTAGGGAAAGGATGGTGGGGTTGAAAAGTAATAAAGGGGAGTATATATAAAAAAAAAAAAAAAAAAAAATGGGGGATTGGAAGTGATGCAGACAATTACATTGATAGAAGATACAATCTATCTGCAATATTAAGCTGATCCATTCCCCCAAAAAAAAAAAAAAAAAAAAAAAAGATCGTACTTTTTGGAGAAATGTCCTCTGGTCTGATGAAACAAAAATAGAACTGTTTGGCCATAATGACCATTGTTGTGTTTGGAGGAAAAAGGGGGTTGCTTGCAAGCCGAAGAACACCATCCCAACCGTGAAGCACGGGGGTGGCAGCATCATGCTGTGGGGGTGCTTTGCTGCAGGAGGGACTGGTGCACTTCACAAAATAGATGGCATCATGAGGAAGGGAAATTATGTGGATATATTGAAGCAACATCTCAAGACATCAGTCAGGAAGATAAAGCTTGGTCGCAAATGGGTCTTCCAAATGGACAATGACCCCAAGCATACTTCCAAAGTTGTGGCAAAATGGCTTAAGGACAACAAAGTCAAGGTATTGGAGTGGCCATCACAAAGCCCTGACCTCAATCATATAGAAAATTTGTGGGCAGAACTGAAAAGGCGTGTGTGAGCAAGGAGGCAAACCTTGCTTGACCTTTGGTATGATGTTCTTACTGTGGAATGCAGAGTTTGGTTTTCGCCAGGCATTACTGGAACCATGTCGTCCAAAAAGTTATACTTTTGAATCATCTGTCCATAGAACGTTCTTCCAAGAGTCATGATGATCATCCAGGTGCTTTTTGGCAAACTTGAGTCAACGTTTTGGACGAGATGGGTCCCATTATGCCTGGCGAAAACCAAACACTCATCCAAAAAGTTGACTCAAGTTTGCCAAAAAGCACCTGGATGATCACAGTAAGAACATCATACCAAAGGTCAAGCATGGTGGTGGTGGTGTGATGGTTTGGGGATGCTTTGCTGCCTCAGGACCTGGACGACTTGCCTTAATAGAAGGAACCATGAATTCTGCTCTGTATCAGAGAATTCTACAGGAGAATGTCAGACCATCCGTCTATTAGCTGAAGTTGAAGCGCAGCTGGGTCATGCAGCAAGACAATGACCCAAAACACACAATCAAGTCTACATGAAAATTGCTAAAAAGCAACAAATTGGAAGTTTTTGAATGGCCTAGTCAAAGTCCAGACCTAATCCCAATTGAGATGTTGTGGCAGGATTTGAAACGAGCAGTTCATGCTTGAAAACCCACACGTCACTGAGTTAAAGCAGTTCTGCATGGAAGAGTGGGCCAAAATTCCTCCACAGCGACGTGAGAGACTGATCAACAACTACAGGAAGCATTTGGTTGGAGTCATTGCAGCTAAAGGTGGCACAACCAGTTATTGAATGTAAGGGGGCAATTACTTTTTCACACAGGGGAATTGGGTGTTGCATAACTTTGTTTATGAAATAAATATGTAATTGTTGTGTTATTTGTTCACTTATGTTCCCTTTATCTAATATTAGGTTTTGGTTGAAGATCTGATAACATTCAGTATCACAAATATGCAAAAGTAGAGAAAATTAGAAAGGGGGCAAATACTTATTCATAGCACTGTAAATGTCAGGAATTGTGAAAATCTGAGTTGAAATGTATTTGGCCAAGGTGTATGTAAACTTCCGACTTCAACTGTACACAAAATGTGAATTGCACGTTTAGTCGTTGAACAAGACATCGCCATCTGATCCAACTGATAAATACATGATTACCATTTCATAAATGATCAAACGGCTCATACTCTGTATAGTGGTAGATAAGATATGGTTATCTGTAGCCCATTTTTTTTCTCTGTCTCACTGGGTTCAATTGACTGCACATCAGTTGTTGACCCATGCTGTAATCTGACTGCACATCAGTTGTTGACCCATGCTGTAATCTGATTGGTTGTCGTCCAACAGCAAATTGACGGGAAAGCCTTCTTGCTGCTGACCCAGCGCGACATCGTCAAGATCATGAGCGTGAAACTCGGTCCTGCTCTCAAGATCTACAACTCCATCCTGATGTTCAAGCATGCTGAGGACAACCAATCGGCAGCTGGCAACGCCAACACGTGATGCATCGGAAGCCACACCCACCAGGCCCACCCTATGTATCTGTCAAACACATAGATTTAATGTATCGATTCATTCCAAGACCCCAACCTCCTTACACCTGCTCCTTCACCTTGGCCTACAGGCACTTTAGTTAAAGGACTATAACTTAAACTAAAGCCGCTACATGATCTGTCCAGACCGATGGACTTTCAGGTTTGTGTGTGTGTGTGTGTGTGAGTGTCTCCTTCCTTGGACACAGCCTCTAATTCTGCCTTTAATACTCAAATGTAGGTGTCATGAAGGTCAACTCAACAAAACCTGTATTTACAGCTACACAGCACATTTTTCTATGTCTTTTACGCTGTAGCTTCTCTATGCTCTACTTTTCTCCTTCAGGATCAAATAAGTGACAATCACCACCAACAGTACAAAGCTGTGTACTACATCATGACAAACCTGTGCTTTTTCTGGGTCATCACGGTGCTATGTGTATTCCGAATACAAACAGTCTACATCACAGTACGGGAGTTGACCTCTGGTACTACCAGCTTACGATCTCTGTCTACTGACTCAAACAGGGATACATATTCCCAACGTCTCTGCCATTTTGATTTGATTTGATTCTATTTTGTATGAATGTTATATCACTACCTATATCAACTCACCTATATTTATTGTGAAAAATATCTAGGTGTTTGCATAGTTGAAGGAAATTAATATATTATATATGAGCAAATTGTTTTTGAAATGCCAAAAGGGGTTTTTGTTTTACATTTTCAATTCAGAATGAATTTTATTTGATGATATATTGCACATTAGAAGAATGAAAAATCATTTAACTTAAGTTTTGGAAAATGTAAAACCATGGGATAGTTTTGAGCTGAAGATAATCTAAAGAAGTATAATTTCTGTTATTGTAATGTTATCGTAGTTAAGATATTTTAGGTAGTCTTACTTTTTGTGGCAACTGCAACTCGAGACAATAGTCATGTACATTTATCTTTATTTACCTTTTGATCCATAACAGGACCAATATTGTATTTTTTGTTCTTCATTTTAATGTTTGCTCTCCTTTTCTCACAGTCCTGATAGGTTGAAGTTATTTTCTTATTATCAAAGAACAGCATACTTGATCTTCTGCACAATTAAGAGTTTAATCTTATATTTTGCTATAACTTGGAACTTAAGCTATATGTTGAAACAACTGTGCTATATCATTTGTTCCCTAGTCTTCATATAAATGTTGCTACTAACTTTCAACAGAACTCCATTGAAACTTCAGGAATATGAAGAAACTGTTTACTGTACTTTCTGCTTTTTTTCTATAGGGACTTTCTCTCTATCCCAAAATGTCAAGCATCCGTAAACGTATATTTTATTCTGATGCTGCTTGTCTTTGTCAATGCTGTAACGTTCAAGACTGCTGTTTAGTGCATGGAAAATACTGCTACATCTTGGTACAACCTCCAATATGGAGTTAGATATCTGCCCTTAACATATACCGCATGTATTTAGGAGACTCACAATCTATTTTGGCGGATAGCTACCTCCATATATCGACCACTTATCTATGAAAATGACAACTAATTTAACCATAAAGATGTGTTGTACATATTTGTAAACCCTGTTTCTTACACTGAATTTACACTTTGTACCACTTAATGGATTCCGATCACATGACTTCACAATCCAAATAAACAGTGCAAAGTCCTTACCGTCCCCACACTCCATTTTAGTTCTCCTCATGCTAATTTTGCATTATTTAATGTTTTTTTTTACTACTGCAGTGCGAAGGCTGCAAGCCCAAACCGAATTCCAACTTCAAAGGTCCTCCTTGAAATTAATGGACTGTGGCTGGGATTTATTCAACTGCAGATAGTGGTCTTCCGGATAGCGCTTTCTATTTGATTTGCACAGCAGCGTGTTTCGGATGGTTGATTTAGATACTGGCAGTCCTGTGGTGTGACATGTTCAGTTCTGACAGCAAACCAGTCATCCACTGCTGCACAACCAGACTGACAATTTCTGGGACACACTGCTGTGAAAATCAAACACCACCCTGAAAGGGACGGAAGATCAACACGACATTGACCCTGCATACTCTACTCTACTCAAAACCAGGATCACAGAAATACATCTCAGTCCTGTACTATACATGGAAGCAGCAGTATTGATGATGCGAGACCGAGATACTACAATATTTGCTCATTATTCTTTTAAAAATTATTCAAGCTCTGTCAAGATGTTAGGAATCATGGCTAGACAGCAACTTTCAAGTCTTGCTATAGATTTTCATGCAGATTTAAGTCAAAACTGTAACTTGGCAACTCAGAAACATTCTTCTTGGTAAGCAACTCCAGTGTTGATTTTTCCTTGTGTTGTAGGTTATTGTCCTGCTGAAAGGTGAATTCCTCTTCCAGTCTCTGATGTAAAGCAGACTGAAGCAAGTTTTCCTCTAGGATTTTGCCTGTGCTTAGCTCCATCCTGTTTCTTTTTATCCTGAAAACCTCCCCAGTATTTGCCGATGTCAAGTACAGTGGGGGAAAAAAGTATTTAGTCAGCCACCAATTGTGCAAGTTCTCCCACTTAGAAAGATGAGAGAGGCCTGTAATTTTCATCATAGGTACACGTCAACTATGACAGACAAATTGAGAAGAAGAAAATCCAGAAAATCACATTGTAGGATTTTTAATGAATTTATTTGCAAATTATGGTGGAAAATAAGTATTTGGTCAATAACAAAAGTTTCTCAATACTTTGTTATATACCCTTTGTTGGCAATGACACAGGTCAAACGTTTTCTGTAAGTCTTCACAAGGTTTTCACACACTGTTGCTGGTATTTTGGCCCATTCCTCCATGCAGATCTCCTCTAGAGCAGTGATGTTTTGGGGCTGTCGCTGGGCAACACGGACTTTCAACTCCCTCCAAAGATTTTCTATGGGGTTGAGATCTGGAGACTGGCTAGGCCACTCCAGGACCTTGAAATGCTTCTTACGAAGCCACTCCTTCGTTGCCCGGGCGGTGTGTTTGGGATCATTGTCATTCTGGGATTTTTGCTCACCGTTCTTGTGATCATTTTGACCCCACGGGGTGAGATCTTGCGTGGAGCCCCAGATCGAGGGAGATTATCAGTGGTCTTGTATGTCTTCCATTTCCTAATAATTGCTCCCACAGTTGATTTCTTCAAACCAAGCTGCTTACCTATTGCAGATTCAGTCTTCCCAGCCTGGTGCAGGTCTACAAGTTTGTTTCTGGTGTCCTTTGACAGCTCTTTGGTCTTGGCTATAGTGGAGTTTGGAGTGTGACTGTTTGAGGTTGTGGACAGTTGTCTTTTATACTGATAACAAGTTCAAACAGGTGCCATTAATACAGGTAACGAGTGGAGGACAGAGGAGCCTCTTAAAGAAGAAGTTACAGGTCTGTGAGAGCCAGAAATCTTGCTTGTTTGTAGGTGACCAAATACTTATTTTCCACCATAATTTGCAAATAAATTCATTTAAAATCCTACAATGTGATTTTCTGGGAAAAAAATTCTCATTTTGTCCGTCATAGTTGACGTGTACCTATGATGAGAATTACAGGCCTCTCTCATCTTTATAAGTGGGAGAACTTGCACAATTGGTGGCTGACTAAATACTTTTTTCCCCCACTGTACGGTCACTATGGGGACGACGTCATCGATGCACTTATTGATGAAGCCAGTGACTGATGTGGTGTACTCCTCAATGCCATTGGAAGAATCCCGGAAATATTCCAGTCTGTGCTGGCAAAACAGTCCTGTAGCTTAGCATCTGCGTCATCTGACTTACTTCTTTATTGACCGAGACTGGTGCTTCCTGCTTTAGTGTTTGCTTGTACGCAGGAATCAGGAGGATACAATTATGGTCAGATTTGCCAAATGGAGGGCGAGGGAGAGCTTTGTACGCGTCTCTGTGTGTGGAGTAAAGGTGGTCTAGAGTTTTTTTTCCTCTGGTTGCACATTTAACATGTTGGTAGAAATTAGGTAAAATTGATTTAAGTTTCCCTGCATCCCCGGCCACTAGGTTTTCCTGTTTGCTTATGGCCTTATACAGCTCATTGAGGGCGTCTTAGTGTCAGAATCGGTTTGGGGTGGTAAATAGACAGCTACGAAAAATATAAATGAAAACTCTCTTGGTAAATAGTGTGGTCTACAGCTTATCATAAGATACTCTACCTCAGGCGAGCGAACCCTAGAGACTTCCTTAATATTAGATTGTGTGCACCAGCTGTTGTTTACACAGACCGCCACCCCTTGTCTTACCGGAGGCAGCTGTTCAATCTTGCCGATGCAGCGTATATCCCGCCAGCTGCATGTTATCCATGTTGTCGTTCAGCCACGACTCGGTGAAACATAAGATATTACAGTTTTTAATGTCCCGTTGGTAGGATATCCGTGATCTTAGATCGTCTATTTTGTTAACCAATGATTGTACGTTGGCTAATAGGACTGATGGCAGAGGCAGATTACGTACTCGCCATCAGATCCTTACAAGGCACCCCGACCTACGTCCCGATATATCCGTCTCTTTCTCATGTGAATGACGGGGATTTGGGCCTTGTCGGGTGTCTGAAGAAAAACCTTCGTGTCCGACTCGTTAAAGAAAGATTATATGTCCAGTACGAGGTGAGTAATCGCTGTCCTGATATCCAGAAGCTCTTTTCGGTCATAAGAGACGGTGGCAGAAACATTATGTACAAAATAAGTTACAAATAACACGAAAAAACACACAAAATAGCACAATTAGTTAGGAGCCCGTAAAACAGCAGCCATCTCCTTCGGCGCCATTATCACCAAGTCCATATTCTGGCAAGAACAGCTCAAATAAGCAAAGAGAAACGACAATCCATCATTACTTTAAGACATGATGGTCAGTCAATACGGAACATTTCAAGAACTTTGAACGTTTCTTCAAGTCCAGTCGCAAAAACCATCAAGCGCCACAAACCATCTCAATTGGGTTGAGTTCGGGGGATTGTGGAGGCCAGGTCATCTGATGCAGCACTCCATCACTATCCTTCTTGGTCAAATAGCCCTTATACAGCATGGTCTGTTGGGTCATTGTCTTGTTGAAAAACAAATGATTGTCCCACTAAGCCCAAACCAGAGGGGATGGCGTATCGCTGCAGAATGCTGTGGTAGCTATGCTGGTTAAGTGTGCCTTGAATTCTAAATAAATCACAGACCGTGTCACCAGTAAAGCACCCCCACACCATAACACCTCCTCTTCCATGCTTTACGGTGGGAAATACACATGAGGAGATCATATGTTCACCCACACCGCGTCTCACAAAGACACGGCGGTTGGAATAAAAAATCTCCAATTTGGACTCCAGACCAAAGGACACATTTCCACTGGTCTAATGTCCATTGCTCATGTTTCTTGGCCCAAGCAAGTCTCTTCTTCCTATTGGTGTCCTTTAGTAGTGGTTTCTTTTCAGCAATTTGACCATGAAGGCCTGATTCACATAGTCTCCTCTGAACAGTTGATGTTGAGATGTGTCTGTTACTTGAACTCTGTGAAGCATTTATTTGGGTGGCAATTTCTGAGACTGGTAACTCTAATGAACTTATCCTCTGCAGCAGAGGTAACTCTGGGTCTTCCATTCCTGTGGCGGTCCTCATGAGAGCCAGTTTCATCATAGCGCTTGATGGTTTTTGCGACAGCACTTGAAGAAACTTTTACAATTCTTGAAATTTTCTGGATTGACTGACCTTCATGTCTTAAAGTAATGATGGACTGTTGTTTCTCTTTGCTTATTTGAGCTGTTCTTGCCATAATATGGACTTGGTCGTTTACCAAATAGGTCTATCTTCTGAATACCCCCCCTACCTTGTCACAACCGAACTGATTGGCTCAAACGCACAAATTAACTTTTAAGAAGGCACACCTGTTAATTGAAATGCATTCAAGGTGACTACCTCATGAAGTTGGTTGAGAGAATGCCAAGAGTGTGCAAAGCTATCATCAAGGTAAAGGGTGGCTATTTGAAGAATCTCAAATATAAAATATATTTTGATTTGTTTAACACTTTTTGGGTTACTACATGATTCCATGTGTGTTATTTCATAGTTTGGATATCTTCACTATTATTCTACAATATAGAAAATAGTAAAAAATAAAGAAAAACCCTTGAATGAGTAGGTGTGTCCAAACTTTTGACTGGTACTGTATATACAGTGGGGAGAACAAGTATTTGATACACTGCTGATTTTGCAGGTTTTCCTACTTACAAAGCATGTAGAGGTCTGTAATTTTTATCATAGGTACACTTCAACTGTGAGAGACGGAATCTAAAACAAAAATCCAGAAAATCACATTGTATGATTTTTAAGTAATTAATTTGCCTTTTATTGCATGACATAAGTATTTGATACATCAGGAAAGCAGAACTTAATGTTTGGTACAGAAACCTTTGTTTGCAATTACAGAGATCATACGTTTCCTGTAGGTCTTGACCAGGTTTGCACACACTGCAGCAGGGATTTTGGCCCACTCCTCCATACAGACCTTCTCCAGATCCTTCAGGTTTTGGGGCTGTCGCTGGGCAATACGGACTTTCAGCTCCCTCCAAAGATTCTCTATTGGGTTCAGGTCTGGAGACTGGCTAGGCCACTCCAGGACCTTGAGATGCTTCTTACGGAGCCACTCCTTAGTTGCCCTGGCTGTGTGTTTCGGGTCGTTGTCATGCTGGAAGACCCAGCCACGACCCATCTTCAATGCTCTTACTGAGGGAAGGAAGTTGTTGGCCAAGATCTCACGATACATGGCCCCATCCATCCTCCCCTCAATACGGTGCAGTCGTCCTGTCCCCTTTGCAGAAAAGCATCCCCAAAGAATGATGTTTCCACCTCCATGCTTCACGGTTGGGATGGTGTTCTTGGGGTTGTACTCATCCTTCTTCTTCCTCCAAACACGGCGAGTGGAGTTTAGCTCTATTTTTGTCTCATCATACCACATTACCTTCTCCCATTCCTCCTCTGGATCATCCAGATGGTCATTGGCAAACTTCAGACGGGCCTGGACATGCGCTGGCTTGAGCAGGGGGACCTTGCGTGCACTGCAGGATTTTAATCCATGACGGCGTAGTGTGTTACTAATGGTTTTCTTTGAGACTGTGGTCCCAGCTCTCTTCAGGTCATTGACCAGGTCCTGCCGTGTAGTTCTGGGCTGATCCCTCACCTTCCTCATGATCATTGATGCCCCACCAGGTGAGATCTTGCATGGAGCCACAGACCGAGGGTGATTGACCGTCATCTTGAACTTCTTCCATTAATTGCGCCAACAGTTGTTGCCTTCTCACCAAGCTGCTTGCCTATTGTCCTGTAGCCCATCCCAGCCTTGTGCAGGTCTACAATTTCATCCCTGATGTCCTTACACAGCTCTCTGGTCTTGGCCATTGTGGAGAGGTTGGAGTCTGTTTGATTGAGTGTGTGGACAGGTGTCTTTTATACAGGTAACGAGTTCAAATAGGTGCAGTTAATACAGGTAATGAGTGGAGAACAGGAGGGCTTCTTAAAGAAAAACGAACAGGTCTGTGAGAGCCGGAATTCTTACTGGTTGGTAGGTGATCAAATACTTATGTCATGCAATAAAATGCAAATTAATTACTTAAAAATCATACAATGTGTTTTTCTGGATTTTTGTTTTAGATTCCGTCTCTCACAGTTGAAGTGTACCTATGATAAAAATTACAGACCTCTACATGCTTTGTAAGTAGGAAAACCTGCAAAATCGGCAGTGTATTTATACTTGTTCTCCCCACTGTATATATATATATATATATACAGTGGGGCAAAAAAGTATTTAGTCAGCCACCAATTGTGCAAGTTCTCCCACTTAAAAAGATGAGAGAGGCCTGTAATTTTCATCATAGGTACACGTCAACTATGACAGACAAATTGAGAAAAGAAAATCCAGAAAATCACATTGTAGGATTTTTAATGAATTTATTTGCAAATTATGGTGGAAAATAAGTATTTGGTCACCTACAAACAAGCAAGATTTCTGGCTCTCACAGACCTGTAACTTCTTCTTTAAGAGGCTCCTCTGTCCTCCACTCGCTACCTGTATTAATGGCACCTGTTTGAACTTGTTATCAGTATAAAAGACACCTGTCCACAACCTCAAACAGTCACACTCCAAACTCCACTATGGCCAATACCAAAGAGCTGTCAAAGGACACCAGAAACAAAAGTGTAGACCTGCACCAGGCTGGGAAGACTGAATCTGCAATAGGTAAGCAGCTTGGTTTGAAGAAATCAACTGTGGGAGCAATTATTAGGAAATGGAAGACATACAAGACCACTGATAATCTCCCTCGATCTGGGGCTCCACGCAAGATCTCACCCCCGTGGGTCAAAATGATCACAAGAACGGTGAGCAAAAATCCCAGAACCACACGGGGGACCTAGTGAATGACCTGCAGAGAGCTGGGACCAAAGTACAAAGCCTACCATCAGTAACACACTACGCCGCCAGGGACTCAAATCCTGCAGTGCTAGACGTGTCCCCCTGCTTAAGCCAGTACATGTCCAGGCCCATCTGAAGTTTGCTAGAGTGCATCCAGAAGAGGATTGGGAGAATGTCATATGGTCAGATGAAACCAAAATAGAACTTTTTGGTAAAAACTCAACTCGTTGTGTTTGGAGGACAAAGAATGCTGAGTTGCATCCAAAGAACACCATACCTACTGTGAAGCATGGGAGGAAAACATCATACTTTGGGGCTGTTTTTCTGCAAAGGGACCAGGACGACTGATCCGTGTAAAGGAAAGAATGAATGGGGCCATGTATCGTGAGATTTTGAGTGAAAACCTCCTTCCATCAGCAAGGGCATTGAAGATGAAACGTGGCTGGGTCTTTCAGCATGACAATGATCCCAAACACACCGCCCGGGCAACGAAGGAGTGGCTTCGTAAGAAGCATTTCAAGGTCCTGGAGTCTCCAGATCTCAACCCCATAGAAAATCTTTGGAGGGAGTTGAAAGTCCGTGTTGCCCAGCGACAGCCCCAAAACATCACTGCTCTAGAGGAGATCTGCATGGAGGAATGGGCCAAAATACCAGCAACAGTGTGTGAAAACCTTGTGAAGACTTACAGAAAACGTTTGACCTGTGTCATTGCCAACAAAGGGTATATAACAAAGTATTGAGAAACTTTTGTTATTGACCAAATACTTATTTTCCACCATAATTTGCAAATAAATTCATTAAAAATCCTACAATGTGATTTTCTGGATTTTTTTCCCTCATTTTGTCTGTCATAGTTGACGTGTACCTATGATGAAAATTACAGGCCTCTCTCATCTTTTTAAGTGGGAGAACTTGCACAATTGGTGGCTGACTAAATACTTTTTTTCCCCACTGTATATATATATATATATATATATATATATATATATATAAAACAATTATTATATTTGTTATTCATTTTGATCCAACCACATGTACAAATGGATTTTGTTTTGTAGATATGTGGTAGTAGATTAGTGGCCTGAGTGCACACACTTAATGTGTTGTGAAAAGTGTTATGAAATGTAATGTCATGTAATATTTTTTATTGTATATAACTGCATTAATGTTGCTGGACCCCAGGAAGAGTAGCTGCTGTCTTGGCAGCAGCTAATGGGGATCCTTATTAAATACAAATACAAACCACAGGAGTCTGCTCTCAATGTTCAAAATATACCAGAGAGCATCATTTAGCCCCAGAGGATCAATAGTTTCTTTTTTATTATTATTGTGGAATAGGTTTTGTCACAAGCACGTACAGGTAACTGCCAAAATAAAGGAAACACTAACATGAAAGATAAAGGAAAAGGGTAAGGGGTATACCTAGTAAGAAGCGTCTTAATAGGGTGCTGTTGGGCCACCAAGAGCTGCCAGAACAGCTTCAACGCACCTCAGCATAGATTCTACAATGTGGACCTAAACCATGCCAGGAAAATGCATCCAACACCATAACATATACTTTGTATCCCTCATTTACTCAAGTGTTTCCTTTATTTTGTTAGTTACCGGTGTGCCTACAGTCGGGAAGGCCGCAATTTGCGCACAAAATATAGAACAGCTTCTTGCGTTGTGGCCATAGACATATAATCCATAGAAGGGTTTTGGAACCTCTTATCCTGGCAATTTCACTTTTAAACTCATGGATACACTAGCAATGGCTGCAAGTCCTGACTTGAAAAGGAACTGCCATCTATGGATTATAGAAAACCTAGCTCCAGGGCCTATGATTTCTTAATCCGGCCCTGGTTGTCTTTTACAGTGTGTTTGGATGCAGTTATGTTCTACACAGTGCTGTATGTGGTGGCTCGAGAAACAAAGCCTCTGTGTGACTTACTATCTTCCCACTGACTTTGTAATTAGAAAAATGTCTTTAACTGCTATTCAAGTAATGCTAGCAGGAGGTAGTATACGGCTAAAACAAGGCTACCGCAGTGTTCATTTGATTATAGCAAGACTGAGAATGAAGAAATCCAGCTGCGGAAAAAATTAAGAGACCACTGCAAATATTTCTTAAATCAGCATCTCTACATGTATGACAGCCATTCCATTCCAGTGTCTGTTGAATTCCAACACAGGCACACCTCATTCTACTGAATTAGGTACTGATTAGGTGATCACCTGAACCAAATCTTATTTAACGAGGAAAAGTATAAAAACCACTGCTGTGTTCATCACTATCCTCTTGCAATATGACCAGCTGGATGGCAAAAACAGTGCTAATAGTACCTCAAAAGTAATATTAATCAAAAAATAACTATTGACCATGCCAAAAGAGTTGAAAAGGAAAGTTTTGAGTGAGGAAAAGAAGGGTTCAATTCTGGCTTTACGGTTCAATTCTGGCTTTACTGGCAGAGGGATACACTGAGCATCAGGTTGCTTCCATCCTTAAAATTTCAAAGACGGCGGTTCATAAGAACAAGGTCAAGCAGCACACATTGAGGACAACAAAGCTACAGACCGGTAGAGGGCGAAAACGACTCTCTACTGACCGGGATGACCGCCAACTCATTCGAATGTCACTCAACAACCGTAGGATGACATCAAATGACCTACAAAAAGAATGGCAAACGGCAGCTGGGGTGAAGTGCACGGCGAGGACGGTTCGAAAAAGGCTCCTAGGAGCAGGGCTGAAGTGGAGCAAAGCAAGAAAAAAGCCCTTCATCAATGAGAAGCAAAGAAGAGCCAGGCTGAGGTTTGCAAAAGACCATAAGGATTGGACCGTAGAGGACTGGAGTAAGGTCATCTTCTCTGATGAGTACAATTTTCAGCTTTGCCCAACACCTGGTCGTCTAATGGTTAGACGGAGACCTGGAGAGGCCTACAAACCACAGTGTCTCGCACCCAATGTGACATTTGGTGGAGGATCGGTGATGATCTGAGGGTGCTTCAGCAAGGCTGGAATCGGGCAGATTTGTCTGTGTGAAGGACTCATGAATCAAGCCACGTATAAGGTTGTCCTGGAAGAAAACTTGCTTCCTTTTGCTCTGACATTGTTCCCCTACTCTGAGGATTGGTTTCTCCAGCAGGATAATGTGCCATGCCACACAGCCAGGTCAATCAAGGTGTGGATGGAGGACCACCAGATCAAGACCCTGTCATGGCCAGCCCAATCTCCAGACCTGAACCCCATTGAAAACTTCTGGAATGTGATCAAGAGGAATATGGATGGTCACAAGCCATCAAACAAAGCCGAGCTGCTTGAATTTTTGCGCCAGGAGCGGCATAAAGTCACCCAACATCAATGTGAAAGACTGGTGGAGAGCATGCCAAGACGCATGAAAGCTGTGATTGAAAATCAGGGTTATTCCACCAAATATTGATTTTTGAACTCTTCCTAAATTAAAACATTAGTATTGTGTTGTTTAAAAATGAACATAAACTTATTTTCTTTGCATTATTCGAGGTCTGACAACACTGCAAATTTTTTGTTATTTTGACCAGTTGTCATTTTCTGCAAATAAATGGTCTAAATGACAATATTTTTATTTGGAAATTGGGAGAAATGTTGTCAGTAGTTTACAGAATAAAACAAAATTAGAGAAAAAAAGTAAGAGCACTGCAAAATTATTTTTACCCAAACACATATCTATAAATAGTAAAACCAGAGAAACTGATCATTTTGCAGTGGTCTCTTACTTTTTTCCAGAGCTGTATATTCTTAACACTGGTAGAAAATGTACAGGTAAAGGTTTTATAGTTAATCTCTAGTGACCATGAATGTTATAGCTTTTTTTCAACTGTGGGTTAAAGGGGGAGGTAGACAACGAATAATGGAAATAAATGACTCCGGGTGTAAAGTGGGGAAATTGGTGATGTAATTTCGCTCAGTGCAATGTTCCCTGTTGTTGCCTCTCTCTCTCTCCCTTCACTTTCTCTTACTCTCTCTCTCTCTTTCTTCCTCCCTCTCTCTCTCTCTCCCCCTCTAATTTTCTCATTCTCTTACACACACACATTCACACTTACATCAACAACACATTAATGGCATCCGAATATGACAAGTGCACTGCCAAAATCCTGTAGGTTGCAAAACATGAGTAACCTACCTATGGGCAACCAAACCCCCCTAATGCTTCAGCCCTGGTCAATAGCAGAGAGTTTGCTGCTCTAGGTCTTTCTATGAGTGCTATGGGAATATTCTGGTCACAGGGCATTTTAATTCTCACTTCTCTCCCATGGTTGTGTGGAAGTGGAGGAAAGAGACAAGGATTTGGGTACAGCAGTGAAACAGTAGTACAAGACATCAGACCAAGCACGTTTTAGCTTGGACCGCATCCAGGCTCCCAGGTGCTTTAGTGGAAAGAAAGGCAGACATGACTCCTCGGGGAGAGCGAGGAACCCCCTAAGATATGTGTCTGTGTGCTTGCGTGCGTGCTCAATGCCGTGTGTACGTGTATGTTCTTGGAGGTATTGAGGGCAGCTGCGAGCAGGATAATGAATGGGATTCATGGTACTGTATGTTCCGACAGACAGAGGCTATAAGCTGCAGCAGAAGCTGCTCACATCAAAGGCGGAGGAGGTTTCGCCTTTATTAAGGCTCTTTCTAGGCACATAGGGGGCTTCCACAGCACCAGTGGCTGGTTCAACAACCTGGACCTTGTTAGCAGCAAGCTGCTTCATCTTTGAATCCAAGCTTATCTGAGTAAATTGCTGGCTTGGTGCTATGTGGCATTGAATTTCAAAGGGTTTCACTGTAGATGCTGTATGCTTTATCATATGGTGGATGGAAAGTGCAGTGGTATGAGTATCAATATGGCTTTTTAACGTATAGTTTATCTATTTGAAAGACCCACTGCAAATTAAAGCATATGTTAATAAGATGTCAACACAGGGATACACATTTCCATCCTACCCAATTTGGTTTTAAGTATGGATATTTTAAAGCATTCAATAATGCATTTATAGTAGATAGCTGCCCCATTTGACCATACACCGTTATTGATATAAACTTCTGAGGAATTGGATTTTACCTGATAAATTGCTTTGAAGTTAGCTGCACTCATGACCATTTACATAGATAGGTTGCCTATATATTGCTCTGATGGAGTGCTTTTCAATCCTAGTCCTTGAGAAACACTGGGTGCAGGCATTTGTTCTGGCTCAGCATTGACTAATTAACTAACTAATGATTAATTCAACTAATTAGCAAGCACATGTTTAGCTGATTCAGATGGGTCAGCACTGGATTAGATCAAAAGCCTCTACATACTATGGCTCAGACCTGTACTGAAGAACACCAATGGATTCTAACTTCATGTGGACCAGTATTGTAGTGCTTAAATTATTTTATGTAAGATGCAGGTGACATACCTTTCACGGAACTGAGTATAATAGAATAGAGTATGGCTACTGCATTTCTCTTTGCGTTCTGGTTATATTCACCAATACTAATAGGCTACCTGTTTTCCCACAAAGAAAATCTTACCCCCATATTTATTTCTTTAGAAATATAAAGGCTACTGAATAAATACCACATAACATAATTACATAATGAATCCAGCAAAATCATAGTGCATGTGGCACTGGCACAGCAGTAGCTAGCAGCTGTATGTAAGCGTGGTGCTGGGAAATTCTTGTTACTGATACGCCTAACATCTCGGGCACAATTGTTCGGTTGGCTATACTTGTTCAGTTGGCTAAATATGTCAATAATCAAAATGCGTACTCATCATCCCCAGAATCAGTTTGAGAATGAAAATAAAATTGTGCAATGCACATTTCGATTTGGCCTCTGTTATTGGTAAGCCACTAGCCATTCTTCCCGTATATAACTAGATTCCCCAACCCCCCCGCAATTTTGGAACCTAGGTGATGCGGTTCCATGTGGTGGAGATGCAGATAGAAAGCTCTGGATTGATGTTTCTGAGTGCGCCAGGTGCCTTGCGCAGGTTAGTTACAGACACTACGCTAGTCCACCCGTCCTACTTCTAGCTGAAAACGTTGGAGAGGTCTCACCATACGCGCTCTGGACGTTAGCAGCAGCACACCGCTGCTCTTCGATCTCAGCACGCCTGCACATCCAGCCATGGATGGGGAGTGTTCGTTACGGAGAGGATAGTTAAGAAGGCAATTATTCAAATCCTGCAGCAATTTCAGTCGATGGCTGCTGTGGTGGTATCATAGCAACAACACCCAATAATTAGAGAAACATCAACAATAGCCCGGGATCACCCACTGCCTGCCAGCACAAAACTCTCCATTACAAACTCGGCGCGCTGCTCGCTGGCAAGACACTCCCTGGAGAGGAGCGCGAGGCGCCGAATAAAAAGAATAGGCTTTTTCTCCCAGACGCAGGTTGACTTGGAAAGGCTTGAGCCTCGATGAAAACTACAGCGCCGAGTGACTGTGACTGGTTCCCCTTGCTGAAGAAGATCGCCAAATCCTTTGCCAGAATGGAATTACATGGAATAAACTAAGTTTCCTTTTACGACATGAGATATCCGCGCCCGGGAATCGAAACTTTATTTTAGGGGTTTTAATATGTGGTTGTTTTGCCTGTCTTCTATGGTAAGCTTACCATTATATAGGCGTTTGGATATGATATTGAAGTAGCCTACTAGTGCTAGAATAAACGGCTCATCTGAATTTCATGCATTTTTACTGTGCTTGTTCAATATGCGTTATAGATTACTCCTGTCACGACCGCAGGAAGCATTTTGAGCATTATTTAAATGCTCCTGCTCAATTAAATGTCATGGGGAAAAAACTGTATTTTCAATTGAAGACATTCAATCTGTTTTATGTTTTATCTACCTATGTAGATTATGTAGTGGGCCTAATGCACCATATCAATATAGCCATATCTGACAATTTATATAGGCCTATCAATAGAGCCTAGAATGTAATGTTATCATAACCATGAATAGCCTACTAAATATTCACCAACTGCACTTATGAATACTCAGTTGCCTGTCCAAGGACTGGATGACTGAATATTAATGGTGATCAGTTACCAAGTGAGCGCACTAAACCCATGTCATTATTAGGCTAATTATGTAATCAATTATTAAAATGTGAAGATATACTCAGGTTTTTTTTTAAGTGCTTCAATTGTGTCTGGAAATTGTCTCTTGAACATAAACAAGAGGATTCAGATTGTTTTAGGAAATCAGCTGACATTGAAATCCTATAATCCTAAAACCTGCTACATAACTTGTTGCAATGTAAATGCATGGTTATAAAATATTATCCTAATCATATAGTAAATAGAATTCTGATGAAGTAGACAATTGTGTTTGGCCGTTGCCTTAGGAACATAAGCAAACACATGATGAAAATCCCTCAGATAAACAGACACAGACTCCTCAGAAACAAGATTCCTGCTATTCCCCAACACAGTTTGAGACAAAACCTCCGCAGCACAACATGTCCCCTCTCAGGGGTAAACTAACCTGGCCATAGGACTCCTGTAGAACCCCGCAGCAGGTTTAGCACCATGACCTCATGCATGTGTAACAGAGGTCGTTTGGTGACCTGAGGAAGCTTGCCTTAGACGAGTTTCTCTGGGTCGGATAGGATCTCCCTGTGGAGAGACAAGGCTTAGGCTTAGCAGACTAATGTGCTTTTCTGGCAAGCAAGACACCTGGGTTCAAACCCTGTTTTTCACACAAGCATTAGAGTCCAGTAATAGCAATGGAGAGTGTTTAGAGGCTCTATACCACTGTGAGGATGGACAGAGCTGTGAACCTGGTGAACTTACTGCACAGAACCAAATGTTGATGAATGTGGATGTTTATAGGATACAGGTACAGTAGTCAAGTCTCTGTGTTTGTCAGAGGGGGATGAGACCTTAGAGATAAACACAGTATAGTGTATCCAACTCTATGGGTGAGACATGGTGAAAAGACCGATACAGTGCAGTAGAAAAGCTGAGGTCTGTTGAGGTATGTTTCAAGTTATGTTGCTATTTATGGAGAGATGGACGATAAGATGAGTGTTGGTGGCGGGTATATCTATCTATGAAGAGGAGAGTTTGGAGGTGTGGGAGTAGTAGGTATTAATAAAATAACGTAAATAACCAATATACTGTATATAACCAACATGATGAAGGCTCCTAAGGTGCGCTGGAGGGACAGGTAGAGAATAGTGCCTCATTGGAATTTACCACAGTCATAAGGAAGTACATGCGCCACTGATCATTAATTTCAACACTTCAGGTACCATTTCTGAGATAATAATGTACATCATGTGTTTACTATTCACCCTTGTTTATATACCAGCTCTGGGAGAATGGAGGAGAGATCAACAGTGTAAGATGCAGGTTTTATAGATTTGTTCAAAGTTTATGATGGATAGATGTAATCAAAGATTACTATAGCCTCTGTGTGCCTTTACAGCACTGACATGCTTGGAATCCATAGCCGCCTTAAGGCAGAAGTCAATTGTGTGTTTTTGATTATCTTATTTTACTTCTCATTAAGCACAGAATAAATCCCTCATTCGTGTGTGTGTGCATGAGTGCTTTTGTGGTTGTGTGTGTACAGTACGTGCGAGTGTGTGCATGGCCACGTATTCGTTCATGTGTTTAATGATCTCAGACATAATTTGACACAGTAGTTAAGGAGATCAATAGAATAGCGGGCGAAAACATCAGCACGTCAACGTTTCAATCCCAGCAGCCTTCAATCCAATCCTGCATCCTTATGATGCATAGCTTTGAAGGGAAAATGCACAGTCTGCTTGTTTGAGATTAGTTTTACAAACTCTATTTGATCCCACATGTCATTCCTATATGACAGTTTAAATGTATCTCATTCTCCCACTGCGACGCTGAGGTTACAGGTCAGCTTGCAGTTCAAAGGTTCATTAATCGATCCATAAATGCCTTATTGACTTCACAGAAGGTTGACAATACAACCCTGTCATGCTTCAGTTCCTCAAGACATTCCTCAGTGCATGTCCTATTATTTATCTATTTGGTACATCTCTTGTAATTTATAATTAATTTAATCAGGAATCATGGGTTGCTTTAATATTTTCTTACATGGTTGTAGATTTAACTTACATCATGCATCTTGTTATTCAACCAGTTTTAGTATTTCTTTATATGAATGAAATTAAATCAAACCCACACTGCAGAAAGCACACACCATGGAAAAGCACCATGCACCTATGTCTTGCTTAAAATAGGGGTTTTCAACATCCAAGAACAGTGTTATTTTCCTCAATGCCGGTTTCATTCAATCCCAGACCAATCAGTTAACATTCTAGCTCTTATTTTGCTCAAACTTGGCCCCTATAACTCAAATTAACAAGTATTTAATTGATTGCTACTTAATACTTATCTCCCCACTCATCATTTGTTGAAGTTCGCTGCAATGTTTGGCCGCTGTCAGTGACAGTTAAAAATGCTTGCGGTGGCCTGTAAAAACAAACCGCTACTGGCACTGGTCTCAGAACATTCTTCTCCTCCCTGACAGAGAACCCATGTTCTTTACACCATCTCACCATCCTCCAACAAAAGGAGGACAGCAATTCAGTTGGATACCAGGGAATAAATATATTGTCAGGAATAAAACTGTACTATAATTCATATAGCACGGCAATCCATCAATAGCCAATGAGTCAGACAGAGACAAATCCATTGTAAAAGATGGAGAACAGAAGAAAAAAACTGGTGATGAGATAGAGAGAAAAGTGATGAGGGGTTACAGCACCTCAGTCCACAGATTGACACAGTCCCCAACTTGAATACACTGCTTTAGCCACACCCATAGGTGCCAGGCAATAGTTGCTTACACACTTATCCCCTACAAAGCGTGCCTTCAAGCTTATATTTTCTCTATGGGGGAGATGTATGCTTGCACTCTCAGAAAAAAAGGGTTCCAAAAGGGTTCTTCAGCTGTCCCTAAAGGACAACCCTTTTTAGTTCCAGGTAGAACCCTTTTTGGTTCCAGGTAGAAACCTTTTGGGTTCCATGTAGAACCCTCTGTAGAAAGGGGTCTACATGCAACCCAAAACAGTTCTACTTGAAACCAAAAGTGTTCTACCTGGAACCAACAAGTGTTCTTCAAAGGGTTCTCCTATTGGTACAGCCGAAGAACCCTTTTAGTTTCTAGATAGTTTCAATATATAACTAGGATGCTATTTCCCACCAAATGTCAGCACTGTGTGTTCTCTCGCTCCCTGCTGATTTACAATTGGGAGATATTTAATTTTATGGCTACTCCAGACTCCTTTTCAGCTCATTTATCAGCTCATTTACTTAACAAAAGGCACATCTCAATAAGTGGTCCAAGTATCCTCATGACATGGCACAAGTGTCTATTGTTCCTCAAGCAAGGGGGGAGGCAGATGACATCACGAATCCCCATCAGATCGACTCCTTGAATGCTGGACTTCTTGAAGTTTTGCAGTTGTGTCTAAAAAACAGTATTTTGCTCAAACATATATTTTTGGGCCTTTAGTGTTTGTTCTTTACTGTATTTATACTTGGGATAACGCTTTTCAACAGTAAAAGTAAAAAAATCGCTGGAGGACGTCTTTAAATAATATACAGTAATTCACTGATAATAGCACCATGATAATAGCACCAATCTGATCAAATTCACAGGAGAGTTCCTTGTCCTCATCATTTGTGAGCTGACAAAAAATGGCTGGTAGTGAAGTGAGAGAAAAAAACTGTAGAGGTTTTTTTCAATGCTATCATTGAAGCGATCACATTAAGCTAAATGAGCTAGCTGAACAATGCTAAATGAGCTAGCCTACACACAGCTAGCCATTTTAATTGGACTGACCTCCTGTGACCAAGGGTAATACAAAAAGGCCAACACAAACACAAACAGTCCCCGAGCCTCCCTGAAAGCATTAGCTACTAGCTAGCATCTTCTCTCCTCCATTTTGGTAGTCGCTACTCACTGTGTTGATAAGCCTCAGCTGGGTCTGGGATGCCGGGTGCAGGGGTAGAGCCCTAAGCGCTCCTGTGGGCCCAGCAGCCATTTGACTTGTCCCTTTGAATTAGCTCCGACACCAGGTGCTTCTTTCTGCTCCATCTGTTTGCTAGCAAGGGGAGAATTAAAAGAGGCTTATTTTTCATCCAGGAGCATGTTTTTTTTATTAGCGCGCTAAAGAGCTGTTTCCTCTCATTTAATTTCTCTTGAGTGTGAGATTATTATTTTTTTGGTGATAAATGTGTGAGTCTTTTTGATTGAAGTACACTTTCAAAATGGCCATATGTCAGGGATGTGGTGTGTTCTTTCTCTCACTAATTTCGTAAGATAGTTAATTTGTAATAGAGTATGTGCAATCAACATATTTTGTGTTGCACACAGGGCTGTAATGCACAATTGAATAATTGATTTATTTGTGATTTATTTATTAGACTTGGTATTCACCCTCACATCGTGGTTTGTTTTAGGGGGACTATTGGGACTAATGACCATTAGTTAGACTGAAGCCATTATTCCCATGTGTTGATTGGTAGCCATCAATAATCAGCTGTGTCTGTAAGCTAATGAAACACCTTCAGGCAGAGCGAGGTGTGAGTCCCTCTGGATCACACTGTTATCGACTCCTTCTCTCATTAGCATTATTCATCCTGTGGCTACTGGCTGTTTCACGCCACCAGAGAGTCACTCGCTCCAGCTGGGAACTGCAGTGTGCACCAATCTCCATGCATCTAAATTAACCATTGTATGATTAGAATTCCTGTGGACAAGATTTAGGTATTTGGTTATCTATTTGAATATGCCCTCCTGAGGTTGTCTATGTGCCAATGTTATGGATAATCATATTTTTTACTGGCTCTTCAGAGTAGTCAGAGAAAGGAGATAATTTCCATGACAACTCTCCACAGATGGTGAAGATCTTTGTATCAAAGCATAACAGTGTCACATGTCCAGGTGGGCTAGGTCTGCTGAGACAGCATGGGCCTTGTATGAGTGTTACTCCTCTCTGGTTGAGGTGAGGAGACCTGTATGGGGAGCTTCAATTTCTTCGGCTCTGCTTGGCTGCTTCAAGGTGGTGTATTAGCTCGCTGTATGTGCACCATCACTACTCGCACAATAACATCAAAAGAAGCTCACCTGGGCCAGAAAACCACCCTATCTGGTAACACTGACTGCTCACAACAACACACTTTTAGACCACATTTTCGGGCACATTGACATTCACTGCTTTTAAACATCTCCTTTTAGTTTCGTTATCTGCCTTTAGCTCAAGGGGATAGCTCAGTGGTATCTTGCTCCACTCATTGTATAGGTATTGGCATTGCTGTTGGTTTCGCTATTGATAGTGACGGTGTACCTAATTCAGAGTTTTAGAGCTTTTCCGGCCCAATGATTTATCACTCAACTGCAGGGATCCCCCAAGGTTTAGTCTCAAATCCTTTCCTGATGTGCTGTGCATAGCAAGAGCCAGTAAGCACACTACACACAGTGTAGACTTTTAAGGGACAGTCTTCTTCCTGTATTCAGTGTTTTCTATAGGGTGCTTTTTCACAATGTGCACACTGTAGTAGGGTTTCATGATGCATTACTCTATGCAGCTGTCAACCGCAGTATTTGGTAAAGGTGCTACCTGGCGTGTAGAAATTGAAGTGGCGTGGCAGCGTTGGACGACCAGTTGTTTTCTTTCTTCACACTCCACTAGGCTTTATAGCCGGCGAGCAAACTGGGAAGATGTATGTGTTGCTCTATATTTCCCTGTTGTTCTTGAAACACTGTATTGTGAAGCCACAGAATGTCTGCTTATCCCGTATCTGCAATGCCGCTCTGTCATTTTGGTGCATTCACCCCAGAGCGTGCGTGTGTGTGCACATGCATGTGTGTTACTCCGCTCCCTGTGCTGTGGCGGAAATCTCGTCACTCCCACATGTCTCGAGCTGTCACCCAGTGAGCAAGTGCCTCCGGAAAACAGGCTTCACTTTGCATTGGTTCTCATTGTTTTGCTCCTCCTTCATCCTGAAAGAGCTTAATTTAGCATGCATATTTCACTGGGATGATCTAAATTAGTCAGAGCATAGCAGAGGTGTCGCTCTATTGCACTGAATAGGAACGTAGTAGTTTGTGTTGGCGTTTGTTCAAGTGTCTCTTCTCTAAATGTTACTAAATGTATCGCAAGCTTATGACCATATCAAATTCAGCAGTGCAATAACTAAAATGGACCGCTTGAGTATCATCATCAGTATTGCACATCTAGGTCTGTTATCTAACCCTGTCTCTTCCTCTCCCTTTTTTCTTTCTCTGTCTCTCCCTCCTCTTTCTCTGACCTTCTCTCCCTGCCTATCTCTCACTCTCTTCCCCCTCCTCTCTCTCTCCCTCCCCCCCTCTCTCTCTCCCTCCTCTCTCTTTCCCCCTCTCTTTCTGGCCTCAGGATGAGTGAGTGAACCGTCCGTCCACCGAGTCCCGACCATGATCGCCACCGGAGGCCTGTTGCGGATCAACAGGAGGCAGGACTCGCTGCGCTCCAAGAGCCGTGCAGAGAACAAGCGCAAGAGGAAAGCCAAGAAGAAGCGGAAGAATGAGGTGGTGGTGGTCAAGGGCAAGCTGAATCTCTGCTCCATCTCGGGGGTGGTGGCGGCCATTGGGATACTAATCCTACTGGTGGGCATTGCCATAGCCATACTGGGTTACTGGCCCAGGGAGAGCCCACTGTACCCGGAGCCAGCCCAAATCCAGATAATTTACGACAAAAAGGAGGAGTCAGGGCTGACGGGCAACTGGATGAACAACGCGAAGGACGGATTTCACCTGGATGGGGATTTGGTCAGTAACAATCGTTCCAACGGCACAGGTTCAGAGGAGCCTTCTATGGGCTTCCTGGCCGAGTTCTTGGATAAGTACCTGTACTCGGACAAGCTGAAGGTGATCGGGCCCCTCATCATGGGCATTGGCATCTTCCTGTTTATCTGCGCCAATGCGGTGCTGCACGAGAACCGCGATAAGAAGACCAAAATCATCAACCTGAGGGACATCTACTCCACTGTCATCGACATCCACAGCTTGCGGACTAAGGAGAACATGCCGCTCAATGGCTTTGTGAACTACATGCAGTCCAAAGGGTTGGAGGGAAAACCTAGCGCTGCATATACCGCCGCTCTACTAGCCAAAGGCACTTGGCCTTCGGGGGGTTCACCGGACGAGGGCAGCCTGGGCCCCTCCAGATGCCACTCCCTGACAAGGTCGAGGGTCTCATCTCTAGAGAGGCAGACGTTCACCGACACAGTCTACACTATTTCCAGACACAGCGGGGCCGGCCAGCAGAGCAGCCCGATTCCCATCCCCAAACGGTGGGAGACCCGGACAATAGTGGCCTCCTCGGTCAACGCCTTCACTCTCCCCATGACCAAACCCAACCATCGGGCCAACCAGCATCAGCGCAGGCCTTCAGCCAAAGCAGAGGCGGGGAGGAGCAGGGCTGCCCTGTGCGACTCTGGCGAGGAAGACAAAGCCCAGGTTGGGTACGGAGTTCCAGAAACCACCACCCAGGCCAAGGTGGAGACTTTGCAGACGGCTATGCTCCTGCCTCAGGACTCAGTAGAGGTGTACAAGAGCAGTACTAGCCTCCAGGGGGCACTTCAGGGCTCCCAGGTCCAGTTGCTCCCCTCGTCCCCCACTGGCCCCAGGGTGATGGGTTCTCACTTGTCCCTCAGCGCCCTGACGGACTACTCCAGGTCCATCGACCTGGGCATCACTCCATCCACCCCCACCGAATGGAAGGTGGAACGGTCCCGGCGACTCAGCTGTCCTCGTTTAGAGGTACCGGGAGGCGGTGGGTACATCAAACTGGGCGACCTGGGGGGGGAGTCCTTTGAGTCAAGGGAGTCATGTGAGGTGACTGCCTTCAGCCGAGTGACCTCAGAGGAGGGTCAGGCTAAGAGTCAGAGGGAAGGAGGAGTAGCAAATGAACAGGAGGAGAGCAGTCCCGGGGTACCACAGGACAGGTGCTCAAGGAGATACTCCAACAAAGAGAAACTTCTCATGATCTCTCAGTCAGACTCCGTTTTGGACGATGAGGAAGTGGAGAGCACAGAGATATGATTGGACAATTACTGATTGGTGGATTGAGTTTATTTGAACAAAATGAACACGGGATAACTGGCAGTTGGTTGAAGACACTTGACAGCAGTTTCATGGAATTATGACAATGACAATACTACATAGGATCTGAGATCTAGAGTATCTTGTGGTTCGTTGCAAATGCAATTATCGATATGTGACCAAAAACCGAACATGGTGGGCTATGAAAACGGAAGACTGTGTGTATAGTATTTTGTCAAGCGTTTGTTTGTGTAGGTTGGAAGCATCGCACCCAACTGAAAGAGTTTCAAAGCAAAAAGATAACATTAACCAAAAAAGGGCCCGTTTTAAAATGTTGATTGTACAGTTAGTTACTGTACCATCCACTTGATGTAATAGTTTCTCTAATTTGTAGAAATATAGTGTTGCTGTTCCACCTACTGTCACAACAGATACTGTAGTAGTATATTGTTTGAGAGTTGGTGTCTCAACAGCATGTATTTTGTACTTTAATGTTCTTGCAGTTTTTATCAGTTGCCAGAGGAAGGTTTGAATTCAAACTTTAATAGCAATACATCATTGACCATCTCTGTTTGCTTGTGGGGGAAACAATGTTGGCATATTTGCCTGTGTGTCTTTTAAATTCTCTGAATAAGGCTTGTGTGTTATTGTTTAGAACTTGCTTTTTAAGGAATCTACTGTATACCTTTGCCGTCGCTTTTGCCTGAGCGAAATTAAAAACAACACACTAACTAGCACAATTCACAGCTGAACACTTGTATCTCTGTACAAGTAGCCTAAGTACCTTAGCACAAGTAACCATCTGTGGGAAAAAAATACTTATCAAATCAATGTTATCCTGTGCAAAAGCAGCTGGATTGTTTTTGTGGTTGGTTCTTGTTCAATAACACACCTGAAGTAAATAATTGTATTCCAATTGTTCCTGGTGCCCATGGTCAATTCAACCATCCCATAGTCGTCCTATGGCTCAATCAGTCTTCAAATAAACGTATGAAGCTGTCTCATCTGTACCATCTGTTTTTCCGACATGTCAATCAAGTTATCAACCCAAAGGTGTGAGAGCACTGTCTCCAAATTGAATACTCAGCCTAGCCAAGCAGATCTTGATGTGCCAGTGTGTTCAAAATATTAGTTCAGCAATGTATAGCTGAGAGAGATATAGAGAGTGTGAGAGAGGGAGAGATATATATATAGAGTGTGAGAGAGGGAGAGAGAGAGAGATATAGAGAGTGTGAGAGAGAGAGAGAGAGAGAGAGAGAGAGAGAGAGAGAGAGAGAGAGAGAGAGAGAGAGAGAGAGAGAGAGAGAGAGAGAGAGAGAGAGAGAGAGAGAGAGAGAGAGAGAGAGAGAGAGAGAGAGAGAGAGAGAGAGAGAGATAAATAGAGGAAGAGAGAGAGAAAGAGGGGGAGAGAGAGAGAGAGAGAGAGAGAGAGAGAGAGAGATGGAGCATGAAAGAGAGCTGAGTGCAAGTGTAAGAAAAAGTGTTTTCCTGTCAATGGGAGTAACAGTGTTCCACATTTGGTACGGAGTCCTGGTTTCCATCTGTTCATGGGGAGAAGGAGCTTTATATAGACACAAGAAACGCCAGGGTGAATACCATTACAAGCAAAACGATTCCCCAAATTTTAATGCCAATCCTCAAGCTGTCGGGCGTCTTATGTAAACGTGACTGGCCGCTCTGTTTTATGATAGATTATTATGGATTTAATCTAACCTTTCTGTGGATAGGACACCTCGTGTTTCTCCGCTATATTCATTTGAGGGCCTTTGAAGTGTGTGTTCTCTTTGAACATGTATTAATTTATTATAGTTCTGCAGGAATCCAAGAGCAACATAAATTCAACCCTAAAACAGATTATGCACATTAAACCCACTTCTTCAGCTTTGTCTTTCCTCTCCCCTCCACTGCACTGCTGCTGCATTCAAACTTGACCTCTGCACTAATTTTTTTTCTCCACCTGTCTGATCTTTCTCTCAGCCAGCCAAAGCAGATGTGTGAAATATTTATCTCTGTCTCTCTCTCTCTCTCTCTCTCTCTCTCTCACTCTCTCTCTCTCTCCCTCTTTCTTGCTCTCACTCTCTCTCTCTCTCCCTGATCTGCAGTGAGTTCTGAATCTTCCAACATCTCTCTCAAACCCTCCTCCTCTTACTAACATATCCCTTTCTTAAATGTCAAATGACAGTGTTTTCTCATCAATGTTTAACTACTACTTCAATCAATCAAATGTATTTATAAAACCCTTTTTACATCAGCAGATGTCACAAAGTGCTTATACAGAAACCCAGCCTAAAACCCCAAAGAGCAAGCAATGCAGATGTAGAAGCACAGAGGCTACGAAAAACTCCCTAGAAATGCAGGAACCTAGGAAAAACCTAGAGAGGAACCAGGCTCTGAGAGGTGACCAGTCCTTTTCTGGTTGTGCCTGGTGGAGATTATAAGAGTACATGGCCATTAAGTCCAGTTCGTTCTTCAAGATGTTCAAATGTTCATAGATGACCAGCAGGGTCAAATAATAATCACAGTGTTTATTGAGGGTGCAACAGGTCAACACCTCAGGAGTAAATGTCAGTTGGCTTTTCCTAGCAGAGCATTTAGAGGTCGTGACATCAGGTGTGGTAGGGAGAGGGAGAGAGGGAGAGAGAGAGAGAGAGAGAGAGAGAGAGAGAGAGAGAGAGAGAGAGAGAGAGAGAGAGAGAGAGAGAGAGAGAGAGAGAGAGAGAGAGAGAGAGAGAGAGAGAGAGACGGCCAAAACAGCAGGTCCGGGACAAGGTAGCATGTCCGGTGAACACGTCAGGGTTCCATAGCCGTAGATCAGCAGCACGACCAGGTGGACTGGGGACGGGGACAGCCAGGAGTCGTCAGGATAGGTAGTCCTGAGGCATGGTCCTAGGGCACAGGAAGCTGCTGATGGGAGGACGGCTCATAATAATGGCTGGAACGGAGCGAATGAATGAATGAAATGGCATCAAACAGATGGAAACCATTTGTTTATGTATTTGAAACCATTCCACTAATTCCGCTCCAGCCATTACCACAAGCCCGTCCTCCCCAATTAAGGAGCCACCAACCTCCTGTGTCCTAGGGCTCAGGTCCTCCAGGAGGGGTGAGAGAGCGAGAGAGCGAGAGAGCGAGAGAGAGAGAGAGAGAGAGAGAGAGAGAGAGAGAGAGAGAGAGAGAGAGAGAGAGAGAGAGAGAGAGAGAGAGAGTATATTTAAGATCACACAGGACATCAGATAAGACAGGAGAATTACACCAGATAGGACAGTCCTGCCACCAGCTGCTTGCTTAGAAATTCTAGGAACACTAAGGAGTCCTGCGTCTTGTGACCGTAGCGTACATCTAGGTATGTACAGCAGGACCAAATCGGAGAGATAGGTAGGAGCAAGTCCATGTAATGCTTTGTAGGTTAGCAGTAAAACCTTGAAATCAGCCCTAGCCTTAACAGGAAGCCAGGCTAGCACTGGAGTAATATGATAATTAAAAAAAAACTTCTAATGAACAGTTTTAATGCTCGGTTGTCTTCAACAGCAGGCGGTTATATAATTGGTATAGCCTACCATATGCAGACTACCCCACTATTCCTGCAAATTCACTTATCAAGTCTCCTGGGTACTGTTTCTCACTTGAGGTGAGTGTTTTTCCTCTATTCTTTATGACTTTTTCAGCTCACACAGTGATTCTTTGCTCATTAAGATAATGAGCTGTAAGTCCTCTTGAAGATTGTCATTAAAGTGAGATTAATTACAACAACCAGAATTAGACATCACTTCTCAGTGGATAGGATTAATAAAAAATGTGAAGGCCAAATCCAATGCCATAGATAGTATAGACCGCTGGCCATATAGGCTACTTCACATGGAAGAGAAATGCATTCCCCATGTTACATTTGTTCAACTCATCTAAATTTGACGTGACGGAATGAGAGTATCCACAGTCACATAGTTTTTTATCCCGTCTGTAACATCTGATCTAAATGACATCCGCATAGAGCTCCTGATATGCCACTGACAGAAGAAATCAAGCTCCCAGCACTTGTTGTAAACGACATCAAAAATCAGCTTGTACCATCAACACGTAGTACACGTTTATCATCATAACAGCCGAGCTGCAAAATAAGCCTGTGTTTAATGTTAACAGTATGACAGCTTGGTAAACATTTGCATCAAACTATTTAGTGTCAGTGACTCACAGAGGATATCAAGTCGCAATATAGGAAGCGTAAATATACGGTGCCTTCAGAAAGTATTCACACCCCTTGACTTTTTCCACATTTTGTTGTGATACAGCCTGAATTTAAAATAGATTAAATTGAGATTTTGAGTCACTGATCTACACACAATAACCCATAATGTCAAAGTGGATTTTTTTAATTCATAAAAAATGTACAGCTGAAATGTCTTGAGTCAATAAGTATTCAACCCCTTTGTTATGGAAAGCTTTAATAAGTTCAGGAGTAAAAATGTGCTTAACAAATCGCATAATAAGTTGCATGGACACATTCCGGTTAGTGGTTAACATGATTTTTTAATGACTACCCCATCTCTACCCCACACATACAATTATCTGTAAGGTCCCTCAATCGAGAAGTGAATTTCAAGCACAGATTCAACCACAAAGACCAGGGAGGTTTTCCAATGCCTCGCAAACAAGGACACCTATTGGTAGATGTGTACAATATCCCTTTGAGCATGGTGAAGTTATTAATTACACTTTGGATGGTGTACCAATACTCCTAGTCACTACAAAGATACAGGCGTCCTTCCTAACTCAGTTACCAGAGAGTAAGGAAACTGCTCAGGGATTTCACCATAAGGCCAATTGTTATTTTATAACAGTTACAGAGTTTAATAATTGTGATATGAGAACACTGAGGATGGATTACAACATTGTAGTTACTCCACAATACTAACCTAAATGACAGAGTGAAAAGAAGGAAAACAAGCCACTTAAGTAATACTGCAAAAAATGTGGCAAAGAAATTGTCCTGAATACAAAGTGTTATGTTTGGGGCAAATCCAACACAACACATCACTGAGTACCACTCTTCATATTTTTCAAGCATGGTGGTGGCTGCATCATGTTATAGGTAGGCTTGTCATCGGAAAGGATAAAAAAAAATGGAATACAGCAATAAGAAAAGGCAAAATCCAAGAGGAAAACCTGGTTCAGTCTGCTTTCCAACTGACACTGGGAGACGAATTCACCTTTCAGCAGGACAATAACCTAAAACACAAGGCCAAAGACGACATTTAATGTTCCTGAGTGGCATAGTTACAGTTTTGACTTAAATCGGCTTGAAAATCTATGGCTAGACTTGAAAATGGCTGTCTAGCAATGATCAACAATCAACTTGACAGAGCTTGAATAATTTTTTAACGAATAATGGGCAAATATTGTACAATCCAGGTGTGCAAAGCTCTTAGAGACTTACCCAAAAAGACTCACAGCTGTAATCGCCGCCAAGGGTGCTTCCACAAAATATTGACTCAGGGGTGGGAATACCTATGTAAATGAGATATCTTTGTATTTCATTTTCAATAAATGTGCAAACATTTATAAAAACATGTTTTCACGTTGTCATTATGGTGTATTGTGTGTAGATGGGTGAGAATTGTTATTTATTTAATCAATTTTGATTTCAGGCTGTAGCACAACAACATGTGAGATAGGTCAAGGGGTATGAATACTTTCTGAAGGCACCGTATTACAGTGATCATTACTGATTACATGTAATCTGAAAAGAAGAAGAAAACTTTAACTGTAATCAGTTACGTTAGCAGCGAAAATATTATAATCAGATTACAAATACTTTTGAAAAACTAGGTGATTACTTCTTCGATTACTTTTAAATTAAGAAAGGATGTTGGCAAAAAATACATTATGACACCTTTCAGTTTTCTCAATGACATTCAAATCAGCATTGAAAAAAGGAGCAAGTTTAAATTTGTTCCACCTGAGGGAGTCTGAACACAAGTCAGACTTGCTGACAGACCAAATGTGTTTGATGGATCCTTTAACTGAAAGTAATTTGATTACATTACTGAGTTTGGGTAATCCAAAAGTTACATTACTGATTACAATTTTGGACAGGTTACTAGTAACTGTAATGGATTACAATTAGAAAATAACCTAGCCAACCCTGGTGTGATCAAATTACTTTCTATAAGGTATGCTTAGGGCCATATATCAAATCAAATGTTATTTGTCACATGTGCCGAATACAACAGGTGTAGATCTTACCGTGAAATGCGTACTTACAAGCCCTTAACCAACAATGCAGAAATCTTTTTCAAGTAAGAAAATATTTGCAATTTTTGATTTATTAATAAAATAAACTAGGTTAGTCGAGATAATTGAGGTAGTATGTAATTTACATGTAGGTAGGGGTAAAGTGACTACGCATAGATAATAAAGAGCGAGTAGCAGCAGCGTAAAAAAGGGGGTCAATGCAAATATAAGGCTCTCTCTCTAGTTTCTATTTATTTTTATTTAACCTTTATTTAACCAGGTAGGCCAGTTGAGAACAAGTTCTCATTTACAACTGCGACCTGGCCAAGATAAAGCAAAGCAGTGCGATAAAAACAACAACAACACAGAGTTACACATGGGATAAACAAAAACGTACAGTCAATAACACAAAAGAAAAATAGAAAATCTGTATACAGTGTGTGCAAATGTAGTAAGTTATGGAGGTAAGGCAATAGATAGGCCATAGTGCAAAATAATTACAATTTAGTATTAACACTGGAGTGATAGATGTGCAGAAGATGATGTGCACATAGAGATACTGGGGTGCAAATGAGCAAAATAAATAACAATATGGGGATGAGGTAGTTGGGTGGGCTAATTACAGATGGGCTGTGTACAGGTGCAGTGATCAGTAAGCTGCTCTGACAACTGATGCTTAAAGTTAGTGAGGGAAATAAGAGTCTCCAGTTTCAGATATTTTTGCAGTGCGTTCCAGTCATTGGCAGCAGAGAACTGGAAGGAATGGCGGCCAAAGGAGGTGTTGGCTTTGGGGATGACCAGTGAGATATACCTGCTGGAGCGCATACTACGAGTGGGTGTTGTTATGGTGACCAATGAGCTAATATAAGGCGGGGATTTGCCTAGCAGTGATTTATAGATGACCTGGAGCCAGTGGGTTTGGTGACGAATATGTAGTGAATATCTTGTGAGCCAACGAGAGCGTACAGGTCACAATGGTGGGTAGTATATAGGGCTTTGGTGACAAAACGGATGGCAAAGTGATAGACTACATCCAATTTGCTGAGTAGAGTGTTGGAGGCTATTTTGTAAATGACATCGGCGAAGTCAAGGATCGGTAGGATAGTCAGTTTTACGAGGGCATGTTTGGCAGCATGAGTGAAGGAGGCTTTGTTGCGAAATAAGAAGCCGATTCTAGATTTAACTTTGGATTGGAGATGCTTAATGTGAGTCTGGAAGGAGAGTTTACGGTCTAACCAGACACCTAGGTATTTGTAGTTGTCCACATATTCTAAGTCAGACCCGCCGAGAGTAGTGATTCTAGTTGGGCAGGCAGGTGCAAGCAGCGTTCGATTGAAGAGCATGCATTTAGTTTTACTAGCGTTTAAGAGCAATTGGAGGCTACGGAAGGAGTGTTGTATGGCATTGAAGCTTTTTTGTAGGTTTGTTAACACAGTGTCCAATGAAGGGCCAGATCGTCTGCGTAGAGGTGGATCTGAGAGTCACCAGCAGCAAGAGCGACATCATTGATATACACAGAGAATAGACAACAGGCCCTCCGATTTGACACATTGAACTCTAACTGAGAAGTAGTTGGTGAACCAGGCGAGGCAGTCATTTGAGAAACCAAGGCTATTTAGTCTGCCAATAAGAACCCTTTTTGGTTCCAGGTAAAAACCCTTTTGGGTTCAGTGTAAAAACTCTCTGTGGAAAGGGTTCTACATCATGGAATTGAAAATGGTTCTACCTGGAACCAAAAGGGTTCTACCTGGAACCAAAAGGGTTCTACCTGGAACCATGGCGGCGGGAAGATGTTTTGGGGTGGGGGTGCTGTCGACCGTAGGGGGGGGGGACTGTCGACCGCTCTGCTGAGAATAATTTTTGTCCACTCATACATGAGTAATAAAGGCCTAGTTAAAGGTCTTTTTTTTCTACATCCCGAGGCTATGCCAAGAACCTAAAAGGGTTCTTCAACGGTTTCTTCTATGGGGACAGCTGAAGAACCCTTTTAGGTTTTTTTCTAAGAGTGTATGTCAGATATTTCCATAGGCCTAGACAACAACCTCAACAATAGCAGGAGGTCTCTTTTCTCTAACATAAGAAAAAGGAAGAGGGGGGAAATCCATACATACAAAAGATGCACAGTGGGGTTTCTGCTAAAACCTGAGTTGGATTATGTAACGACAGATGCCGTCTACGACGCCCAAACATCTAGCAGCATCTCCCCTACCTTTCTCTAACCATCACCTGCACATTATCGCAGCACAGCTCAACAGCTCGTATCCAAGCGCTGTGCACATTACAACTTCCATTATCCGCTGGAAAACAGCCGTTCACCATCCCACACATTCACTTGAATAACAACCAGTGGGCCTGGGCGCCCTCCAGGTCCACAAATAGCTCCTAAGATATATGACTCCTCGTGTTCGTCATACCCAGCCTCATTTCTTTACATACCTCATATCAGTGTGACAGTGTGTGCAGGCAGAATGACATGTGGACATCTAATAATGTGAGTCACATGTAGCCTAGTAATTGGGAGGCAAAGCATGATATCTTGAAATTAACTCATGGATGGCCATGCATTGGCTGCTGTCTTCAAAGGCTGCGTAGGCTTCGATAAATACACGCTGCTGTCTTTTTGCACCATCTAGTGGTGATTTTTAAACCAAATCTCGCTTAGGGCCCCCAAAAGGCTAGATCCAGCCCTGTCCACACTCATTGCTTGATCCACTGCAGCTCACCAGCTGATGTAGGCTGTTTGCCAGGTGTGACAAGTCCTTCCCACTGCTGAACAGAACTGCGCTGCGCATCTGTTCTGCTAATATTAATTGTGCTTATCACTGAAAAGCTCTCAATCTCTCCAAAAACTCTTGTCCAGTCCACTTAGTAATCAGATTTTTGTTTAAGTCAACTGAAATGAAAAATTATTTAGTTTAGTGATCGTTTTTTCTGGGTCTATTTAGTCAGTTATAGTCTCTTCAATTGCCACTGAATATGGTTGATGAAATTAACACTGCTGTGTGTGTGTGTGTGTGTGTGTCTGTCTGTGTGTGTGTGTGATGATCATTTATGAACGCACACAACTTTCTGGACATCGCCGGTCTACCAACCACCGGTCCTGGCAACCCACATTACGCACACCTGGCAACCATCATTATCACACCTGCTCCCCATCGTTATGCACACCTGGACTTCATCATTACCTTGATTACTTCCCCTTTATTTAGCCCTCAGTAGCCTCAGTCTTCAGGCAGTATTGGTTTTGTTCACATTTGGTGTGCCGCACCTGGTTTGTTTATCTGCTTATTCTCATTATTAAACTCACCTTCTGCACCTGCTTCCTGACTCCTAGCATATACGTTACAGTTCTATATCTTGGAGATATAAGAAAGCTCAGGAAATATTTTTGGTTTTCCTTACATATATGTAAACACTTTTTTTTCGGTAGGCACAAAACTACCTTCATACTTCCGGTTACCTTCAGACGAGTCCCATCACACTTGTGGAGGTCGTAGAGCAAAAAGGAGAACACCATCGTGTTTGTGAGAATCTGCCCTTTTCACATTAATTTGTAGCCCAAACGGTTCGGAAGCTACAAACAGAAGTTGGCACGTAGACGGTATCGACTTCAGACGAGTCCCTTGACACTTGTGGGGGGTCGTACAGCAAAAAATGTAATACTAGCAGCACCCTGTCCTAACGCACCCTGTCCTAATGTCATGGCGTTTGCAACGCCAGAGTTGTGGGTTTGATTCCCACGGGGGGCCAGTATAAAAAAAAGGATGTATTCACTAACTGTAAGTCGCTCTGGATAAGAGCGTCTGCTAAATGACTAAAATGTAAATGTAAATGTCCTAACACATAAAATACTAGCAGCACCCTGTCCTAACACATAAAATACTAGCAGCACCCTGTCCTAACACATAAAATACTAGCAGCACCCTGTCCTAATGCATAAAATACTAGCAGCACCCTGTCCTAACACATAAAATACTAGCAGCACCCTGTCCTAATGCATAAAATACTAGCAGCACCCTGTCCTAACACATAAAATACTAGCAGCACCCTGTCCTAATGCATAAAATACTAGCAGCACACTGTCCTAATGCATAAAATACTAGCAGCACAATGTCCTAATGCATAAAATACTAGCAGCACACTGTCCTAATGCATAAAATACTAGCAGCACCCTGTCCTAACACATAGTCATAAATTATGTATCATGGGGCGGCGCACAATTGGCCCAGCGTCGTCCAGGGTAGGGGAGGGAATGGCCGGCAGGGATGTAGCTCAGTTGGTAGAGCATGGTGTTTACAAGGCCAGGGTTGTGGGTTTGATTCCCACGGGGGGACAGTATGTAAAAATAATGTATGCACTCACAAACTGTAAGTTGCTCTGGATAAGAGCATCTGCTAAATGACGTAAATGTAAAAAATTTAAATGTATCTGATTAATTTGATTAATTAATTTCAATTAATGATTGCACCTTATCGCCTATAACTCCTATCAACTGCCCCATGGTAGACAGCATGACTAATAAAGAGCCTATTCTACTGACCTCGCCTGTTTCAGCTGCAGTGATCATGACAAGAAATGTGCATTGCAGCCATCACCCCTCTGTCAGTTTTAAGACACAGCTAGAGGCCATATTAGTCTGTGTGTTGACCATGAGGTGGCAGGAGAACCCCATTTTCCTCCATATTGAGTTATTTTACCAGCCACCATATCTATGTACCATTTCCTATATCTGATATCTGAAGATCTGCCACTTTTGCACGAATCTGGTATAGTAAACCAGCTCACCCTAGCTCCTTTTATGATGAGTCAGTCTAAAAGAGTCTCAAACAGGTATGTAGAACAAGGGACCAGATTCTCCCTTTAGAAACAAGTTGACTGAACAAACGGAAGCCCAGTGGATAGTCTCTAGCCCTTACAAAGCTTGCTGCCATTTTTTTGTGACTGTGTCCTCTCTGTATTAACATACCTGACGGTCTTGTGAGCTCCAGCTCCTCTGGATGGGTCTTTTATTGTCGCTTATTGACATTTTGGTGAAATGTCAGCTGCCACAATCTGCCCTTCTTGAGCCTGGGTTATGTTGGTGCTCTGGTCAAGGAAAATAGCAGTCATGAAAGAGCTGGGAACGTATTCCCCCTGTTGCCTGTCATTATCTATTCTCCTCACAAACCCAATCAGGGTCAGGTTTCAGAAAGCTTCTTAGAGTAGGAGTGCTGGTATAGGAAAATGTTTCCCTTTTAGATCATAATGAATTAGATTATATGGACAAGGGGAACCTGATCCTAGATCAGCACTCCTACTCTGAGACAATTTGTGAATAGGAGCCCAGAGTGGTTATAGCACACAGGCAAGTACAGAGGAGATGGCCTCTTCACAGCAGAGTAAGACCTTTCAGCCCTATGCTTTTCCCAATTCCTCTTATTTTGACAGATCCTCACCATTATCAGTGGTGATATTATGGTTATATGTGGTGAATAGTTTCCTTTTTATATTTTTTCTGTACTTTTCGGGGTGTTGTTTGTGTATTGTGCTTGCCATATCTAGGCCTACATATGGACAAGAACAGCAACAGTTTCATTTTAAACTTGAAACCTCTCACAGTTTGATTTCCTCCTAGTTTCACAAAGTAGCTTTCTCTGACATACTAAAATAGTAAGAGAAAGCACACTAATAACAAAGAATGTATTATATTCATGGTACATTTCCCAATGCATGATGTTATCCACTATCAGGTGCCTATTCAGAATTGAAACGAGTGAAAAAGCAGCGGGTCTCCTCCGCCGGTGCGTCACGGTGGCTGTTTTCTTTACTCAGTGGATAGCTTTGCATTCTAATGGGTATAACACCTCACTTTGATCAAGCCAGACAACATGGCAGCTCTACCTATGCGCTGTCTCCCTCTCTGTGGAACCTGATTGGAGAAACTGAACTGGGAATGAAAGCTTGTGAAGAGACATACAGGGGTTTATATTTGAAGGGGAAATGCCCGGAGATGGGGAAGATTATAGCAGGTATGCTTCTAAAAAATAGCACTGGGAGGAAATCTTTATTATCCCTTGACCTTTTCTCTGCAGCTTGACTTATCTTATGGCTGACTTGACTGGTAGGCCTATACTTTCATTGTATATGCAAATGAGGTGAAAGACTTACCACATCGGGCCTTAAATGTCAGGCAGTGGTGGAAAAAGTACCCAATCCTCATACTTCACATTACATTTACATTTTCGTCATTTAGCAGACGCTCTTATCCAGAGCGACTTACAAATTGAGTAAAAGTAAAGATACCTTAATAGAAAATGACTCAAGTAAAAATGAAAGTCACCCCAGTAAAAATACTACTTGTGTAAAAGTCTAAAAGTATTTGGTTTTAAATATACTTAAGTATCAAAAGTAAACGTAATTGCTAAAATATACTTAAGTATCAAAAGTAAAAGTAAAAGTATAAATCACTTCACATTCCTTATATTAAGCAAACCAGACGGCATAATTGTATTTTAGTAATTTTTTTAAAGGATAGCCAGGGGCACACTCCAACACTCAGACATCATTTACAAGCCAAGCATTTGTGTTTAGTGAGTCCGTCAGATCAGGGGCAACAGGGATGACCAGCGATGTTTTCTTGAGAAGTGCGTGAATTGGACCAGTTTCCTGTCCTGCTAAGCATTCAAAATGTAACGAGTACTTTTGGGTGTCAGGGAAAATGTATGGAGTAAATAGTACATTATTTTCTTTAGGAATGTAGTGAAGTAAAAGTAAAAGTTGTCAAAAATGTAAATAGTAAAGTAAAGTACAGATACCCCCAAAAACTACTTAAGTAGTACTTGAAAGTATTTTTATCTAAGGACTTTACACCACTGATGTCAGGTATCTTTATTTATTAGCTAATGTTGTAAATCCATTTTAATTAAGTGTTGTGTGTCATTATGTTCTATATCATTCGTAAACATAAATCAGAATTGTCTGTGTGAAAAGCTGTTTGCTGCTGTACTTCCACTAATAGCCACATGAAGCCAGTATTCCACTTCACACCAAAGTGCCAGTCTAAGATGCAATGGCAGTGAAGCGCAATGTGCTCCAAGGATTATGTTACTGCAATCTGACCACATACTTGCTGAATCTACCTTCTGTTACAATACTGATTTAATTTGTTGCGCTACAGCCATTTACATTCCATAACTCCCTGTGGATATTGCCTAATAAAATAGTGCACACAGCGATGCTCCAGATCAGGCTATATGGCTATACTGTAGTTATCCGTAATATAAATAATTACTTTCCAGAGGTTATATCTCTGTTTCATTGGATTAGTAAAGTTATATTGCATTGTATCCAGGCCCCTCATGGAGGCAGCAGTTACCATTCTTATCTCATGCAGACCACACTCTGTGCGTGGGAGAGGGTGGGAGGCATTTATTCCAGGTGACAGGTTTACTTTCAGTAATTCATAAGAAATTTGGAACACACCCTTCATAGGGATCGGGTAAAGATAAGTGTGGTCTGAGGTGTACAAAGAAGATGCAGCCTACTGATGTGTCGCTGTGACATTCTTTGTAACTCCCATCACATTCTAAAGGGAATAATTGTCATACCCAAAGCCAGTTGGCCTGTTAATAATAGCCTAAATTATGTTTATCAACTCCAGCATTTTGCCTCTGAATTTCCCTCAAAATCAGATACAAAAATCAGATGCATATATAGAGACTGATACAGGCATTTGCCCTGAAATAACCAGTAAGCTTAGTTATTCAGTAGTGCATGCACCTCCATTTCAATAGCTATAACATATACTATTCTTCTTGCCATTGCATTAGGCAGCAGGAGTGACATTTGTATGAATACAGTAGCCCAGAGGGACAGTAGCAGTGGTGCAGTGGTCTGCCGAGTGGTGCAGTGGTCTAAGGCACAGTGCTAGCTGTGCCACTAGAGATCCTGGTTCGAATCCAGGCTCTGTCGTAGCCGACCGGGAGACCCATGGGGCGGCGCACAATTGGCCCAGCGTTGTCCAGGGTAGGGGAGGGAATGGCCGGCAAAACTGTAGCTCAGTTGGTAGAGCATGGCGTTTGCAACGACAGGGTTGTGGGTTCTATTCCCACGGGGGGCCAGTATAAAAAATAAATAAAAATGGTATGCACTCACCGCTCTGGATAAGAGCGTCTGCTAAAGAGCGTTGTGCCAGTAACCGAAAGGTCGCTGGTTCTAATCCCCGAGCCGACTAGGTGAAAAATCTGTCGATGTGCCCTTAAGCAAGGCACTTAACCCTAATTGCTCCTGTAAGTCGCTCTGGATAAGAGCGTCTGCTAAATGACTAAAATGTAATGTAATGTAAATGTATCTCACTCAATAAAGCCACTGGAATTGAGCTCCAACAGCCAGCCCACATCTGTTTAACTGACAGTAACCTTGGCCTATGAGGATTGACCTGAAGCGTTTCCTTAATTGCGCAATAGGGGGCGTGAATGTGTGGAACGCTGGGTTTAGTTGTGGAGAGCGAGAAGACTGTTTTGCAGGTGTGAGGCACTCTCTTCTGAACTGCATTTAGGCTACCGCGACCCGCCAACTAGACATTTCAGAAATAACGGTATTTGTCTGAGCGGATTGTATCAGTTGGCTGTGAGCACAAAAATTCCTACAGGAATCAGGTAAACACGTTTTCAAGTGAACTATATAGTTCATTCGGGACGGACTTTAGCGCGTTAATGTTAATGAGAGTAGCCTAAAAATCTGTTCGGTTTTTTGGGCTCACTGAGTAGTGTGTTTAATGTGAAGCTCTATCGATGGGTTTTTTGAAAGTTTACCTTGTTGCAGGTATAAATATTTCCCTTTAGAAGTTGTCTAAACATTTTTGAGCGAACTGTATTGCCTAATGCGCATTTCATTATTTGCGAAAATGATTTGTTTTTACAACAATATCCCACATCTGTGCGATGGAGAGATTACATATATTCCCTTGAATTATGACAATTTCTCCTTTTAGGCTACTGTATTTTACTGTATCAGGTCTCCATGCGTTCAACAGCTGTTGATACAAAGTATCCTGTGGGTAACGCTTTGAAGATAGACATATGGCTACTGTATTCTACATCTGGAATTAATTTTCCAGTCGCTGTAGGCTACTCTCAGGCGAATGGTTTCATTTTGAAACAGCAAACAATTATTTTCTTGCATACTGTAGTAGTGAATATATATATATTGATATCTGCAGCAGTACAACGGTCTTTGGCCGTAGGCTGTAGGGAAAATATTAGATTTCAGTCTCCGCAGGCAAGAATGTTGTTGTGCAGTGATTGTCGTGTACAGGCGCGTGCCACTGTCAAAAACATTGGCGCCAGTTCTGGTTGCAGTTTGGAATAAGCACTGCTGGAGGACTACAAATATTGACGTAGCATAATTATTACTGTTTTACAAAAGTTATACCGGTGTAGCCTATTTGATCTCAATGTTATGTTGTTGGTTCATCAAATCACATTTTGCACTTTGAGTGTTGGACTTCTTATCTTTTATTACATTTTTCTCCCACATAACTCTGGATCAACTTGAATGGAATTCTGGATGTAATCTGGATGTGCTGTATAAACTATCATGGTGAGTACAAATGAATACTTCCTACATTTCCACACAAAAGGAATATAACCTGTTGAAGGGGTCTGCCGTTGTCACCTGTCAACAAATTGTGGGATATATAAGTCTACTGTAGGCTACAACTGTTAGGCTCCTTTGCGGTTGCCAAATGCCTTGGAGGCAATACATGCATAGCCTAGCCTACCCCAGCAAATGCCATTGCATGTATGACCCAGAGAGAGTTGAATTGGTGTGAATTGACTACAGCCACGATGCCGAAGTGCATCCCTTCCTTTGGCTGTGACAAGGAAGTGAATAAACTCAAGAAACACAGTTCAAAAAGGTTATTTTCTGACAGCCTGTTCTGTTTGGGTTTTAACCTACCGGTATTTGTCTCGTATTTAATCTTCCCCAACCCCCCAAAGCTGTGGATTAACCACAGCAAATGTCAGTCAGCACAGCACTACAAACACTAAGCTATTAAAATACTACATAAATGTCTGTCAGTCTTCGGTCTGACTTGCTGTTATTGTAATTTTTTTGCAGTTGATACTTCCTATTTATATCGTTGGGCTTCTTCTGTTCATTCCCTAGGGGAAAAGTTCAGATACTGTCAGGCAGATGTGCCTCTCTCTCTCTCTCTCTCTCTCTCTCTCTCTCTCTCTCTCTCTCTCTCTCTCTCTCTCTCTCTCTCTCTCTCTCTCTCTCACTCTCTCTCTTTCTCTCTGCACTCTCTCTCCCTCTTTCTATCAGGGCAGTGTTTTCCTGCAATATGATACAAAAAAAGCAAAAATAATCCTTATTGATCTGCAGGTATAACTTAGACTCATCCTCCTTTCCCAGCAGCAGTCATAAAGTGCTCCATTACCGTAATGACTCATGCCTACTGAACAGAAATGTTTCATGTAGCCAAACTTATGGGATGATTATGAATGCTTAAGTGCTATGAAAGTCAAAGTATCAACTCAGCATGGTAAATATTTGATTGGAATACCCTGGCTAGGCCTGCTCCAGTGTTCTTGCCCCCCTGCCTTGTAGTTTGGGAGAAAACAACAACTGTTTCAGGTTGTCAGGGCTTTTGTGCATATATTCTTTTTAATTAAAATTTGGTGCAAAAACTTCTGTACTCACGTTACAGTTTCCTGATTACTTTTTGTAAAGCAATATATATGGTCGCCTCTGAGTGCAAGATTGTTGTGCACTGATTAAATAGTTATATTTCCATTTCAAGATTGTAAGATAGAATCTCAGATTGCACTGCACTCTCCCTCTAATATAGAAGCTCATGAAAGAAGGTTAGAAGAACCCTCAAGGCTATGCACAAAGCATTCCCAAACCCACTCCCTCATCTCTCCCTGTCATCTTAGCTTTAACACACACGTGCATATGCAGGCACACATACTACACACACAGACACTAACACTCAAAACTATGCCAGTCTGCACCTGCAGTACCCAGGGGAGCTGCCCTCCACATCTTGTTTGATATTTTTCCAGTGATACTCTCACTGTAATTACAAATCTGCTACATCTCACACTAGCCTAGATCAAAAGTGGATTCCATATGCAATACACTGGTCTACTCAACGATTCAAAGATACGCTTGTGACTATGTTAAACTAAAGGTCGACTTATTGAAGTATCACTCACCCTGGTCTCAGGGCTATGTTGTATTGATGAGTCCCTTTAAACGTGATGAATGAAACTGCAATGAATAGAGGTCAGGCCCGTATTCACAAAGCATCTCAGAGTAAGAGTGCTGGTTTAGGATCAGTTTAGCCTTTTAGAACATATTGAATAAGATTACATGGGCAGGGGGGACCTGATCTTAGATCAGCACTCCTACTGTGAGACACTGTGAATACAGGCCCAGTTATATGTCAATTGCATTGTAACTAAGGCTCAGAAAACAGAAGTAGCCTGCCCAGTGCCCACTGTGCTCAAACAGGTGGATTCAACATTGTTTCACATAATTATTTTAATGGTGTTACATTGTTATTTCGGTGTTTTTACACTGTTCTACCAACATGGAAAACAAAATAGTCATCAACAGACCATTTTTTGCCTTTTTTACCCAGCTTAAAACCAAAGCGCTATAGCTGGCCTCAATATTTGGACTCGTTCAGTTGTTTGTTGAGAAGTCTTATCAAATCTCTATCAAAAGTGAACGTTGAACTGACATACGTGCTCAGTGGGTAGGTCTCAGTTAAATCAGTGCTGCTAGGTTCTTATCATACACTGTGTGATGAGTGTTGCACATTGACTGTAACAGTAATAATGGTCATCTATGATTAGTTTGTTCATTGACCTTTGGCCTCTAAAGCACTTATCCTCTATTGACGTAATGGGCCATAACGAAAAGCTCATCTCCTGAGTCAATATTCTTCCTTCCGCTATCTCCGGGCTTTTATATCAGTGATTGAAAGATCATTGTTCCAAGTCATGCGAGCAATTCGTGTCAGCGGTCGCAATGATAATCGCTTTGACAAGGTATGACTAAGTAGCCTATCTTTCGCTTGATAATTTCTTAACAAATCCTTGTTTTGGGTGATTTGTCAAGTCTTCCCCAGAGTGCACTGGATTTCTGATATCACGGCCAAAGGTTTCACTAATAGCTGGGAGTGCTGTGTAAAACAGGAAGTGAGCGTGAGTAACAGAAAAGTACGAGGCAGCACTAATGACATAACCCCACTGTCAATGTACCCCTGTCTGTAGAATGATGCCTGTTATGTATTTAGTGGTGAATAGGTAAACCATTGTATCCTTAGCTTGGGACTTTTAAATGTATCTATACACTCAAATGTCATCCAAAAAGCTTTTCAGTGTCTACACAGCTGCATCAAGAGCTTACATAATGAATGCAAATAGGTACTAGATGGCCTTTTAGGACTGCCAGGTCTGTGGCTTTAAAGTCCCAGTGCAGTCAAAAACGTGATTTTCCTGTGTTTTATATATATTTCCACACTGAGGTTGGAATAATACTGTGAAATTGTGAAAATTATAATAATGCCTTTTTAGTGTAAGAGCTGTTTGAAAAGACCGCCTGAAATTTGGTGGGATGGAGTTTTGGCCTGCCTGGTGACATCACTCCCAGACAGTCCTAGCAAAATTCTTGCTTGAGAAATTGCTCTTTTGCTAAGAAGATTTTTGACCACTTTAATTGAGTAAGGTAACTGTTACACAGAAATGATTTGACATTGAGATCAAAAAAACAATTGCATTGGACCTTTAAAGGATAGAGTTTTTTCATGCACACATTTTTTTATTACCCCTTTTTCTCCCCAATTTTGTGATATCCAGTTGGTAGTTACAGTCTTGTTTCATCGCTGCGACTCCTGTACGGACTCGGGAGAGGCGAAGGTCGAGAGCCATGCGTCCTCTGAAACACGACCCTGCCAAGCCGTACTGCTTCTTGACACACTGCTCACTTACCCCGGAAGCCAGCCGCACCAATGTGTCGGAGGAAACACCGTACAGCTGGCGACTGTGTCAGCATGCATGCTCCCGGCCTGCCACAGGAGTCGCTAGAGCGCGTTGGGACCAAACCCTCCCCTAACCCGGACGACGCTGGGCCAATTGTGCGCCGCCTTATGGGTCTCCCGTTCACGGCCGGCTGCAACACAGCCGGGATCGAACCCGGGTCTGTAGTGATGCCTCAAGCACTGCGATGCAGTGCCTTAGACCCCTGCGCCGCTCGGGAGGCCGTTCTACTCAAATTTGAGTAGATCTTTGAGTAGATCTTTATTCCTTAATATTATGAAATCAGACGACACACCAGACCTAAGTATGTCAACTATGTTACCTTTCTTTCTCAGGAATTTCCTCAGCTTCCACTCAAATTTACCACAGCTATTTATAGACGAAGATGATAGGGTAGCCTACAATGTTGAGACACCCGAGTCGAGGCATTTTGAGTGTCCTCTGTAGGTTCGACTCTGCCTCAGTGTTGCTCATTTGGCTGGCTGTGCTTTGATTGCCTTTCTCTCCAACAAAGTGTGCCCATTCTTCACGTTTAGTCCACTGTAAAAGTCTGATTGAGGTTTCAGACATCATAAAGATGATCTTCCTAAATATCTTTGTTGAGGGACTGCCATAACTAGAGCCCACTTGCTCAGCAAAGCAATTATAGTCTCTGTCATATTAGATAGTGTGCAGGGGAATGGCTGAAGAACAGGTCAATAGGCAGGGAAGGAAGTCTGGAGCTTCGAAGATGTGTCTGTGTGTCTGTGTGTGTGTGTGTGTGTGTGTGTGTGTGTGTGTGTGTGTGTGTGTGTGAGAGTGTGAGTGAGTGTGTGTGTGAGTGTGAGTGTGTGTGTGTGTCTTACTACAGCAGATCTGTCAGGTTTGACTGCATGCCTGCGGTAGGTGAAGGAGGGAACTTGCAAAGCAAAACAACAGACAAACTCTAAGAACATAATTATCATCCTCCCTCACAAACATGTACAGTGTATACTAGGTTAGTAAGTGTTGCTATGTTGAGGAGTATACTGAGGAGTATACTGAGTATACCAATGCATCACAGCTTTGGATGTAGCAAGCCCAGATCTAGGCTATGTTAGCAGCAGCACACAGAGAAAGGTGCCAGCAAGTTGTAGCAGCAGCACACAGAGAAAGGTGCCAGCGAGGTGTAGCAGCAGCACACAGAGAAAGGTGCCAGCAAGTTGTAGCAGCAGCACACAGAGAAAGGTGCCAGCAAGTTGTAGCAGCAGCACACAGAGAAAGGTGCCAGCAAGTTGTAGCAGCAGCACACAGAGAAAGGTGCCAGCAAGTTGTAGCAGCAGCACACAGAGAAAGGTGCCAGCAAGTTGTAGCAGCAGCACACAGAGAAAGGTGCCAGCGAGTTGTAGCAGCAGCACACAGAGAAAGGTGCCAGCGAGGTGTAGCAGCAGCACACAGAGAAAGGTGCCAGCGAGGTGTAGCAGCAGCACACAGAGAAAGGTGCCAGCAAGTTGTAGCAGCAGCACACAGAGAAAGGTGCCAGCGAGTTGTAGCAGCAGCACACAGAGAAAGGTGCCAGCAAGTTGTAGCAGCAGCACACAGAGAAAGGTGCCAGCAAGTTGTAGCAGCAGCACACAGAGAAAGGTGCCAGCGAGTTGTAGCAGCAGCACACAGAGAAAGGTGCCAGCGAGGTGTAGCAGCAGCACACAGAGAAAGGTGCCAGCGAGGTGTAGCAGCAGCACACAGAGAAAGGTGCCAGCAAGTTGTAGCAGCAGCACACAGAGAAAGGTGCCAGCAAGTTGTAGCAGCAGCAGCACAGAGAAAGGTGCCAGCAAGGTGTAGCAGCAGCACACAGAGAAAGGTGCCAGCAAGTTGTAGCAGCAGCACACAGAGAAAGGTGCCAGCGAGGTGTAGCAGCAGCACACAGAGAAAGGTGCCAGCAAGTTGTAGCAGCAGCACACAGAGAAAGGTGCCAGCGAGGTGTAGCAGCAGCAGCACAGAGAAATATAATCTATGGCAGCACAGCAGTCAGGAGTTATTCAAACCGTTATTACGGAGACCGCGGTCATTTGGCTGGCCAATTACCGTCATCCAAAATTCCATTACCCTCACAGCCCTAGCATTCTAGTCCATCTTAAAATTCTGCAGTTAAGACCTTTTTTTTATTACCGGATCTCGCATGGCTGCACATAGAGGCAATGTTATTGCCTCACAAGAAAACTGCCACTTGTTTTTACTCTGTGTGAGATATTCTATTGCAGTAATTGTCCCTGGTGCCTTCTTCAGCTCGTAGAAATACCTAGTGATCCATCCCCCCTGCTGAGTGAATGCCCTCTGTAGATGCGTCAGTGATGGATTCTGGAAGGGCTTCGCTGAATAGATTTGTGTGTTTTTTCTAAACTTTTTTTTAGCTTTCCAATTGTTAGAATGTTATTAGCATGGATCTGACAAACATTATATATGGATGCACCTGAGCTCAATATCGAGTCTCATAGCAAAGGGTCTGAATACTTATATAAATGTGATATTTCTGTTTTTTATTTGTAATAAATTAGCAAACATTTCTCAAAACCTGTTTTTGCTTTGTCATTATGGGGTATTGTGTGTAGATTGATGAGGGGAAAAAACCAATTTAATCAATTTTAGAATAAGGATGTAATGTAACAAAATGTGGAAAAAGTCAAGGGGTCTGAATACTTTCCGAAGGTACAGTACACGCACACACACATACGTACACATACACACACACACGCACACACACACACACACATACGCACACACACACGACCACCCCGCCATTACCACACACCACATCAGCCAGTAGCTATCAGTTAGGGCATCTCTCTCTCTTTGTTGTATGGTTTTGCATGAGGACACGTGTCTGCTTTGTGTCGGGCGGCTAGCCTGAGGCGTCTGAACTCACCCTTGGTTGTGAATAATTGAGGATCTATTTAACCAGTGTGGGGCGGACTCAGGGGCGAGGAGAGATAAAGCATCCCACCCACCTACTCCTCCAGTCTATATCTCTTTCCTAGGGTGCATCTCAATAGTCTGAAGTGGCGTCCTCCATTCTCACCTTGTCTCCTTTCCTCCATATACAGTGACATTCAAGAACTAGACAGGTGAAAGTAAATTGGTGTGCATCCTCCATATTGATTTGACTTAGCCTGTGTTTTCAGTAAAGATGAAGGAGAGGAGACAAGGAGAAGAAGCCTCACTGCAGTGGTGCTTTATCAGCCTAACCATGGCTTATAACATGGTAATGGCATGTCAATCAATCAATCAATGGCATGTAAATAGCCATGTACAGTCAGTTTAATTACAGTGTAGATATCTGTGAGCTTTGCATGTCTAATGATAGGTGACGTCCTATAGGCTTCAGGGACTGCAGTGTAGCAGAACATGCATGTCACTTAATGGTTGTGTGATGGTTGTATGGAGCCCAGTCTTATGAAGACAGGAGAAAGGGTATCTGAGGAGAATTCTAACATACCAGTTCAGCTGCTGGGCCCATAAAGAGGATGAATGGGGGAAGCAGGCCAGTCATTGGGACTGCCCTCTGTCTCTCCGCCTGTCTGTCATGTTGTTTTATAGCTATGTTGCTTTCGCTTCCCACCATCTAGCGAATAAATCTGTCCCTCAGATGTTACACTTTCTCCGCTGTTATATATATTTTTATTAGTTGTGATTTCAATGACTCCGTGGGTTAGAGCGTGGTGATGGCAACACCAGGGCTGTGGGTTTGATTCCTGCATGGGCCACACATAGTTAATGTGTCACTGTTTTTGTCAACAGTTTGTAGTCTTAACAAAATTGATCCTAACCCTCCTGGTTTATCATATATATCTTGGTGTCACTGATGTACTGATGTGTTTTTCATTTCATTCTTGCGTCCATCCTTGACATAGGGGCACAGTCATGTGCAACAGTAATGTAGGTGACTGGGTTAATTTGAAATGGAACACTAAGCCGTTGGCGGCGAGGGATTGGGGGTTTACTACAGATTGGCTGTAATCCAATGGCTAAATCACAGTTTTGGACAATGTGTGGCTGGATTGGTCATAGGCTGGACTGATCCTGCAGCAACAGCAAAATCATTAAGGAAAAGGGGAGGTTCGAGAGCAGCAGGGAGGTGTTGAATGTTGATGACAGCGGGATAGTGCGTCTGAGCTTGGACCACGCTAACACATCAAGGAATTTTGGTGATGACAGATGGTCTATGTACAGAGGGCTTATTTTTGTATAGCCTAAGTGATGATATAGGCTTGTAGTTAATAGGTTGACGCTGGAGAGTGGCCCTCCAAGCCTTGGGCACCCCTACAGCACCATCACTTAAGCAATAATACATGACCTCTCATGGGTTATACATTTTTTATCATGGCTATGACTTGGTCATAGTCACGAGGCGAAGCTGGGTAGACCACCACAGCCATTATAAAAATGTCATAACACATGGACTCGAATATATACAGTTGAAGTCGGAAGTTTACGTACACTTAGGTTGGAGTCATTAAAACTTGTTTTTCAACCACTCCACACATTTCTTGTTAACAAACTATAGTTTTGGCGAGTCGGTTAGGACATCTACTTTGTGCATGACACAATTAATTTTTCCAACAATTGTTTACAGACCGATTATTTCACTTATAATTCACTGTATCACAATTCCAGTGGGTCAGAAGTTTACATACACTAAGTTGACTGTGCCTTTAAACAGCTTGGAAATTCCAGAAAATGATGTCATGGCTTTAGAAGCTCCTGATAGGCTAATTAACATCATTTGAGTCAATTGGAGGTGTACCTGTGGATGTATTTCAAGGCCTACCTTCAAACTCAGTTCCTCGTTGCTTGACATCAGGGGAAAATCAAAAGAAATCAGCCAAGATCTCTGGAAAAATATTGTAGACCTCCACAAGTCCAAATGCCTGAAGGTACCACGTTCATCTGTACAAACAATAGTACGCAAGTATAAACACCATGGGACCACGCAGCCGTCTTACCGCTCAGGAAGGAGACGCGTTCTGTCTCCTAGAGATGAACGTACTTTGGTGCGAAAAGTGCAAATCAATCCCAGAACAACAGCAAAGGACCTTGTGAAGATGCTTGAGGAAACAGGTACAAAAGTATCTATATCCACAGTAAAATGAGTCCTATATCAACATATACCTGAAGCAAGAAAGAAGCCACTGCTCCAAAACCACCATAAAAAAGCCAGACTACGGTTTGCAACTGCACATGGGGACAAAGATCGTACTTTTTGGAGAAATGTCCTCTGGTCTGATGAAACAAAAATAGAACTGTTTGGCCATAATGACCATCGTTATGTTTGGAGGAAAAAGGGGGTGCCTTGCAAGCCGACGAACACCATCCCAACCGTGAAGTACGGAGGTGGCAGCATCATGCTGTGGGGGTGCTTTGCTGCAGGAGGGACTGGTGCACTTCACAAAATAGATGGCATCATGAGGAAGGAAAATTATGTGGATATATTGAAGCAACATCTCAAGAAATCAGTCAGGAAGTTAAAGCTTGGTCGCAAATGGGTCTTCCAAATGGACAATGACCCCAAGCATACTTTCAAAGTTGTGGCAAAATGGCTTAAGGACAACAAAGTCAAGGTATTGGAGTGGCCATCACAAAGCCCTGACCTCAAACATATAGAACATTTGTGGGCAGAACTGAAAAGGCGTGTGTGAGCAAGGAGGCCTACAAACCTGACTGAGTTACACCAGCTCTGTCAGGAGGAATGGGCCAGAATTCACCCAACTTATTGTGGGAAGCTTGTGGAAGGCTACCCGAAACGTTTGACCCAAGTTAAACAATTTAAAGGCAATGCTACCAAATACTAATTGAGTGTATGTAAACTTCTGACCCACTGGGAATGTGATGAAATAAATAAAAGCTGAAATAAATCATTCTCTCTACTATTATTCTGACATTTCACATTCTTAAAATAAAGTGGTGACCCTAACTGACCTAAGACAGGGAATTTTTACTAGGATTAATTGTCAGGAATTGTGAAAAACTGAGTTTAAATGTATTTGGCTAAGGTCTATGTAAACTTCTGACTTCAATTGTATTATTGGTTTTATGCAACGGGTTACCAGCATTAAAAAGCAAGATTAATTCCCATAACATACATTTTTCAACAAAACGTGATGCTACATTCACTAACACTGATTGTCAAGTGCAATTGTAGGTGTTCTCCTGTCGTTAGTTCTATTTGTATTGCCTTCCATGTAAAGCAAAACTACCTGTGTAGTGCTGGTTGATAGTTCCAGAACTTTGCAGGTTGCTATGGCAAACAAAAATGGTTGCTATGGAGGCTCTTCCCCCCTTGGTAGCTAGCCAACTACACAGCTAACACAATCATTTCAGACTGAAAGACAGCAAACTAGCTGCATTTCGTTAAGTTTTACCGGGTTTTCTGTAAAAGTAGTAGTAGTAGTAGTAGTGCGTTGCTAGGTAACGACGTAAACGATGGCGATTTTTATGAATGTACTGGCCGTGTGTATGTTGTCTAGTATATCATGGGCAGGATCTAACAATGGGAATTCCAAACCACACGTTGTATAAATTGATTTAGATCTCTCCTACAGCGTCTTCACATTAGCACATGGCAATGCCAATAACCTGCAGGCAGCAGATGGATATACAGGCCCGATCAGGAACAAACTAAACGAACACAGTGTCGTGCTGACATATTCTCAGGAAACAGTCCTTCAATATTCTCAGGAAACGGCCCCACACAGCCGTTATCATGTCTTCTCCGGCGCGCTGGTTAAATTGCCTGTCAGAACAGCCAATGATAACATGATTCAGGGCTCCCTTCATCTTCTCTTCCGTTATTTCACTCATTCACTCGCTTCACACACACACACACACACACACACACACAAACACACACACACACACACATCTGAAGTGTGATTGGCGATGTGATGGGTTTCTAAATATTTTACTGACTGGTGGGATACTGTCAGGCTAGCATGATTGTGATCTTCAGTGGAACATTTAAATCTTTTGGAGACAAAATGTAAGAGATTTGATGAGATTTGTAGTTTTGTAGTTCCCTTTCGGATCCTTACACTGTGTACACACTCTGAAAGATTTCACTGTAGGCTTAAACGGCTACTTTGAAATTAAGCATAGTTTAACAATTCCATGATATGAATGCTTATTTGCCTCAATAACTTTCTGTCAACATCACAGTGTAGCCTAATTTTACCCTTTTGTAAACACTGTTAGGAGAGATTCTCAAAGAGCTTGCCATTGTTGAAATATGAATTCATTATGAGACGCGTTGTTACATTGTCTTTGATTACAAAATAATTAGGTCTTTGTGGACTTCTCACTTACTCAATGGATATTTCTCTTGCTGTTGTGGGCCAACTGTGATTGGTTGAGCATCGTTTCCATTTTGGAGTCTTGTGAAGACTTACTTTGGATTTGAAACAGAATTCTTGATTAGATGTTATTGATGTAGAATGTGGTGCAGATCTCTGTTTTTACTGAAGATGGCCTCATGTTTGGTTAAACATTGCTGTCTAGGCCTACAGTACCATACCCATATTACATATATCCCTTTCATACTAAGACGTTTTTCCGCCAACTTTACCATACCGCCAACTTCTTTTCGCCTTTTCCTTATATCTGAAAGGTATTGCCGGTATCAAAGCTAAAACTTATATTTCCGCCTAGCAACCTAGTAATCATTTAGGTCAACTTCTGCCACCAGCTTAGTATTAAACGTAGCCATAATGCTGAGGTGGCATTGGCACGCACTACGCCCTTAAACTCTTGATGGTTGCTAGGCAGCCCCCGTTAACCATTCTCCTGCCAGTTCTAAACATTGCGAGGCATGTCACTTCTCACCTCTCTTTGCATAGCCCACCACTAAGCATGCACTGTTTTCTTAACCACAAGTGGATTGATCCATAAAGAATTAGTGTGGGAATAAATATCACTGAATGACAAAAATATTGGAATAAAGTGGTATTGAAGGCATGTATCAAATTGTTTCGTACTGAAACTCCCAAAGTCATCTAATCATTGTATTAAATTTGAAGCAATAGCCTACCCATGTGTGGTCAACTAGATTATAATTTCAGCACCATTTTGATTGGGACAGCACCATCGCGCTACTTTTAGACAAGCGTGGGGAATCAATGTCAGATTTGAGTTTTCACTGAATCTCCATTTAGATATTGGTTAGGCTTCATTTAGGCTGGGGAAATGTTAGTTATGTTGAGGTGAGTACTGCTCATGGTCATCTTGTCTGGTTGGCTCATTTATTAGGACATGTTGCCAGCATGTTATGTAGCTTAACAAGTGGATTCTTTTGCTCTTCATTCGCGGTCGCTTAGTAGCCTAGGCCTACTCCTGACCGAAAGCCTGTCACTTAACTGACTGGTCTCAGTATGTCTTGAATGGTCTCAATCAATGTGATTTTGTTTCACTGAATCTCCGTCTGTATAGGCTATTTGTTTAATTGGTTTCTGGCTGGGCAAATAAGTGGAGGTGGTATAGCTCATCTATTCATTTGCTCATCTATCACTGATCAGAAACATTTAGCATGCAATAATGTAGCCTAAATCAAGTGTAGGCCTATTATTTTGCTGGATCGTGTATAGGCAACTCCAAAAGCCCGCGGAGGTTGTGAAATATGAACAAGAGACTCACATGCTTTTGATGAAGATACTCTCAATGTAAGACCCTACGCCTGCTCCCTAACAAAGTGGAGTTAGGGTAGGAAACGATGAAACGTGGATTTTAAAAAGTATGGGCTCAGGCTCTGTTTCAAAATATCATTTTTTTATATGACATCGGTTTCACACGTTCCCGTGACACAAGCTGTGTGGGAAAAATATTATTTGTATTTTATTCTGTTATATTCCATTATATTCTCACTACAAAATATATGTGTGTTGACTGTGATCGGGGTAGGTGTGTCTTGTCTGTTTAATGAACAAAATAATGAACTATTGATTTCATTCATTTGGACGTAACGTAATTAAACTAAAAATATGCCATTCTGAGGAGAGAAAAAAATTAAAACATATAGGGGATTGGAAGTGATGCAGACAATTACATTGAGGGAAGTTACAATCTATCTGCAATATTAAAGCTGATCTACCCCCTAAAAAATAATAATAAAAATAAAAATATGCCATTCTGTTGTTTTGAAAATACATTTTATTAGTCTTATAATGTTTCTTAGGGCCTGCCTAAACAAATTAATAATGGATTTATTTTTGATGGTGTATATTCTCAATGGATTTATTAAAGTAGACACCCACCCACATCTTCACACCACTACTACCACTCGTCCCCGGCACGCAGGCATGCGCACGGGAGGTATAAAAGGCGTATGCAGGCAAGGATGTGGTAAAAATGGGCCTGTTTGTAAAGGGGGTCATATACATTTACATTTACATTTTAGTCATTTAGCAGACGCTCTTATCCAGAGCGACTTACAGTTAGTGAATACATATTTTTATTTTTATTTTTTATTTTATTTTTTTCATACTGGTCCCCCGTGGGAACATATAAACATTACCCCATTTTTTTTACAGGCAGAATCCGTAAATCCAATGTGAAAGCAGTAAGAGTAACAAGGGAAGGGGGATTGCTTAATAGGCCTAGTCTCTCCAAAATGAAGGGGAAATTGTACAGCATCACCCTCATTCATGACAACCCTACTATATTTGTTCTGAAAGACTTGCAGTTGAAACATGTCGTCATGGAAGCTTTTAATCTGAATAAAGAAATCGTGAAATATGCCTTGATTGCTGCTGTGGTGAATAGCCCCACAGGAGAAACTGTCACGTTTTCCTTCCAGCTGTGGAGAGAAAACTACCTCTCCTCCAAATGTCCATGGATTAGGCACTTATGGCAGAAAAATAGGCTTATCCAGAGTAACACTAACACAACAAAGGGTTGTGCATGGTCGGCCTCAGCTCAGACTAAACACGTTTCAGAAGAAAGTTTGTTGTCTGGCTTTGAAAACAATTAAAAAAGCAAATGCCTTGTTCTTATCTCTGCCATGGCTGCTCCGCCTCCTTGCCTTTTCTATTTTACCTTTATCATCTTTGTTTTGACAGTTATTTCTTGTAGCACACTTAAAGTCATTAAAATTCAGTTCCTGATTAAACCGTGATTGACTTGCCCCGCACGTCAGAAGCAGTCGAGTGTTGAATCTCCATCGGCTTGTCTATTTTTCACCCGATAATTAGGAGTCTGTGGTAATGAGTCATACCTCGGAGTTGACTGGCGTCTCATTGGTGGCCAAAGTCGTGTTCATTAGCCTCCAAACGTAATAAAACAGACTGAAACATGGAGGGACTACCTGGACTCTCATTTTCGTTTTCTGTTGCAAAATGTTTTAAAACATTTTCCGTTGCGTGCCGAATGGACACGACCATGGTTTTCGTTGTGTCTCTGCGATGCTCCAGCTCCTCAGTGTCCTTGCCCAGGCTCTCACCCGGCGTTGACACTTAACAAATAACAATATCCTTGAGAGTCTGTGGGCATGGAGCCGAAGCCTCTGGGACTAAGGCTTCCCATCAGCATGCAGAGAGCATTACTGCTTTAATATGAAGAGGCCATATGGAGCGCAGAGGTACTGTATAGTGGTGCAATAACTGAGCACGGCAGACGTTTGGTCACTGCATTTTCGTAAGGACATGGCTTGTAAGGGACATTTTGTTATATAAAGCCACGTGTTAAACATTACTGATAGGGGTGAGGAATTCTATTCATCAGAATGTAATGCATTCACTTTTTTTGTTGTAAACCATTCACATTGTAGATGCTTCCCAAGTGTTTTTATAGTTGAATTCTTTGACCTGATGATGATAGAGTACAGCAACAGGGTGTTACAGGGTGCAATTCCATAAGCCACCATATACTCTCTGCTGTGGAATAATTCCATGTGAATAATATTATATATGAGTATCATTTTACATCGCAAGACATGAACCTAAAACAGCTAGAATTCGCTCGAGTGCTACTTCCTGTCATTAGTCCCACTTGCAGAATGCTGGCTCACCGTTTGGAACTGGGTTGCCAGTTGGCATGAGATTGGCCTACACAGAAATGCATCAAACACTAAATGAGACTTGGAGACGGCGCCGCTCAGGCAACACTTCCAATTTGCTGAAGGCTCTGAGTCAGAGTGCTCAGTCTCTGGGAACCTTCCAAACCATTTCCTTTTCCACTTACTAATCTGTTATGTGGATTATGAGTTCCCCCAAGGGTGGTTTGGAGGGGGGCTATGACGACACAGCCAACCATCGACCCACTCTCTTCTTTGAAGTTTGAAGTTTTATTTGTCACATGCACAAGTACAGTGAAATGCTTAACTTGCATACTCTACCCAACAGTGCAGTATTCAATATCAAATAGTATAACTAATATTTTTTTAAATCAAAAACACGAGAAATATGAAATAAGAGAGGAAGCTATATTGAACAAAAATATAAACGCAACATGCAAAAATTTCAAGATTTACAGTTCATATAAGGAAATGAGTCAATTGAAATTCATTCATTAGGCCCTAATCTATGGATTTCATATGACTTGGAATACAGATATGCATCTGTTGGTCACATATACCTTAAAAAAAATGTAGGGGCGTGGATCAGAAAACCAGTCAGTATCTGGTGTGACTACCATTTGCCTCATGCAGTGCGACACAACTCCTTTGCATGGAGTTGATCAGGCTGTTGATTGTGGCCTGAGGAATGTTGTCCCACTCCTCTTCAATGGCTCTGCGAAGTTGCTGGATATTGGCAGGAACTGAAACAAGCAGTCGTACATGTCGATCCAGAGCATCCCAAACATGCTCAATGGGTGACATGTCTGGTGAGTATGCAGGCCGTGGAAGAACTGGGACATTTTCAGCTTCCAGGAATTGTGTACAGATCCTTGCGACATGGGGCCGTGCATTATCATGCTGAAACATGACGTGATGGCAGCGGATGAATGGCACGACAATGGGCCTCAGAATCTCGTCACGGTATCTCTGTGCATTCAAATTGCCATCAATTAAATGCAATTATGTTCATTTTCCGTAGCTTATGCCTGCCCATACCATAACCCCACATCCACCATGGGGCACTCTGTTCACAACGTTGACATCAGAAAACCGCTCGCCCACACGACGACGTACACATGGTTTGCGGCTGTGAGGCCGGTTGGACATACTGCCAAATTCCCTAAAATGACTTTGGAGGCGGCTTATGGTAGAGAAATTAACATTCAATGATCTGGCAACAGCTCTGGTGGACATTCTTGCAGTCAGCATTCCAATTGCACAATCCCTCAAAACTTGAGACATCTGTGTTGTGTGACAAAACTGCACATTTTAGAGTGGCCTTTTATTGGCCCCAGCACAAGATGCACCTGTGTAATGATCATGCTGTTTAATCAGCTTCTTAATATGCCACACCTGTCAGGTGGATGGATTATCTTGGCAAAGGAGAAATGCTCACTAACGGGGATGTAAAAAATGTGTGCACAAAATTTGAGAGAAATAAGCTTTTTGTGCGTATGGAAAATGTCTGGGATCTTTTATTTCATCACATGAAACATGGGACCAACACTTTACATGTTGCATTTATATTTTTGTTCAGTGTACAGTACCAGTCAACAATTTGGACACACCTACTCATTCAAGGGTTTTTCTTTATTTTTACTATTTTCTACATTGTAGAATATTAGTGAAGACATCAAAACTATGAAAAAACACATATGGAATCATGTAGTAACCAAAAAAGTATTAAACAAATCAAAATATATTTTATATTTGAGATTCTTCAAAGTAGCCACCCTTTGCCTTGTTGACAGCTTTGCACACTCTTGGCATTCTCTCAACAAGCTTCACCTGGAATACTTTTCCAACTGTCTTGAAGGAGTTCCCACATATGCCGAGCACTTGTTGGCTGCTTTTCCTTCACTCTGCGGTCCAACTCATCCCAAACCATCTCAATTGTTGAAAAACAAATGATAGTCCCACTAAGTGCAAACCAGATGGGATGGCGTATCGCTGCAGAATGCTGTGGTAGCCATGCTGGTTAAGTGTGCCTTGAATTCTAAATAAATCACGACAGTGTCACCAGCAAAGCACCCCCACACCATCATACCTCCTCCTCCATGCTTCACGATGGGAACCACACATGCAGAATAGGTGAACGGATGATCTCCGCATCTCACAAAGACACGGCGGTTGGAACCAAAAATCTCAGCAATTCGACCATGAAGGCCTGATTCACGCAGTCTCCTCTGAACAGTTGACGTTGAGATGTGTCTGTTACTTGAACTCTATGAAGCATTTATTTGGGCTGCAATTTCTGAGGCTGGTAACTCTAATGAACTTATTCTCTGCAGCAGAGGTAACTCTGGGTCTTCCTTTCCTGTGGTGGTCCTCATGAGAGCCAGTTTCATCACAGCGCTTGATGGTTTTTGCGACTGCACTTGCAGAAACCTTCAAAGTTCTTGAAATTTCCGTATTGACTGACCATCATGTCGTTTCTCTTTGCTTATTTGAGCTGTTCTTGCCATAATATGGACTTGGTCTTTTACCAAATAGGGCTATCTTTTGTATACCCCCCTACCTTGTCACAACACAACTGATTGGCTCAAACGCATTAAGAAGGAAAGAAATTCCACAAATGAACTTTTAACAAGGCACACCTGTTCATTGAAATGCATTCCAGGTGACTACCTCATGAAGCTGGTTGAGAGAATGCCAAGAGTGTGCAAAGCTGTCATCAAGGCAAAGGGTAGCTACTTTGAAGAATCTCAAATAACACTTTTTTGGTTACTACATGATTCCATATGTGTTATTTCATAGTTTTGACATCTTCACTATTATTCTACAATGTAGAAAATAGTAAAAATAAAGAAAAACCCTTGAATGAGTAGGTGTGTCCAAACTTTTGACTGGTACTGTATATATAGGGTCAGTGCCAGTACCAAATGTACAATGTGCAGGGATATTGCCGTGTTTGAGGTAGATACAGTGCATTCGGAAAGTATTCAGACCCCTTCCCCTTTTACACATTTTGTTACGTTACAGCCTATTCTAAAACGGATTAAAAATTAAATAAAAAACATTAATCTACATACCCCATAATGACAACACGTTTTAATAAATGTTTGCAAATGTATAAAAAAAAAAAATAGAAATACCTTATTTAAAGAAGTATTCAGACCCTTTGCTATGATACTCGAAATTGAGCTCAGGTGTATCCTGTTTCCATTGATCATCTTTTAGATGTTTCTACAACTTGATTGGAGGCCACTTGTGGTAAATTCAATTGATTGGACATGATTTGGAAAGGCACATACCTGTCTATATAAGGTCCCACAGTTGACAGTGCATGTTAGAGCAGAAACCAAGCCATGAGGTCGAAGGAATTGTCCTTAGAGCTCCGAGACAGGATTGTGTCGAGGCACAGATCTGGGGAAGGGTACCAAAAAATATCTGCTGCATTGAAGGTCCCCAAGAACACAGTGGCTTACATTATTCTTAAATGGAAGAAGTTTGGAACCACCAAGACTCTTCCTAGAGCTGGCCGCCTGGCCAAACTGAGCAATCGGGGGAGAAGGGCCTTGGTCAGGGAGGTGACCAAGAACCTGATGGTCACTCTGACAGAGCTCTAGAGTTCCTCTGTGGAGATGGGAGAACCTGCCAGAAGGACAACCATCTCTGCAGCACTCCACCAATCAGGCCTTTATGGTAGAGTGGCCAGACGGTAGCCACTCCTCGGTAAAAGGCACATGACAGCCCGCTTGGAGTTTGCCAAAAGGCACCTAAAGACCTCAGACCATGAGAAACAAGATTCTCTGGTCTGATGAAACCAAGATTGAACTCTTTGGCCTGAAGGCCAAGCGTCACATCTGGAGGAAACCAGGCACCATCCCTACGGTGAAGCATGGTGGTGGCATCATCATGCTGTGCGGATGTTTTTCAGCGGCAGGGACTGGGAGACTAGTCAGGATCGAGGCAAATATAAACGGAGCAAAGTACAGAGAGATCCTTGATGAAAACCTGCTCCAGAGAGCTCCGGACCTCAGACTGGGGCAAAGGTTCACCTTCCAACAGGACAACGACCCTAAGCACACAGCCAAGACAATGCAGGAGTGGCTTCGTGACAAGTCTCTGAATGTCCTCGAGTGGCCCAGCCAGAGACCTGAAAGTAGCTTTGCAGCGACGCTCCCCACCCATCCTGACAGAGCTTGAGAGGATCTGCAGAGAAGAATGGGAGAAACTCCCCAAATACAGATGTGCCAAGCTTGTAGCATCATACCCAAGTAGACTCGAGGCTGTAATCGCTGCCAAAGGTGCTTCAACAAAGTACTGAGTAAAGGGTCTGAATACTTATGTAAATGTGATATTTCAGTTAATTTTTGTATTTATTAGTAAAAATTTATAAAAACCAGTTTTTGCTTTGTCATTATGGGGTATTTTGTGTATATTGATGAGGGAAATAAACAATTTAATCCATTTTAGAATAAGGCTGTAACATAACAAAGTGTGGGAAAAGTCAAAAGTCTTTATGAACATGTAGGCAGAAATGGAACTTGGGGAGATGAGATGACAGTCAGAAGTGAGACCATGTCAAAGAGTATAATTAAAACACAGATAAATCAGACTGGATGACGTTAATAGGTTGTCCTTTGCTAATGCATGCCATGTGCTTTTGGGACGGTGTACCAGGTAGTCAGTGATATAACATCTTCACTTGGAAAACGGCAAGTTAGATACATCAAAGGAAAATATATAGGATATTTATTTACTATTCTTTATATTTTATTTTAGGGTTGGCTTTTCAGCTATTTGATAATATGCCCGTCATACAAATTATTTAATAAAATAATAACTTTTTAGCATATTCAAAAACATGGATGCTCTTCCTAGGAGGTTCATCGTCGTTTGATCTGGTAATATGACCTGAAATGTTTATACATTTAACAATGTTTGCTGGTTTCATAATTCAACTTGCAATCTAAGTCATCTGTACTAAAGTTACTGTTATGAATCTTCATTTTGAGGAGTCTAAACTGATTTATAATTTAATAGTTTAGTCCTAATGGTCATTAGTAGCATCAGACCGTACCCGCTAATGCACTCAGGTCTGCAGAGCATCATAAATGCACTTTTGGGGGCATTTTCATATAAATGGATATCGCAAATATAGTCAAGCCAATCTGGCTGAATGGAAATGGACCCAGATGGCCCTCACCAGACTGAAGGTCAGGATTCAGGTTCTCAATATTAGTTAAGAACAAATTCTTATTTACAATGACGGCCTACACCGGCCAAACCCGGACGACGCTGGGCCAATTGTGCGCCGCCCTATGGGACTCCCAATCACAGCCGGTTGTGATACAGCCTGGAAACGAACCAGGGGGTCTGTAGTGACGCCTCAAGCACTGAGATTCAGTGCCTTAAACCGCTGCGCCACTCGGGAACCCAAATGCCTAACCCTATTCTTAAATTAAGACCGGAGCTCTAAGGACAATTACATTTTTGTTTTCATGAATGTTTACATAATAGCCAATTTTGACTTTGCAGCTGGCCCATCTAGTGGAAATCGCTCAGTTCTGCCTCTTGGGCAAGATTGGTGACAATAAACGTCAACCTGCACGTTAGATAGAGGATGGCTTGGAAAACTAAAGACATCAGCTTATTTTTTTAACATAATTTTCGACAACAAACATAATTTTCATCCATCTGCCTCCTCAACTTTTTCCACCAGCTTCCACTGTACCAAGTGCATACTGAGAGCCAGATAAAACAACTTTACAGCTAGCAATTTGTTTACCATGGTCTCTGGCAGATACTGTTTTTATTCCAAAGCTTCAAGGATGTGCGTACCTGTATGTGTTGTATGGAAGAGCTCGAACTTGAACTGTTGCCAGGGGAGTCCCTAATGCCCAGCTGTGGGCACTAATACCACTATAGGACTACTAAATAGCTCATAAAAAAAAATATATGATCCGACACTGTGCTGTAGTGGAAAACTTATATCAATATGAAAATAAGTGTAAGCAAAAATATTTTTTTATCATTTAGTGATTTCGATCATAGATATAGAAATAATAATATTACAGAAGTCTGAATAAGTAGGTAATTTATTCCCGAAGGTCCTTTGTGAGTGCGTGATAGCTCCTTGTGATTAGGACCTCTCCATTGCAGGAGAGGGGGATTTTGGAGAGGTATAATTTTGGAGAGGTATAATTACACAGTATAATTCTACACCAGGTATTATCCATCTCTGGGTCGTGTTTTGTCCAGGTTTTTTCATAAGATGGGCATTCTTGGCTATCCCAGAATTCCGTGTGACCGGTGTAGTGTGTAGCCTACTGTGGCAAGCTAGTTTGGCTACTGCAGGCAGTGGCAGGATGACATAGGGGAGACTACCGGAGTCAGCAGCCAAAGCTTGGAGGAACTGCACCTCAGACCACGGATTTTGGAGGACACAGGATACCCGGTAAAACAATAGTAACTCCGGATTTCATAAAGGCGACTCATGTATTGAATTCAGTAGTCGCACATTAATTGTGGAAAGAGAGAAAATAGTTTCATTATCGATGTTTTCATCTGAAAATGTGACGTGCGGCCGTTGCATCATTTACAGGAGATGACGAGGCGATTCCCTTGTACAAAAAATACTGCTCAGGTATAGAGTTATAGGAACCTTCAAGACGAATAAGAGATATGTTCATCTTTATTGAATATTTGTATCCAGTATCCCACATTGTAATTTGAGAAATCATGCTTTCTGCATAAGCTACTTTGTATCATATGTGTATAATGTTACGCTGGACACTGTATCATGGCAATGTGATCAAAACGCCCGATGCCTAGGAGCGACTGGTTAAAAAGTGTCTAATAATTGCATTACGCACGGATTCTTGCGCATCAAAGGAAAAGTTGTCCGTTTTATTCTTTTTTGGGAGTTGTGCGCTTTTTTTGTGCAATTTACTATTGCGGTATGCGTAAAGTCTAGCCGTTTTGATAAGTTATTGGTAGACTATCACTGGTGAATGACAGTTATGACTTGCAATCCCGAAGTTCCTGTCTCGGTTTTCGGGATGTGTTTCTGCAATGCGGTGGGTGTGGCCTGGCTGTTCGGTAGATGGAGAGATGAGAGGAGAGAGGAGGAGATGAGAGCGTCTTGGTGGCCGCTCTGCCAGCTGGTTTACCCGTCTGATGGGGCGTTTTTCAGCCCACGTCATGGTTAGCAAAGTGAGAGAACATGCTACAGACACAGGTGGTGCTGCATTGTGCAAGCTCATGGGTCAGTAAATGCAGCTATATTGGCCCATTGTTTACTATTTTTGGTTGTGTTTTATTTAGGTAATCTGTCACCGTGGGACATCAGAAATGGGTTAAAAAAGGCCTACAATGTACAACTATGTTTGTGTGTAAATGTAATAAACTGTTTACATAGGTACATGTTTGCTATTTGTCTGTTTTTATCATCATTTTGATGTATGATGTAGAAACTGCAAACTCCAGCACAAGGAAATGCTATGACTGATTTGAAATGATATGATTATGATAATGTCTGCACCACTCTGCTTGGAATGTTTAAAGTGATAGGCCTATCTGGAACTTTATTTATTTCTCATCTTATTTGAAGAGCATCAATGTGTGTCCATACCAATACTTACTCTCTCCAAATAGCAGAAATGGAGGTATGGTCCACAGAATACTGATTATCATGGTTTCCTTTAAGTGAGCTGCATGGTAGGGTTGTGTTGTTGACCAGTGACCACACCTCAGAAAGTGACTCACTCTCAGCCTATTGAGGCTAACAGAGAAGAAATAAACAAATAAGCATATTGGCGCAGATTTCGGTTGTGCTTTTCACTAATACTTGCCCAATATCCTTTATCTTGGCTAGAGCTCAGCCGACCATTGGTCAATATTAGAAAAATAGCTTTCAATTCAACATAACGGTTATAAGGCTTTGGATAGAAGAAAGGCGCATGGCCATGCAGTGCAGCTGCTGAAGCCATGCTGGTTTCTAACCTTCTATAAAGCTCTTCAGTCCAGGAGCAGTGGATTGGTTCCATTTTTCTCATGGATGTGTCGCATCCTTATGTCCTATATGACTTTGATGGATGGCTTAAAGTGTTTTTATGTTGACCACGGACTACTGCAACAATACTGCTACTGTGCAGAGGTGTAAGGTTACATGGGAGAATGTCACACATACAGCATCTCTTACCATAACATTTTACATTTTAGTCATTTAGCAGACGCTCTTATCCAGAGCGACTTACAGTAGGGAGTGCATACATTTTCTTACTTTTTCGTACTGGCCCCCCGTGGGAGTAAAAACATAAAATACAAGATTTATAGTGTGATATGTAGGCTAATACTGTGGTGGCCAAATAACAATGCTAGACTGGTCTGGAATGAATATCTCTGTCTAAATATGGGTCATTGGCTTTTGGCCTCTGTGTCAAGTGTTTCAATCACTGGATCTAGGCTACAGTGGAACAAGTCACAGAGCAGCAGCCTATTCAGAGCAAAGCAGAAAGAATGCAAAGATACCAAGGGACTTTTCTATTAATAGCAGGATAAAGTCATTTGGTTGTGCACCTTTACATTTCAGTCATTTATCAGATGCTCTTATCCAGACCAATTAGGGTTAAGTGCCTTGCTCAAGGGCACATCAACATATTTTTCACCTAGTCGGCTCGGGGATTCAAACCAGCGACCTTTCGGTCACTGGCCCAACGCTCTTAACTGCTAGGCTACCTGCCGCCGCTTAGTCAAGATAGTTCAAAATTGTTTAAGACTGCCGCGTGTAAGTATACAATCACTCAGATTACTGCATGGAGACTAATTTACAAGAGCAGGCATGTTTTATGTAAAAGAGGAAAGCAGAACTTGCTGCATCCACTTGTTTGTGACTCAAGGAAGTGTGTCTTAGCATTGCAACAGCACCACGGACAGCGCCACAGGCTTTGAGTAATAGACAATCAGGCCAGTTCAACTCCTATACCACTATTGTAAGCCTATTATTCACATAACTGAAGGGCCAGTGAAGGTCAATCAGGAAGCCTTGTACAGTGGGGAAAAAAAGTATTTAGTCAGCCACCAATTGTGCAAGTTCTCCCACTTAAAAAGATGAGAGAGGCCTGTAATTTTCATCATAGGTACACGTCAACTATGACAGACAAATTGAGAAAAACAATTCCAGAAAATCACATTGTAGGATTTTTAATGAATTTATTTGCAAATTATGGTGGAAAATAAGTATTTGGTCACCTACAAACAAGCAAGATTTCTGGCTCTCACAGACCTGTAACTTTTTTAAGAGGCTCCTCTGTCCTCCACTCGTTACCTGTATTAATGGCACCTGTTTGAACTTGTTATCAGTATAAAAGACACCTGTCCACAACCTCAAACAGTCACACTCCAAACTCCACTATGGCCAAGACCAAAGAGCTGTCAAAGGACACCAGAAACAAAATTGTAGACCTGCACCAGGCTGGGAAGACTGAATCTGCAATAGGTAAGCAGCTTGGTTTGAAGAAATCAACTGTGGGAGCAATTATTAGGAAATGGAAGACATACAAGACCACTGATAATCTCCCTAGATATGGGGCTCCACGCAAGATCTCACCCCGTGGGGTCAAAATGATCACAAGAACGGTGAGCAAAAATCCCAGAACCACACGGGGGGACCTAGTGAATGACCTGCAGAGAGCTGGGACCAAAGTAACAAAGCCTACCATCAGTAACACACTACGCCGCCAGGGACTCAAATCCTGCAGTGCCAGACGTGTCCCCCTGCTTAAGCCAGTACATGTCCAGGCCTGTCTGAAGTTTGCTAGAGTGCATTTGGATGATCCATAAGAGGATTGGGAGAATGTCATATGGTCAGATGAAACCAAAATATAACTTTTTGGTCAAAACTCAACTCGTCGTGTTTGAAGGACAAATAATGCTGAGTTGCATCCAAAGAACACCATACCTACTGTGAAGCATGGGGGTGGAAACATCATGCTTTGGGGCTATTTTTTTGCAAAGGGACTGATCCGTGTAAAGGAAAGAATGAATGGGGCCATGTATCGTGAGATTTTGAGTGAAAACCTCCTTCCATCAGCAAGGGCATTGAAGATGAAACGTGGCTGGGTCTTTCAGCATGACAATGATCCCAAACACACCGCCCGGGCAACGAAGGAGTGGCTTCGTAAGAAGCATTTCAAGGTCCTGGAGTGGCCTAGCCAGTCTCCAGATCTCAACCCCATAGAAAATCTTTGGAGGGAGTTGAAAGTCCGTGTTGCCCAGCGACAGCCCCAAAACATCACTGCTCTAGAGGAGATCTGCATGGAGGAATGGGCCAAAATCAAATCAAATCAAATCACATTTTATTGGTCACATGCGCCGAATACAACAGGTGCAGACATTACAGTGAAATGCTTAGTTACAGCCCTTAACCAACAGTGCATTTATTTTTAACAAAAAAAGTATAAATACCAGCAACAGTGTGTGAAAACCTTGTGAAGACTTACAGAAAACTTTTGACCTGTGTCATTGCCAACAAAGGGTATATAACAAAGTATTGAGAAACTTTTGTTATTGACCAAATACTTATTTTCCACCATAATTTGCAAATAAATTCATAAAAAATCCTACAATGTGATTTTCTGGATTTTTTTCTTCTCATTTTGTCTGTCATAGTTGACGTGTACCTATGATGAAAATTACAGCCTCTCTCATATTTTTAAGTGGGAGAACTTGCACAATTGGTGGCTGACTAAATACTTTTTTTCCCCACTGTAGCCTATGACCCTCAAACACAACTCTGGACCTCAAAGCCAGTTCCACTGCATTGTTTCATTGTTCCCCTCTAATCAGGGACTGATTTAGACCTAGGACACCAGGCGTGTGCAATTAATTATAAGGTAGAACAGAACACCAGCAGGCTCCGGACCTCGTAGGGTAAGCGTTGACTACCCCTGGCCTATGAGTTGAACCATGAGCAGTTTAGAGGAGTTAAAGTCTGATTATATAGAAGTCAGGTAGTAGCCTTTACGTTGTAAACAGCAACAACTACTGTATAACATGTTACTTAAGCAATAAGGCCAGAGGAGGTGTGGGATATGGCCAATTTACCACGGCTAAATCAAAATCAAATAAAATAAAATTTCATTTGCCACATGCGCCGAATAGAACAGGTGTAGACATTAAAGTGAAATGCTTACTTACAAGCCTTTAACCAACAATGCAGTTTTTTAAAGAAAAATTTAAAATAAAGTGTTAATAAAAAATTTATAAAAAAAAAGCAAATAGCTAAAGAGCAGCAGTAAAATCAAATAGCAGTAGGGAGGCTATATACAGGGGGTACCGGTACAGAGTCAATGTGCGGGGGCACCGACTAGTCGAGGTAATTGAGGTCATATGTACATGGGTAGAGTTAAAGTGACTATGCATAAATAGTAAACAGAGTAGCAGCAGCATAAAAGAGGGGGATGGCTTGGGGGTAGAAGCTGTTGAGAAGCCTTTTGGACCTAGACTTGGCGCTCCGGTACCGCTTGCCGTGCGATATGACTAGGGTGGCTGGAGTCTTTGACAATTTTTAGGGCCTTCCTCTGACACCGCCTGGTATAGAGGTCCTGGATGGCAGGAAGCTTGACCCCAGTGATGTACTGGGCCGTACGCACTACCCTCTGTAGTGCCTTGCGGTCAGAGGCCGAGCAGTTGCCATACCAGGCGGTGATGCAACCAGTCAGGATGCTCTCGATGGTGCAGCTGTATAACTTTTTGAGGATCTGAGGACCCATGCCAAATCTTTTCAGTCTCCTGAGGGGGAATAGGTTTTGTCGTGCCCTCTTCACGACTGTCTTGGTGTGTTTGGACCATGATAGTTTGTCGGTGATGTGGACACCAAGGAACTTTAAGCTCTCAACCTGTTCCACTACAGCCCCGTCGATGAGAATGGGGGCATGCTCAGTCCTCTTTTTTTCCCCTGTAGACCACAATCATCTCCTTTGTCTTGATCACGTTGAGGGAGAGGTTGTTATCCTGGCACCACACGGCCAGGTCTCTGATCTCCTCCCTATAGGCTGTCTCATCGTTGTCGGTGATCAGTCCTACCACTGTTGTGTCGTTGGCAAAGTTAATGATGGTGTTGGAGTCATGCCTGGCCATGCAGTCATGGGTGGACAGGGAGTACAGGAGGGGACTGAGCACGCACCCCTGAGGGGCCCCCGTGTTGAGGATCAGCGTGGCAGACGTGTTGTTACCTACCCTTACCACCTTGGGGCGGCCCGTCAGGAAGTCCAGGATCCAGTTGCAGAGGGAGGTGTTTAGTCCCAGGATCCTTAGCTTAGTGATGAGCTTTGAGGGCACTATGGTGTTCCTCTTGTCCAGGTGGGAAAGGGCAGTGTGGAGTGCAATAGAGATTGCATCATCTGTGGATCTGTTGGGGCGGTATGCAAATTGGAGTGGGTCTAGGGTTTCTGGGATAATGGTGTTGATGTGAGCCATGACCAGCCTTTCAAAGCACTTCATGGCTACAGACGTGAGTGCTACGGGTCGGTAGTCATTTAGGCAGGTTATCTTAGTGTCCTTAGGCACAGGTACTATGGTGGTCTGCTTGAAACATGTTGGTATTACAGACTCAGTCAGGGACATGTTGAAAATGTCAGTGAAGACACTTGCCAGTTGGTCAGCACATGCTCGGAGTACACGTCCTGGTAATCCGTCTGGCCCTGCGGCCTTGTGAATGTTGACCTGCTTAAAAGTCTTACTCACATCGGCTACGGAGAGCGTGATCACATAGTCATCCGGAACAGCTGATGCTCTCATGCATGCTTCAGTGTTGCTTGCCTCGAAGCGAGCATAGAAGTGATTTAGCTTGTCTGGTAGGCTTGTGTCACTGGGCAGTTCGCGGCTGTGCTTCCCTTTGTAGTCTGTAATAGTTTTCAAGCCCTGCCACATCCGACGAGCGTCAGAGCCGGTGTAGTACGATTCAATCTTAGTCCTGTATTGAGTCTTTGCCTGTTTGATGGTTCGTCGGAGGGCATAGCGGGATTTTTTATAAGCTTCCGGGTTAGAGTCCCGCTCCTTGAAAGCGGCAGCTCTACCCTTTAGCTCAGTGCGGACGTTGCCTGTAATCCATGGCTTCTGGTTGGGGTATGTACGTACGGTCACTGTGGGGATGACGTCATCGATGCACTTATTGATGAAGCCGTTGACTGATGTGGTGTACTCCTCAATGCTATCTGAAGAATCCCTGAACATATTCCAGTCTGTGCTAGCAAAACAGTCCTGTAGCTTAGCATATGCGTCATCTGACCACTTTTTTATTAACCGAGTCACTGATGCTTCCTGCTTTAGTTTTTGCGTATAAGCCGGAATCAGGAGGATAGAGTTATGGTCAGATTTGCCAAATGGAGGGTGAGGGAGAGCTTTGTATGCGTCTCTGTGTGTGGAGTAAAGGTGGTCTACAGTTTTTTTCCCACTGGTTGCACATTTATCATGCTGATAGAATTTAGGCAGAACGGATTTAAGTTTCCCTGCATTAAAGTCCCCGGCCACTAGGAGAGCTGCCTCTGGATGAGCGTTTTGCTGTCTGCTTATAGCCTTATACAGCTCATTGAGTGCAATCTTATTGCCAGCATCAGTTTGTGGGGATAGGTAGACAGCTACAAAAAATATAGATGAAAAGTCTCGTGGTAAATAGTGTGGTCTACAGCTTATCATGAGATACTCTACCTCAGGCGAGCAAACCCTCAAGACTTCCCTTTAATGTCATCAATATTATGCTACATGAAACACTGTTATTACAGTTCCAGGCTTGTTTTCTTTGGCTTCAAAGGGGTAGAGTTGAATGGAAAACCATTTTAGGTTACAGTAGCTGACTCTGTTAATGATACCTCATATAAAAAAAACATTGTTTTTGTAATTGTAATAATATTCTCTTAATTTCAGGAAATATGTTATCAATGGTTGTGTAGATGTCAAATATTAGACAAATATTATTCATGAGCAGTGTTGTTTTGATGGAGTATAAAATCTTTAATCCACTTACCAGGGAGAGCAATATAATAAGTAGCTAGGCTCATCTAAACCGTGTCAGCTGATTGAACCTCTCTTCCATCCAGATCAATGGTTCCCTCAAGACCCTTTCTGTCCTGTGGTTATTTATTTGGACAAAACAGGTTTCTTCTGTGATAGGCATTGATACAGTGCGTTCTGACATACAGAATCAACTCCCCCCAGTGCATCTGTTCTACTTCACATTTTTGTATGCTTTGTGATGAGGGAACACAGATGTGCTGATAGCTAGCTCTCCCTCTGTCTGTTCCTCCAATTCCCCCAAGGGAGGTCATTCGTTGTGGAAATGTGTTCCCTCACTCAGGTGGGCTACTGTTGCTTTCCCCCCTCTCCCTGGGTGGTCTGGGTTGAATCCTGGTATTGTGGTTGGTTAAATTGTAGGGCTCTTTGGTAAATAGGAGCAGCTGCGGCGTTGAACTGGGTAATTGGCTGGAGGGGCTCTCTGGGCTCTGCCGGTCCAGTGCCGGTCCACCAGCTCTATTAGCTGAAGGGGAAGAAAGCAATGCAATCTGATTGAAGGAGACACTCTGGTTATTTGGGAATAATTCGAGGGAGAACAATAAGTTGGAGGAAGCAATCGCAAGATAAGATCTGAAGAGGACATCTGTCTGTACTAGTGCTGAGCGATTAATGCTTTTTGAGGTTGGTTCGATTATTTAAAAAATATCACGGTTTTCGGTTTCCATTATTATTTATTGACATTAAAGGCACTATGCATTTTGTGGGTTGAATGCTGTAACAAACACAGAATAAAACAATTAATAAAAGTCCAATGATGGTAGTGACTGCTCATTACTGCTTATTACTTATTAACATAATTTATTCACATTACTTTACTTCAATAAAATATTTGTTTTATCTGATGACTTTATTATTTCATTCCAAGTCATCATCTCATCACTATAGAGCTGCTGCCTATGTTGTCTGACAAAATTACTATTTTAATAGTTCTTCAAAGTAAATAAGGCACTTTTATGACTGCTGAATACCGACTATCATTTATTATTATTATTTTATTAATTTTTTTGTCATTTAGCAGACGCTCTTATCCAGAGCGACTTACAGTTAGTGAGTGCATAAATGTTTTCATACTGGCCCCCCGTGGGAAACGAACCCACAACCCTGGCGTTGCAAGCGCCATGCTCCAACTGAGCTACACGGGACATATATCAATCACTTAGATCATGTATTTTCAGGTAGAGAAAGCCCCGCAATGCAACTGCTTTCTATCCCTCTCGCGTGTTCTCTCTTCTCTCTGTCTCCATCAACAAGGTCTCTGTGTCTGCTCCACACAGACCGAGACCCAACAAGTAAGCGGGCGTGCGATGGATTATGGTCATTGTAGTTAATTACCACATTTTCTGCCATAAACTATGTAGAATATTGGCCTGTTGGAAACTACAACTCCCTTCTACATTGCAGAGTTCAGGCTTGATCAGATTTTTCTCCACAGAAACTGAGCATCAAGCTCACAAAGAAACCCAGAATTAAATGGAATTTAAATAATTGAACCGACGTCATTCAATTAGTTGTTTAAAAACTGAAAATAAAAAGCATGAGCTAGCGCACACCCAGATAAATTATTTTGTGTAGAGGTTCTGACTAATGGCAAATAAACTGTAAGTTATAAAAATAAATACAGAGAGTCTCTATATATAAACTCCCTGTAATTTATTGGGTAAACCACCAACGGTTATGTAGTCAATGACAATAGTGAGGGGTGTGTCATAATTATTAGGTTGATGAGAATGAATTGAGTGAAACTGTTAAAAGACAATAGTTTACAACATGTTGAATATATTAGGCTATTGTTATCATATGGCAACATAATTAGATATTGTACACAATATTAGCATCAACATACTGTACATTATTATTTAATTCAATTTCATATATGTATTTAATTGTTTCCAATTTCATTTCATTTTTGTTACATGTACGTAATCTTTTGGTTCAACCATAATGCATAATAAGCATCATCAACAGTGGGAACATATTGGGTGTACGCTGATAAGCTGTAGAAATAATATATGAATGTATCAGCCTTGTTGCAAAAAAAAAATGAGAATTGTTCATAAGACTGAAAACTGAAAAATAACAGACATTTCAGTTAATCGCTCAACACTAGTTGGCACTCTCTATGCTGTAAATAGAGATAGGAGAAGAAGGGTTCAGATGCTATCTAGTCAGAGGAGAGGAGACTATTCAAAGATTATACTGTCCATAAAGAGGATGTGTAGTTAGAACTAGACACTGGGTTCAAATATTGTTTGTTTTCTTTCAGATACTTTGAGCATTTGTTTGAGCCTACCTGGAGTGCCAAATGGGCTGGGTTTGCACTTTTGGGACTTTTCCATTTCTCCAGACGAACTCAATCAAGCGCAACTAAAATATTTGAACGAAAATAAACACCATTTGAACCCAGGTCTGTCTGACTTGAAGACAGGACATTGTTTGATGCTATATGCTTTCTAGAAGAGTCCCACAGGTCCACAGACATACAGACGGACAGTCTTTTGATGAGGACACTTCAGATACAGTAAGCCGGGGTGTCAGAAAAGGTCAGAGCGGCCATCTTTTTCGACAGCAGTCGGCATTCTGTTTGTAAAAGATACCAGTACACGCATGCATTCTCTGCACAGCTGTGCCCAACCCAACCCGTATTGGCACCCTTGCTAATTATAGGCCCCAACGGGCGAGAAAGTGACAGATAGAGAAATGGGGAGGTAAAGGGAGAGAGAGACCGATAGAGAGAGAGAGAGCATCATTCATGATACAATGGTAGCCCAGAGAGACATTTTCCACTGGGGCTTTAGCAAGGGGCTTGTGTGCAGAAGACCATACATCAGTGTCCACCGGAGGTTGAAGAAGCTACTCATTTGTTTTACACTGAACAAAAATATAAATGCAGCATGTAAAGTGTTGTTCCTATGTTTCATGAGCTGAAATAAAAGATCCCAGAAATTTTCCATACGCACAAAAAGCTTATTTAGCTCAAATTTTGTGCACAAATTTGTTTACATCCCTGTTGGTGAGCATTTCTCCTTTGCCAAGATAATCCATCCACCTGACAGGTGTGGCATATCAAGAAGCTGATTAAACAGCATGATCATTACTCAGGTGCATCTTGTGCTGGGGACAATAAAAGGCCACTCTAAAATGTACAGTTTTGTCACACAACACAATGCCCAAAGATGTCTCATGTTTTGAGGGAGCGTGCAGTACTGACTGCAGGAATGTGGCATGCTGACTGCAGGAATGTCCAACAGAGTTGTTGCCAGAGAATTGAATGTTAATTTCTCTACCATAAGTTGCCTCCAATGTCGTTTGAGGGAATTTGGCAGTACGTCCAACCGGCCTTACAACCGCAGACCACATGAATGGCGTCGTGTAAGCGATTGGTTTGCTGATGTCAACGTTGTGAACAGAGTGCCCCATGGTGGCGGTGAGGTTATGGTATGGGCAGACATACTGTAAGCTACGGAAAACTAACACAATTGCATTTTATCGATGGCAATTTGAATGCACAGAGATACCGTGATGAGGCCCATTGTCGTGCCATTCATCCTCCACCATCACCTCATGTTTCAGCATGATAATGCACGGTCCCATGTCGCAAGGATCTGTACACAACTCCTGGAAGCTGAAAATGACTGATTTCCTTATATGAACTGTAAGTCATTTATATTTTTGTTCAGTATGGATTACATGTTATTTTTCGTGGAACTACTGGCCTTTATCTCTGTGGTGAAATCCTGTTTTCGCTTGACTTCCCCCCCCCCTTTGATCATTGTTACTGTTCACCTTGCTTCATTGGCCATGAAAGTTGATTCATTCTGGTTGAAATATCAGCTCCTTTGTCTAGTAAATTTTTACTCCTTTTTCTGAGACATATATTACCTTCAAATGATGGCTTGAATAATTCAGATTTCTGCTTACTACGAACGTAGAGAAATGCAAAATTGTCTCATGATTTTTCAAGTGAAAATACAGAACATTTACAACATTTGATTATTCTAATATCCTTGTATCAGTATGGCTAGAAAGGATTTCCTGACCTTCACGGGATCTTCAAAGTTTTTTCTGTTTTCATGTTCAGCAGCAATGTCTGACTCTGCTGTTGCAATATTAATCCAACAGAAGACTGCTGTGCTGGCCTAAATTGGGTTGCAGTTTACTGGTGCTCCTGCTGTTTAGCCTGGACTATCTTTAATGCTGCCATAGTTACTGCCACAACAATGGCCACCTTTGTGTCTTTTTTGGGGGCTCATTTTGTCAAGGTGTTGTGCAGAGCATGGACAATAGCGATTCTATTTTATGAAAATGTGACGCACAGTAGGCTACAGATGTAGGATCTTAATTTGAGCTAGTTTGCTACAGCAGGAAGATAATCCTGCAGCAACAGGAAATTAATTATTATGTAGATTATAATTAATGGGCATTTTTGTAGGGTTTGATACATTTTTCATAAGGGAAAATCAAGTCTGAAATTTCAAAGTGGAAATTACAAACTTCAGAAGCCTTTTTAAACCTCAAATGCACTACAAGTTATCCTACAACAGAGTGATCAAATTAAGATCCTACATCTGTACACTTATGTAATCTCTTCAGTATTGCATTTTACGTACTTTGTTCTTTAGACAGTATAATTTGGACTGAAGCAATGTCAGCAAACATTGTATAGCTGAGTAGTATTACTACTAAGTGTAATGAATCAAATGTATTAATTTTTTCTCAAGAATGGAATTTACTTGCTATGGATGGCAAGGCCTCACATTTAGTGCGAGGCAAAGTAGTAGCTTATAGGCGCGCTTCAATTAGCTCATTCGGTGCAGCGGGAGGGGGATTTCTGTTGGGGAGAGGGGGTGCTGCCCCCCCAAATATTAATGTAGGCTACACTGTCCCGCAAATGTTCCGCAAAATCATCCCGCATTTTGGTATTTTAAATGTGGTCACCCTAATTCCATAAAACCTTGTAATAAATTACCAGAAGAAAGTCCCTGCACAGCAGAAAAGCATGTTTTGCAGTTGACTTGAAACTGTGTAAAGTAAACATTCTTTACTTTACTCAGAAAAAAAGGGTTCTAAAAGGGTTCATTGGCTGTCCCCATAGGAGAACCCATTTTGGTTCCAGGTAGCACTCTTTTGGGTTCCATGTAGAACCCTCTGTGGAAAGGGTTCTACATGGAACCCAAAAGGGTTCTACCTGGAACCAAAAGGGGTTCTTCAAAGGGTTCTCCTATGGGGACAACCGAAGAACCCTTTTTGGTTCTAGATAGCACCTTTTTTTCTAAGTGTGTAGTCTAAAAGTCTTCACTCTGTGTGCCTGATTTCATCCCTGAACTTCCATAGAAGAAAATCCTATGTTAGAGGATTGGGACACGTCCCATTTCTCGCTCTCCAGGGGTCAGTGGGGCTGTCTCAGAATATTTCCCAACATCCCCTCTGGTGGAGTGCTCGGAGCAGCTCCCATCATTACCCATCAGCCTTTGAGAAGCAGAGCATGCTGTGGGATATTTTTTGCTCTGTGAAAGAAACGAGAGGAAACTCAGCCGTTGCCTTCTTCCTGTTTGCCCCACATTTGTTTGATGTGGTGTAAAACGCAATTGAGATGAGATTGTCCTGAGCTTTTGTAAGCTTTAATCTTCTCTATCTCTCTTGCTCACTCTATCTCGAACTCGCTCAAACGTTATCTCCCTCCCTAGCACCTCCCTCTCTTGTTTGATGGCATTGTTATTTTATATTTGGGCTGTTGTGTCTTTCGTCCTCTTTGACCCCGGTCGTGTTTATTCTCCGTAAAGCAAAGTCAACTCTCTGTTTTCCCAAACAAAGCTAGCATCACCCTGAGGCAGAGGCAAACATCAAACAAGCTTGACAGGAGAGAGAGATGATTGTGGCTCACTGTTTTATCAGTGTGAAGCTGATATGAATGTCAGTTAGTCTGTTGACATGCTGTCAACCTGTTAAATAGACCGACCAGCTTGAACCAACAAGTGCTCAGAGTCATTCCCAATTCAAACACCAAAGGATTACAATTATTTAAATCACACACAACACATAGCATTTCTATGAACCAGAATTCCCTGATTACATCAGAGATGTTCTGTAGAGTCGCTGGCTGTTGCCTCACAGGGCTTTCCTGGTGGTGAAGCAGTGTTGAGTCTATCCAGGCCTGGATGAGTTAACCAGCCAGTGACCCATTACAGTATGTGCTCGTTTTCACGTCATCATTTGCACTTCATTGGTCTTCTCATTGTTCTTCTCAGCAGGAGGGGTGAAGTAGTCACACACACACACACACTAATATTTGTAATTTCAGCCTGGAAGATAGCGTTTACTGAGCTCATTCCCTTCATGGTCTCTATGTCACAGACTCATCACTACTTCTACAGCAGATGAAAAATACAGACTCATCACTACTCCTACAGCAGATGAATAATACAGACTCATCACTACTCCTACAGCAGATGAATAGGATTATGGTTGTGTAGCTCAGGGCGTTTGGGGAAGGGGGCAACAGGCGCTTGACTCTTGGCTTTATCGTATCGCTAGTCGATCACTCTCTCCTCATCCAAGCTTCTCCGCAATCTATGCTCCTAGTCTGTTTTCATTTGGTGTCATTGGTAGGGGCTTTGTGTGCTGAAGCTATTTCTTCATCTGTCCTTTCTCATCTAACAATTGTAGCCAAGGAGTTAAATGTGTTTAATTGACAGTCAGTAAACTCATTTTAAACCCTTTATAAAGTAACACATTTTTTAAAAGTGTTACAAAACAATTATGTTCCACTCTCCACTGTCTTCCTTCACCTTTGGCAAGATATATTTCCCCATCTGCACACATTAACAGGCCACATTTGGGAACATTTCATTTCAAAGTCTAATGCCCTTGTTGTGTGGCCGTGAATTTTATTAGCTTTTATCCAATCACAGTCTTTTTACTTCTTTGAATTCTCCCCTGGCATTTAAGTTTAAACCTTGACTTTTTGCCTGGCCAATTTACTATTTCTGTCACCTTTAGAGGTAAGAAATATGCGTATTGTTTTCAAGAAAATACACATTCTTTCACTATATGTAAATGACGATAGATTATACAATATTTGCAGTCAATGTTAGGTTAATGAAGCTAAGGCTATGCAAGTCAGGGAAACATTGTTTCTAGTAAAAAATAATAATAATGTACCATTGCGCTATAATTTTTCTGATTACATCCACAGTGGCAGGTAACATGGCATCTTTTTACAAATTGATGATAATGCATTCTGACCAGAATCTTTGCATTATGATGATTAATTTGCATTAGGCCTATTTAGGGCTGTTGCGGTGACCGTACAGTGAGGAAAAAACGTATTTGATCCCCTGCTGATTTTGTACGTTTGCCCACTGACAAAGACATGATCAATCTATAATTTTAATGGTAGGTTTATTTCAACAGTGAGAGACAGAATAACAACAAAAAAATCCAGAAAAACGCATGTCAAAAATGTTATAAATTGATTTGCATTTTAATGAGGGAATAAGTATTTGACCCCCTCTCAATCAGAAAGATTTCTGGCTCCCAGGTGTCTTTTATACAGGTAACGAGCTGAGATTAGGAGCACACTCTTAAAGGGAGTGCTCCTAATCTCAGTTTGTTACCTGTATAAAAAGACACCTGTCCACAGAAGCAATCAATCAATCAGATTCCAAACTCTCCACCATGGCCAAGACCAAGGACCTCTCCAAGGATGTCAAGGACAAGATTGTAGACCTACACAAGGCTGGAATTCGCCAAGCAGCTTGGTGAGAAGGTGACAACAGTTGGTGCGATTATTCACAAAAGACCTGTCAATCTCCCTCGGCCTGGGGCTCCATGCAAGATCTAACCTCGTGGAGTTGCAATAATCATGAGAATGGTGAGGAATCAGCCCAGAACTACACGGGAGGATCTTGTCAATGATCTCAAGGCAGCTGGGACCATAGTCACCAAGAAAACAATTGGTAACACACTACGCCGTGAAGGACTGAAATCCTGCAGCGCCCGCAAGGTCCCCCTGCTCAAGAAAGCACATATACAGGCCCGTCTGAAGTTTGACAATGAACATCTGAATGATTCAAAGGAGAACTGGGTGAAAGTGTTGTGGTCAGATGAGACCAAAATGGAGCTCTTTGGCATCAACTCAACTCACTGTGTTTGGAGGAGGAGGAATGCTGCCTATGACCCCAAGAACACCATCCCCACCGTCAAACATGGAGGTGGAAACATTATGCTTTGGGGTGTTTTTCTGCTAAGGGGACAGGACAACTTCACCGCATCAAAGTGATGATGGACGGGGCCATGTACCGTCAAATCTTGGGTGAGAACCTCCTTCCCTCAGCCAGGGCATTGAAAATGGGTCGTGGATGGGTATTCCAGCATGACAATAACCCAAAACAGACGGCCAAGGCAACAAAGGAGTGGCTCAAGAAGAAGCACATTAAGGTCCTGGAGTGGCCTAGCCAGTCTCCAGACCTTAATCCCATAGAAAATCTGTGGAGGGAGCTGAAGGTTCGAGTTGCCAAACGTCAGCCTCGAAACCTTAATGACTTGGAAAAGATCTGCAAAGAGGAGTGGGACAAAATCCCTCCTGAGATGTGTGCAAACCTGGTGGCCAACTACAAGAAACGTCTGACCTCTGTGATTGCCAACAAGGGTTTTGCCACCAAGTACTAAGTTATGTTTTGCAGAGGGGTCAAATACTTATTTCCCTCATTAAAATGCAAATCAATTTATAACATTTTTGACATGCGTTTTTCTAAATGTTTTTGTTGTTATTCTGTCTCTCACTGTTCAAATAAACCTACCATTAAAATTATAGACTGATCATGTCTTTGTCAGTGGGCAAACGTACAAAATCAGCAGGGGATCAAATACTTTTTTCCCTCACTGTATTACCGCCACACCGGCGGTCACGAGTCATGAAGGCAGTCAAATTCCACATGACCGTTTAGTCACAGTAATTAGGCTTCTCCAAGCTCTGATGCTGCTCATGGTCATTAGTAGCCTACCAAACTTGCTAACTGCCTGGTACTCAGCACTCTATTGTCCCTCTAATCACTCTGACATCAATGCAATTGTAATCGAAAATCTAATCGAACACTTCATGAGAGCCCATGAGCTCATGTTGTGCAACATATCTATAGGCTATGCAATTACGGCAGAAAACAGAGTCATGGCCTCTACTAAAAAGAGGAGGATCAGCTTTCTATAGGCTAGGCCTACTATATTTATTTCTCAACTTTCCTAATATTAAGCACATTGCTTATCTTTACAACAGGAGTATAGCCTACCTGGCTGGCATGAAAATGAATCATGGGAAAAGCGTCCTTCATCCGCTATTTAAGTGCATAGATGACATGTATTTTTTCCCGCTGCCCATGTTTCGAGACAGGTGCATGATAATGGTCCATTCTAAATCAAAACAAATTTCACACATATTATTTAGTATATGTAAAGACAAGATTAAATCAAGAATAGTCTGATGGGTGAAAATATTAGCCTATCACTTGTGAATTATATATTATAACTTGTGAATGATGCCCAGCATAAGAAACAATGCCTTTTTTTTGCAACTTGTTCGAATCGTAGTTGCACACCTCATGTAGCCTAGCCCATAGGCCTATATGTTTTAATAAGGTTTGTATCAAAACTAAAGTGGCCAAAAAACGTATTAAAATTAAGCACATTAAACCGCTTTACAAGGGGTGTAGAGCCTAACTGGCATATATAAGCAGTGCGGGAGTTTCAAGTTTGGGGAAGATCATTTTCACCATAAACATGCACCTTTATAATAAAAGCATTACATGCATAATCGCATTTGCGGTCACTTTTGATAATGGTGTTTTCCCGCTAATGGAACATTTCTGCTTATAGCCTACTGCCATGTGCACATTGCTGCACTTATAATGTGAAGAGCCTCCTGTAGCTCAGTTGGTAGAGCATGGCGCTTACAACGCCAGGGTTGTGGGTTCGATTCCCACGGGGGGCCAGTATGAAAAATGTATGCACTCACTTAACTGTAAGTTGCTCTGGATAAGAGCATCTGCTAAATGACTAAAATGTAAATAGCCTAATAGTTTATCAACATTTTAAGCTAAACGTTCTGATCTGTTGTGTCAGCTACATTGAGGATTTTATTTATTTTTTTATGCTAGTGGTTGTATTAATTTGGGATCTATTGCATCCCACAACTGTCCCAGACTGTGTTTGGAATATCTATTTCTGCACAGAATAGGTCGACTTTTGTACTATGGGGGATAGTAGATTGACATAGGCTAGTACTTTTGCTGTTCATTAGGCCTACTCATCTTGTTGGCTGACGAAAAGTAAATGTGGACAGTTCTTCCAATATCTTCAATATACACCTCTGAATTGGATAAGGACGCATGCAGTTGCGTCCCCGATGTGTCTGTGTTCACTTGTAGCCTGTGAGAAAGACCCGATCACGTGATGGAGAGCGCGCAGCAAAGCCATGGATTATTTTAGGGTGCATTACGGCCACAAACGGGATGCCGCCGTGAAATTTGAGGCAATATCAAGTGCTTGTCAAATTGTGAATGAGAGACTAATGAAGTGTGTACAGCCTGCGCAAAAAAACAAAGCAGAGCTCATGCCTTTCAAGTGACTTTTTTCAAGTTATCATTAGAGTCGCATCATGCAGCCTAAAAATTTATAAAAAATCAAAACATATAGCCCAACGTTTGTAGAACAACTAAAGATACATTAATAACTCTAAATTAAGCATATAGGAATAGCCGCATGTGCGCACTCCCTCAAATCGTTTGGAGAAAATATAATCATTTGTTCAATTGTATACTTCATACTATAAAAAAATATAAAATAATGCCACGGAATTCTAAGCAAATCTTGTCTGCTAAACGAACTAGTGTAGCCCACAGCCATTTGGCATAGCCAGATCAGGACCTAACTTAAGGACAACTCAGAGTATGCTATTCTGTTCTTCTGAAATAGACTATATTTTCTTCATATCATGCTTCTTTAGACCTTTCTCAAATAAATAATGGATTTATTGTGAAGGTGTAGGCTATATTACAGTGGGGAAAAAAAGTATTTAGTCAGCCACCAATTGTGCAAGTTCTCCCACTTAAAAAGATGAGAGAGGCCTGTACTTTTCATCATAGGTACACGTCAACTATAACAGACAAATTGAGAAAAGAAATTCCAGAAAATCACATTGTAGGATTTTTTATGAATTTATTTGCAAATTATGGTGGAAAATAAGTATTTGGTCAATAACAAAAGTTTCTCAATACTTTGTTATATACCCTTTGTTGGCAATGACACAGGTCAAACGTTTTCTGTAAGTCTTCACAAGGTTTTCACACACTGTTGCTGGTATTTTGGCCCATTCCTCCATGCAGATCTCCTCTAGAGCAGTGATGTTTTGGGGCTGTCGCTGGGCAACACAGACTTTCAGCTCCCTCCAAATATTTTCTATGGGGTTGAGATCTGGAGACTGGCTAGGCCACTCCAGGACCTTGAAATGCTTCTTACGAAGCCACTCCTTCGTTGCCCGGCGGTGTGTTTGGGATCATTGTCATGCTGAAAGACCCAGCCACGTTTCATCTTCAATGCCCTTGCTGATGGAAGGAGGTTTTCACTCAAAATCTCATGATACATGGCCCCATTCATTCTTTCCTTTACACGGATCAGTCGTCCTGGTCCCTTTGCAGAAAAACAGCCCCAAAGCATGATGTTTCCACCCCCATGCTTCACAGTAGGTATGGTGTTCTTTGGATGCAACTCAGCATTCTTTGTCCATCCATCCATCTGCTAGCCCTGGCCCGTTAGCACACGCTTACTCACTAAACTGAACTAGCTACTGAACTAGCTACTTGCTATTGGCCACAGCTGGCGGTGTTTCACCCAGAACATTTGATTTTTTTTTTCCCGCGGGATTGGTTTTAATCACTGGACATTGATCGCGGATATTCGGACAGTCAGCACTGCGCGTTGTCGACCCAGAACATATCAGTTTTTCCGTCGCTACCAGCTGGCTACAACAAAACGGACGTAGCACACGCTAGCCGTGGCCTCTTGCTCACTGGCGCTTCACCACCGGACCTTGTGATAACTCAGCTATACAGCTGATATCTGCTGGACTGTTCCTTTTTACGGTACTACATCCTGTTTATGTTTAGCCTCAGCCCAAACATGGTTAGTTTATTGTTGTTTCGGTTATTTCTAATTGTACTATATCACTGTAGACCCCCAGCCTAGCTGAACCTGCCTTGGTTAGCCCCCTTTGTCCCTCCACCCATACACTCACAGACCGACTCAATTTATGCCTCTAGAGATACTATCTCTTTCAGTGTTACCCAACGCTTAGGTTTGCCTCCACTTTACTCATGTCCTTCCATATCCTTGTCTGTTCATAATGCCCTGAATCTTTTCTATAACACCCGGAAATCTGCCCCCTTTATTCTATGTACCCAACGCACTAGAAGACCAGTTCTTAAAGCCTTTAGCCGTATCCTTATTCTAGTCCTCCTCTGTTCCTCTGGTGATGTAGAGGCTAACCCAGGCCCTGTAGCCCCCAGTATCACTCCTACTCCCCAGGAGCTATCATTTGTTGACTTCTGTAATCGCAAAAGTCTTGGTTTCTTGCACATAAATATCAGAAGTCTACTTCCTAAGTTTGAGTTATTCACTGCGTTAGCACACTCTGCCAACCCTGATGTTCTAGCAGTGTCTGAATCCTGGCTCAGGAAGGCCACCAAAAATTCTGAAATTTCCATCCCCAACTATAACATTTTCCGTCTAGATAGAACTGCCAAAGGGGGTGGAGTTGCAATCTACTGTAGAGATAGCCTGCAGAGCTCTATCATACTATCCAGGTCTGTGCCCAAACAGTTTGAGCTTCTACTTCTAAAAATCCACCTTTCCAGAAATAAGTCTCTCACTGTTGCCGCTTGCTACAGACCCCCCTCAGCCCCAGCTGTGCCCTGGACACCATATGTGAATTGATTGCCCCCCATTTATCCTCTGAGTTTGTACTGCTTGGTGACCTAAATTGGGATATGCTTAATACCCCAGCCATCCTACAATCCAAGCTAGATGCCCTCAACCTCACGCAAATTATCAACGAACCTACCAGGTACAACCCTAAATCCTTAAACATGGGTACCCTCATAGATATCATCCTGACTAATATACCCTCTAAATACACCTCAGCTGTCTTCAACCAGGATCTCAGCGATCACTGCCTTATTGCCTGCGTCCGTAACGGGTCCGCGGTCAAACGACCACCCCTCATCACTGTCAAACGCTCCCTAAAACACTTTAGCGAGGAGGCCTTCCTAATTGACCTGGCCCAGGTATCCTGGATGGATATAGATCTCATTCCGTCAGTAGAGGATGCCTGGTTGTTCCTTAAAAGTAATTTCCTCTCAATCTTAAATAAACATGCCCCATTCAAAAAATACAGAACTAAGAACCGATATAGCCCCTGGTTCTCCTCAGACTTGACTGCCCTTGACCAGCACAAAAACATCCTGTGGCGTACAGCATTAGCATCAAATAGCCCCCGCGATATGCAACTTTTCAGGGAAGTTAGGAACCAATATACACAAGCAGTCAGGAAAGCAAAGGCTAACTTTTTCAAACAGAAATTTGCATCCTGTAGCACTAACTCCAAAAAGTTTTGGGACACTGTAAAGTCCATGGAGAATAAGAGCACTTCCTCCCAGCTGCCCACTGCACTGAGGCTAGGAAACACTATCACCACCGATAAATCTACAATAATCGAGAATTTCAACAAGCATTTTGCTACAGCTGGCCATGCTTTCCATCTGGCTACCACTAACCCGGCCACCAACTCTGCACCCTCTGCTGCAACTTGCCCATGCCCCCCCGCTTCTCCTTCACACAAATTCAGACAGTTGATGTTTTGAAAGCGCTGCAAAATCTGGACCCCTACAAATCAGCTGGGCTAGACAATCTGGACCCTTTCTTCCTAAAACTAGCCGCCGAAATTGTCGCAACCCCTATTACTAGTCTGTTCAACCTCTCTTTCATAACGTCTGAGATCCCCAGAGATTGGAAAGCTGCCGCGGTCATCCCCCCTCTTCAAAGGGGGTGACACTCTAGATCCAAACTGCTACAGACCTATATCCATCCTGCCCTGCCTTTCGAAAGTATTCGAAAGCCAAGTTAACAAACAGATCATCGACCATTTCGAATACCACCGTACCTTCTCCGCTATGCAATCCGGTTTCCGAGCTGGTCACGGGTGCACTTCAGCCACGCTCAAGGTCCTAAACGATATTATAACCGCGATTGATAATAGACAGTACTGTGCAGCCGTCTTCATCGACCTGGCCAAGGCTTTCGACTCTGTCAACCACCGCATTCTTATTGGCAGACTAAATAGCCTTGGTTTCTCAAATGACTGCCTCGCCTGGTTCACCAACTACTTCTCAGATAGAGTTCAGTGTGTCAAATCGGAGGGCCTGTTGTCTGGACCTATGGCAGTCTCTATGGGGGTGCCACAGGGTTCAATTCTTGGGCCGACACTTTTCTCCGTGTATATCAATGATGTCGCTCTTGCTGCTGGTGACTCTCAGATCCACCTCTACGCAGACGACACCATTTTGTATACATCTGGCCCTTCATTGGACACTGTGTTAACAAACCTCCAAACGAGCTTCAATGCCATACAACAATCCTTCAGTAGCCTTCAACTGCTCTTAAACACTAGTAAAACTAAATGCATGCTTTTCAATCGAACGCTGCTAGCACCCGCCCACCCGACTAGAATCACCACTCTCGACGGGTCTGACCTAGAGTATGTGGACAACTACAAATATCTAGGTGTCTGGTTAGACTGTAAACTCAACTTCCAGACTCACATAAAGAATCTCCAATCCAAAGTTAAATCTAGAATCGGCTTCCTATTTCGCAACAAAGCCTCCTTCACTCATGCTGCCAAACATGCCCTCGTAAAACTGACTATCCTACCGATCCTTGACTTCGGCGATGTCATTTACAAAATAGCCTCCAACACTCTACTCAGCAAATTGGATGTAGTCTATCACAGTGCCATCCGTTTTGTCTCCAAAGCCCCCATACACTACCCACCACTGTGACCTGTACGCTCTTGTTGGCTGGTCCTCACTACATGTTCGGTCGTCAAACCCACTGGCTCCAGGCCATCTATAAATCACTGCTAGGCAAATCCCCGCCCTATCTTAGCTCATTGGTCACCATAGCAGCACCCACCCGTAGTCTGCGCTCCAGCAGGTATATCTCACTGGTCATTCCCAAAGCCAACACCTCCTTTGGCCGCCATTCCTTCCAGTTCTCTGCTGCCAATGACTGGAACGAATTGCAAAAATCTCTGAAGCTGGAGACTCTTATCTCCCCCAATAACTTTAAGCATCAGTTGTCAGAGCACCTTACCGATCACTGCACCTGTACACAGCCCATCTGAAATTAGCCCACCCAACTACCTCATCCCTATATTGTTATTTAATTTGCTCTTTTGCACCCCAGTATCTCTATTTGCACATAATCTCTTGCACATCTAGCATTCCAGTGTTAATACTATTGTAATTATTCTGCACTATAGCCCATTTATTGCCTTACCTCCATAACTTGCTACATTTGCACACACTGTATATATATTTTCTGTTGTATTTTCTGACTTTATGTTTTTTCTTTACCCCATATGTAACTCTGTGTTGTTTTTATTGCACTACTTTGCTTTATCTTGGCCAGGTCGCAGTTGTAAATGAGAACCTGTTCTCAACTGGCTTACCTGGTTAAATAAAGGTGAAATAAAAAAAAAAAAACACGAAGAGTTGAGTTTTTACCAAAAAGTTATATTTTGGTTTCATCTGACCATATGACATTCTCCCAATCCTCTTCTGGATCATCCAAATGCACTCTAGCAAACTTCAGACGGGCCTGGCTTAAGCAGGGGGACACGTCTGGCACTGCAGGATTTGAGTGGTCCTCTGTAGCTCAGCTGGTAGAGCACGGCGCTTGTAACGCCAAGGTAGTGGGTTCGATCCCCGGGACCACCCATACACAAAAAAATGTATGCACGCATGACTGTAAGTCGCTTTGGATAAAAGCGTCTGCTAAATGGCATATTATTATTATTATTATTGAGTCCCTGGCGGCGTAGTGTGTTACTGATGGTAGGCTTTGTTACTTTGGTCCCAGCTCTCTGCAGGTCATTCACTAGGTCCCCCCGTGTGGTTCTGGGATTTTTGCTCACCGTTCTTGTGATCATTTTGACCCCACGGGGTGAGATCTTGCGTGGAGCCCCAGATCGAGGGAGATTATCAGTGGCCTTGTATGTCTTCCATTTCCTAATAATTGCTCCCACAGTTGATTTATTCAAACCAAGCTGCTTACCTATTGCAGATTCAGTCTTCCCAGCCTGGTGCAGGTCTACAATTGTGTTTCTGGTGTCCTTTGACAGCTCTTTGGTCTTGGCCGTAGTGGAGTTTGGAGTATGACTGTTTGAGGTTGTGGACAGGTGTCTTTTATACTGATAACAAGTTCAAACAGGTGCCATTAATACAGGTAAAGAGTGGAGGACAGAGGAGCCTCTTAAAGAAGAAGTTACAGGTCTGTGAGAGCCAGAAATCTTGCTTGTTTGTAGGTGACCAAATACTTATTTTCCACCATAATTTGCAAATAAATTCATTAAAAATCCTACAATGTGATTTTCTGGAAACAATTTTCTCATTTTGTCTGTCATAGTTGACGTGTACCTATGATGAAAATTACAGGCCTCTCTCATCTTTTTAAGTGGGAGAACTTGCACAGTTGGTCGCTGACTAAATACTTTTTTCTCCCACTGTACATGGATTTATTAGACTTTTTTAAATGTAGATGTTCCAAAGGTCTGCATCAGTGGCTTGTAGGCTATGTGTGGAAGCCAGGAGATGCTAAATGTGTTTATGTTAATGGTCAATCACTGTGAGACCGACAGTTATTTGCTTGACAATCACCGGCTGACGAAATGTCGTGACCACCACAGCCCTAGGCCTACATTCTAATCTAGATCACAAATGTGCATATTTTTTTAGCATTTCGTTCATTATAAAGAGACATACTCATGTCGTCTCTTGTCGTAGTTAGTCTACATCCCTTCCCTTCCAGCTTTTACATAAGCTTTGTCCTGAAGCTTGGAAATGAAAAAGCACAAAAAGTCATTTTGGAGATTGGTATTGCTGTTTTTATTCCTTACCTATGGTTTTCATGGCAACAGAGTCCGGTCCTCATAGCTGGCCTCCTCCAATCCATCACCTGTTTGGTTGGAATAAACTAATGGAGAGCTTATAGTGTGTCTGACAACCTTCTGCCTGGTCAGCAGTGCACACTGACCTATATTAGAGATAGTAGATTAAACCAAGAGAAGGTTCCACAGGCTTACGGCCCACAGAGCCCATTTCAAACCCAGCTAGGATAAGCCTGCTGTTGAATGAGGAAGAATGAAATGCTCTCAAAATACTGTTTCTCTAGGGGATGTGTATCTGGTGGACCTCGCAGAGTCTTTGCATTATCTGTATTCATCGCAACGCTGAGCATTAATTGAATTAATGCATTATGGAATGAACGCAGTGAGTTCAACACCAGTTCATGATGTGTTGCTGATGGTATGTATTTGTAAGATGTTCAAACAACTTAAGTGCGACTTTGACTTAGTATCTCAGGGAGAAAGCAGTAAAGTGACTCTTAACTGCCCCTTGCAGTAGTAGCTGGTGGGGTGTGGTGCATATTTGAACCCTGCATACTCTAACTGCCATGGGCCATAGTGGCCACGTGTGGGTAGGGGTGGGTTTGCACCTGTCTACGTGCGTGCGTGTGTGTGCATGCATCAGCATGTTTACATTTAATATGTCTGTGTGTGTTTGCCCATGTTTTTGTGCATGCGTGTGTGTGTCTGTGTGTGTGTGTGCGTGTGTGATACTGGAACCCCTGCACCATGTGTGGAGGTCTGAAGGGGTATCTGAGCGCAGTCCCATGTTGCGGGGTAAACACTGGTGATACAGTATAAATAGCTGTAGAGCTCTGACAACCCTTCCACAGCCCACTGTTTGTGCGTGTGCATGTGTGCGCGCGTGCGTGTGTATGTGTGCATGCAACACTTCCCCAGCTAAACACTTCCAGCTATGCTGGCTAAAGTTCACATACTAATGTCTCCCTTTCCTTACTACTAAGATTTATTACAGATTCATTACAGCATGGATACATTATTAATGACATTAATACATATTCACTGTGATTATTGTGGAGTTAGCATGTAGGAATTATTAAATGGTAATATGTTGTTTATAAGGTGTCAAATTATGAGCGAATTAACTGTAATGGAGTGTAGAGTGTCGTTTTATTTTTACAGAGTAAAGACACATTTTATATATTTTTCTTACTTTGTCCTTTAAGACAGCTGAATATATTAGTTATTTGACCAGTACAGTGTATTCTCAAGTTCCTTTATGGTTTGTCAATGGAAAATGGTTCCATTATTATGCGTATCAAAAATATAGTACTGTAAATTGTAATACACTGATGTTTTGTCCTATATATATATATATATATATATATATATATATATATATATATATATATATATATATATATATATATATATATATATATACACTACCATTCAAAAGTTTGTGGTCACTTAGAAATGTCCTTGTTTTCGAAAGAAAAGCAATTTTTTTGTCCATTAAAATAACATCAAATTTATCAGAAATACAGTGTAGACATTGTTAATGTTGTAAATGTCTATTGTAGCTGGAAACGGCTGATTTTTAATGGAATATCTACATAGGCGTACAGAGGCCCATTATCAGCAACCATCAGTCCTGTGTTCCAATGGCACGTTGTGTTTGCTAATCCAAATTGATCATTTTAAAAGGCTAAATGATCATTAGAAAAACCTTTTGCAATTATGATAGCACAGCTGAAAACTGTTGTGCTGATTAAAGAAGCAATAAAACTGGTCTTCTTGAGACTAGTTGAGTATCTGGAGCATCAGCAATTGTGGGTTCGATTACAGAATCTGGCAGCTCAACGTCAACAGTGAAGAGGCGAGTTGCAAAGAAAAAGCCATATCTCAGACTGGCCAATAAAAAGAAAAGATTAAGATGGGCAGTCTGAGATCTGGCTTTTTCTTTGCAACTCTGCCTGGAAGGTCAGCATCCCGGAGTCGCCTCTTCACTGTTGACGTTGAGACTGGTGTTTTGCGGGTACTATTTAATGAAGCTGCCAGTTGAGGACCTGTGAGGCGCCTGTTTCTCAAACTAGACACTCTAATGTATTTGTCCTCTTGCTCAGTTATGCACCGGGGCCTCCCACTCTTCTTTCTATTCTGGTTAGAGCCAGTTTGCGCTGTTCTGTGAAGGGAGTAGTACACAGCGTTGTACGAGATCCCAAACTTTTGAACGGTAGTGTATATACATATATATATATATATATTTTTTAAAGCCCCCTTCCCTGCAGGAGGCCTTTTGCCTTTTGGTAGACTGTCGTTGTAGTTATGAATTTGTTCTTAACTGACTTGCCTAGTTAAATAAAGGTTAAATAAAAATTTAAAAATTTAAATAGTTACCAGTTGCATCTCACTTCATTTAAATTTGAAAGACATTTTGGGGCAACTGACGGACTGTCACAATGAGACATTGAGGTTTATTTATGCTTGGGCGAGTGTGGTGTCTCACAACTCTTCAGTGATTTAATCTGAGTTGAATCACTGCTGTCTCAAGGAAGCTTATTATGTAGCGAAGTACTGTAGTGTCACCTCTGTTTCAACCTTGAAGCGGTGTAAAATACATTAGTAGTCAAATCAATGCTGACTTTCACATTACAAGAGCTTCTTATCATGGCTGTTGCCCTAGATATGTTTGGCGTTGGCAGTGAGAAAGTGTACTTCATTGCTATGCAGGTTATTCTTGATTGATCCCAGATTAATCTTTTAACACATATATGGATCTCCTCCTCAGATTGACGGTGTGGTGGTTGGAAATATGATTATATCTCTGCATTGCAGTAAGCTGTAATTTTGAAGCTATGCAGAAAGTATTCAGGGAGCGTATTATTATTATAGCATTTAATTTTCAATTTGTTAGATTTCAGTTGTATCTAGAATTGTGGACATGTATAAGGGCATGTGTTGCAACTGTTGTCTTGTGTTGAATTATACTTATTTTTTGTCTCAGTCGAAATTCTTCCATCTTATATTGTGTTTATTTATTTGCTGTGTTGTAGGGTGAATCGTCATGACGACAGAACCAAATTCAGAGTCAAGTGCGGACCAGCAGGAGGCCAGTGCGGTTCCACCCCTGGAGGCGGACTCTTTCCCCCCGGCCGCCACCCACAGCACGCCCGTCAGGAAGAAGCAGGTTAGCCACACCCACAAAATATAGCACCGTCACAGAGTTTCTAAACCCAGAGATGCAACATCGCGAGACTTCCGGGAACGCTTGCGAAGCAGACCAAGTAGACCACACTGGGGTTTGGGGTTTGAGAAGTAAAACATTCTTCCTTAGATGTTAATTTTCTCGAAGTCTAAAGGCACAACCTAGATTCGAGCCAATGACTTAAGTAGTCAAACATGTTATTACGCCAACCTCGTGAAAGTGACAAACTAAAACATTTTCATTTTCGTCAAAAACAACTTTATATCGAAGGAGTGCCTTTGATTTGACGGCACGAGACATCCATTAGACCTGATGATGTGTTTCTGCGCATGAGCTTAGCTAGCCAACGTTGCCATGACATCGCCTACAAGCGTGATCGGGGATTTCTACTGGAGAAGCCTATCTTCGTACTGTACTGTCTTTGGCACCGTCATCCTCATTTAGCCTATACAGGAAGTGATGTGGGAATAAGCTTTAAATGGCTGAATTTGAAACTTTTGATACAATATCAAACAGCCACAGTAGTACTATTCAGGTTTATAATAAACAAGTGTCCAAATAATTTGTCCTTAAAGGGATACTTTGGGATTTTGGCAATGAAGCCCTTTATCTACAGTATCATGACTGGTTGTGTTCATGCCACATTAAAAAGTAATTCATTTTTACCATTTAAATGACGTATTTATTATTAGAAGAAAAAAAAAAGAGACCCCCCCCCCTATTTATTCCACTTGACCATTCGTGTCACAACTTGTTTGGTCCAAAACAACACATTATCATAATCATACCACTTTAACATTCCCATCAAAGTGCTATGTTAAAACCTGTGCCCCCCTGTCCAGAACGGCGAGAGAGCGGAGGGAGGCGTGGTCCCACAGGGGAATCAGCTTGAGCCATCGCAGGTGGAGGAGGACAGGACCTCACACAGGTCGTCCATCAGTAAGCTGTCCAGGTCCCCCGGTGGAGGCCGGAGCGTCCGCAGCTACAGGACCATGCAGTGCAAGGTCACCCTGCTCGATGGCTCCGACTACACCTGCGTGGTGGAGGTGGGTGCAGGGGGTCACCGCTTGGGGTCGGGGTTGAGGGGAGGTGAGGGGAGTTTAGCAGGTAGGTGGGTTAATGTGCGTGTAGGGATGGGTTGGTGTGTGTATGTGTGTGTGTGTGTGTGTGTGTTGCAGAGTTCACCAGGGATAGAGATGGGAGGATCAGAGAGGGCAGGACATTTATTTATCAAAGTTAGTCTCACTGACATATACTTTCTTTCTCAAAACGTACTTTGTGGGGTTGGCTCACAGTTGGCTTGAGGTTGTTTTTTATCACGCTGAATCGATGACGTCTCCTTATACAAATTCACCTCGGTCTACATGAATTGGGTGGACATTAATGGTATTGCTCTACTGGAAGTCTCTAATGCTGACAAAATAGGTTAGCAAGCTCATCTATATGCATGGATCTTCCTTTATTTCCTGTATTCTCTGATCTTAACATAATTAAAGGCTATCGAAGCTTGCCCCAATGGAATTCACTCTGCTTTTAACGGTATTGAAATAAACTCCCCTTAGACCTAATACTTGGCTGTATACATTGAAAAACACCCCATCCCCCAACGGTGCATAATCAGACAGAGCTTTTTGGGCCAACTCGCCGTTTTCCTTCTAAGCAGACATGATCCATCACTCTGTATATATCTGTCCATTCCTACACATTTACTGCTTTGTCTCAACATAAAAACAGAGGCTCTGTTCTTCAGCTTCCAGCAAACTCTGTTGGTCAAGAACTGGAGAGAAACCAATCTATTAGTGCAGTTTGAGCCCCAGGCTGGATTTGGCTTAGTCGGTACATCCAATGGAAAAAGATAATAAAGCATTGTGGCCGGTTGGCTCGGTCGTTCGTTTCGTCGCTCTGTGTTGGTGGCCATGGGAAAGCGACATTGCAAAGAGAGGGGTGTGCCTCCGGCCTTAACATGCTGCAGCGATTATTGACTGGCTCTTTCCCTGGCAGAGAGGACAGAGGAGAGATAGACGGGGGGAGGATTGAGAGAGGGAAGAGAGGGGTGGCAGGGGGAAGAGTGGATGACAAGGGAGGAGAGGATGGAGAGGGGGGGAAGAGGGGAGGAGAGGGATGAGAGGGGATGAGGGAGAAGAGGACAGAGGAGGAAGAGAGGGGATAAGAGAGAGGAGGAGGATGAGGGAGGAGAGGACAGAGGAGAGGACAGAGGAGGAAGAGAGGGGATAAGAGAGATGAGAGGACAGAGGAGGAAGAGAGGGGATAAGAGAGATGAGAGGACAGAGGAGGAAGAGAGGGGATAAGGGAGGGGAGGAGAGATATGGTAATTTTCTGGCTTTGCTGTGGAGAGGAGAGTGGGATAGAGGTCAGGAGAGAGGGGAAAGGAGAGGGAGAGAGGAGTGGAAAGGCTTGAGGGGAGAAGGGAGATGGATACACTCTTAGAAAAAAGGGTTCCAAAAGGGTTCTTTGGCTGTCCCCACAGGAGAACCCTTTTTGGTTCCAGATATAACTATTTTGAGTTCCATGTAGAACCCTCTGGGAAAAGGGTCTACATGGAACCCAATAGGGTTCTACCTGGAACCGAAAGGTTTCTACCTGGAACCAAAAAGGGTTCTTCAAAGGGTTCTCCTATGGGGACTACCGAGTAACCCTTTTAGATTCTAGATAGCACCTTTAGAGAGAGGTGAGACAGGGGCAAAGAGTTTACTGAGGGGATAAAAAGAGAGAAGCGCAGAGAGAGGGGGATGATGGCGTGACATGGGGCGGCGCACAATTGGCCCAGCGTCGTCCAAGGTAGGGGAGGGTTTAGCCGGCAGGGATGGCGTTTGCAATGCCAGGGTTGTGGGTTCGATTCCCATGGGGGGCCGGTATGAAAAAAAATTATGTATGCACTCACTAACTGTAAGTCGCTCTGGATAAGAGCGTCTGCTAAATGACTAAAATGTAAATGTAATGTAAATGTGACGTCCCCTCCTCTCTCGCAGTGACATGCACAGTGTCATGTCTGTCACAGGCCACTCCGCTTCCGAGTCATCATTGTCGCTCTGACCTCCCAAGTCACCTCCACAACATTCCACTTAACTACCCATCAGCCCCCATCAATGCCACAACAACACTCCTATGGTGAATCCAAATCACCCCCTACCAACTCGCTCGGAGGGCCCTCCGTTGTCACGTGTTGCTGACAAAACTCTGAGGATGACCTCCAGAGAGTGGTGATGGGATCAATGAACCCATCAACTTCGGGACACACTCGTTAAATAGTGAAATGAGTATGAAATTCAAATGAACAAATCCCCCCTTACAAGATATAAACCTCAGAAAACAATTCAACATTTAATTTGGGAGGTATTTAATCTGTTAGCTTCATGTGTCAAGTCTCAAAATCAGACATAAACAAATGCATGTGGAATATAATTAGGCATGCCTCTCCATTCTTTTGTATCAAATTGCTCAAACTCCAAACATATCGCGGTGTGTGTCGGGATAGCACTTCGCACTGAAGCCTGAAGCCTTGCTGGCTTGGCCGAAGTGGTTATCGGAGGGTCTAATTAGCTCCTACACCCTCAATAATTTTCACTCCCTCAGCATTGGGACACTTGTGCTTTTGGCGGAGGTGTGCGGGAATGAGCAAATGGAGGGGCGAGGGGAAAGGGAAGGAAGTGATTTGGAATTCAGCCCTAGTAATGGATGTAGCAACGTAGAGTAGCTAGGGAAGTGAAAACACGTTTTTGTCTCTATTTCTGTTTGTCCTCGTAGTTCAGTAGCTACATTCTTTGTTTGGATGTTGTTTGGGTCACTCAGACAGTGAGTGACATCGCTGAAGTGCTCTTTCTGGTGATTGGAACGGGAAATTAAGGCTGCAGAGATTATCCTCTTTAGCGTTAGCTGCTAGCTGCCCAAGGCTAATGCACATAGTTGATATTGTTCCTATATTACTGGGTGTTTAATAAGGTTGCGGTGGTTAAGTGGTACCCCAAGGGGCCGTATGACCTGGGAAATGGCTTGACCGCGTTTCATGGTAAATCACGAAGATAAGCATGTTCCTCATTTACAAAAAGATGGGATTTTGTTGTCTCCTGTGTGTTTCTTGCTGCACACATTCGCACGCACACACACACACACACACAAACACACACTGTTATTTTGTACTTTTTTAGCTTGGATGGGATAACTTCTGTATAGCCCATCTCAAGTATTCATTCTGACACTTGGTTTGTCTCCGTTTTAACACACCTAGCTACTACTCCAGAAACACTACAAAATAACCCTCCTAATATTTCCCAGTTTTACCACACCTAGTCCTCTACGAAATACATTTACAAATATAACCCTTCTAATCTTTCTCCGTTTCAAGGTGACATATTTGGAAGAAGTCTACTACAATATGTGTCAGCCCCCATTTCCCCTGACTTAATTAACCAATTTTTACAGAGTGTTAAGGCATGTTGCTAATTTGGAGCTAGCAATAGGAGCCTCATAGGTTGACGTATATTGGCTCAGAGAGCCTTGGATCTCACCCTGCAAGGGCCAGGCAGGGTAACAGTCATTAGTACAGTGATCACGATGTGACACAACATGGTGTGATGCTGGGAGATGGGAGTGGAGCCCTTTTAACAGGCAACCCCCTCCCCCATAGAGAGTTGAGTTATGGTAGGAATACTGGCACCCACAGCGGCAGACATGACTGTGTGTGTATGTGTGTGAGTGTGTGCGTGAGTGTGTCTGGATACTCTTTCCAGTGCCTATCTTTCATTAAATGGCTCCTGACCCAGTCGGAGGAATACATCACAATTTAGTGCAATGACACACCATTATCATTCAGGAGGGGTTTGATAATAGAAAAATGGTATGCCGCAGTAATCTGTCCAGTGTACGTTCGTAGCATTTATAGAATGTAACCTAAGAATCGAGCCCTAAGGGTTTCTCATGTGTGTTTCTTCTCTATGTGCAGAAACGGGAGAGAGGCCATGTGTTATTCGACAAAGTTTGTGAGCAGCTCAACCTCCTGGAAAAGGACTACTTTGGCATCACATTCCGGGATATCGAAAACCAAAAGGTGGAATTTCTCTTTTTGATTTTGCTGTGTAATTAGGGGTGTTTTTGTTATTTTGTAGAGGTGAATTGACACTGGCCTCTTGAATTCTCCCAGAACTGGTTAGACCCATCCAAGGAGATGAAGAAACAGATCAGAGGTGCGTGGAATATGGGTATTTGGATATTATTTATCCGCATGGTTTGAATGTTAGCCAGCATGCTAGTTACTCAGGCTTAAAGGCGCAATCTGTGGTCTTTCCGACTGTTCAATGGTCATTTCAATTAACCATTTGTTTTTGTACACTCCAGGAGTCGCCTGGAATTTTTCATTCAACGTGAAGTTCTACCCTCCAGACCCAGCCCAGCTGTCTGAGGATATTACAAGGTAACACTTTCTATAGTTTCACCTTCGGGATGCGGTCCACTAGGTCCTTTTTCAAGAGGTTTTATATATTTGTACCTTTGGGATGTCTACATTCACCAAATAGCTGTCTGAATCACCTGGGATGTTTTTCTTCTTCTGTCCTCAGGGTTTGACATTAGCATAATAACACATTTTTTAAATCAATTCATTACTGTGCTTTGTGCATTTGGCTGCCAATTAACTCTCTCTTTCTCTTGTTTTTCTCCTTTCTCTCACACCTCTTTTTCTCCTACACAAACTCCCTTCCTCACTCCCCTTTCTCTTTCCTCACCCCTCTTTCTCTGTCCCTCACACCTCGTCCCCCCTCTCCCTCTCAGATATTACCTGTGCCTCCAGTTGAGGGATGACGTGGTGTCGGGGCGTCTGCCCTGCTCCTTTACCACCCACACGGTGCTGGGATCCTACACGGTTCAATCAGAGCTGGGGGACTACGACCCAGAGGAGTCTGGGACGGACTACGTCAGCGAGTTCCGCTTTGCCCCCAACCAGACCAAGGAGCTGGAGGAGAAGGTCATGGACCTGCACAAGAACTACAAGTCAGTCTGTTTGTTTGTCTGTCTAGAACTACAAGTCAGTCTGTTTGTTTGTCTGTCTAGAACTACAAGTCAGTCTGTTTGTCTGTCTGTCTAGAACTACAAGTCAGTCTGTTTGTCTGTCTGTCTAGAAATACAAGTCAGTCTGTTTGTCTGTCTGTCTAGAACTACAAGACAGTCTGTTTGTCTGTCTGTCTAGAACTACAAGGCAGTCTGTTTGTCTGTCTGTCTAGAACTACAAGTCAGTCTGTTTGTCTGTCTGTACATCTTTCTGTCTGTCTGTCTATATAACCTATTGGAAGAGACTGTCATGGACTGAAAAGTTACTCTCAAAAACCAATACAAAACCCTCTCTCTGTGTGTGTTTGTCTCTCTCTCCAGAGGAATGATGCCAGCTGAGGCTGAGATGCACTTCCTGGAGAACGTGAAGAAGCTGTCCATGTACGGAGTGGACCTTCACCATGCCAAGGTAAAGGGGCCGTATTAAACTTATATAAAACATAGTCTACCTGTTATTGACCCCAACCCTGTTGGTTTTTTCAAAATGTCTGCCCTGCCATGAATTGTTGTTATGACCTGCATGATTCTGCCTTGTTCCCTGTCCTTTGACCGCGAGCAGCTTGAATAGCCATTTGGATCTTTGTTGTTTGAATCCTTTGATCCAAACCATGGTGTTATGTACTGCCCTCAGTGACACTTCAAACCCCACAAGTGCAGGAGAATGAATGATATCACTTACATATGCTCTGAAATGAACTAATTTAACCTTGCTACCAAAGGAATTATTTTAGCCTGTCAAAAGTGAGGACACTGTTCATGGTCTGCCTATCACTAGCTAATGTCCTCTCTGTTTTGTGTTAAATGTTGTTCTAGTTGTTACTTTGTGCCTCTGTTGGTTGTTTATGTTGTTTGCAGCTGGGGATGGCATTTAACTAATCACCTATCAACACACCACTGTTATATAACCAAGCAAATCAAAAACCCGCCCAATTCGCTGGCATAGATTTGAATGGACTTGGCACGGTTAGATAAAATAACATTGTCAGATTGAATATACTCAAGAAGCAATAGGAGAGGAGAAAGAGCTTGTTTTAGATTTTAGCTGAACTTTTTACAAATATGGTTATTTTTTGTCTTTATCAAAGAAACATTGTTTGGAAAATGGTATATCTGTTGCCAGCCATGTAAATATAGCCTGACCCAGCTGTGTAATGGGGGTTATATCATCTGACCTCATGTAACCCCAACGCACCATGAGGAAAAATCGTTCACCCAAAACCGTTTCACAACACCTCCTAGCACCAATTGCATCAGAGAGTAAACATAGCACTTATGATTTGCGTTAATAACCAAATAAAATAGAACACATAAAAACACTCATAACAGACTCACTGATGTCATGGAAACCTTCCCTCCGTTTGGTCAGATCAGACTATGTTTTTTTCTTTTCTTTTCTTATTCTTACTGAATGGCCTAGTTGGTAGGAAGCCTGTTTGAGTGCTTGTCTCCAGCTAAGGGCGAGGTAAGGCTTGCATTTTGTTTGTGTGTATGTATAGTTACATGTGTCCCTGTCTGAAAACCCCTGTCTTCGTGCATGACCATGGACTGTTAGAGTTCATCGTTTGGGGCTGTGGGTTTGTCTCACCACAATTTCGAGTTGACATTGTGGATGATTGTAGTTGTAATTTCTTAGGTGGCTGTTGTGAGGTGTAGGACATCGCCCCCCCCCCATGGTAGACCGCACTCCCCTCATAGCCACAGTGCTCATATCCCGCTCACACAGAGTTGTGGACCCCCCTCTGTCGCCCCATCTGCTCTGTGACACCCCGACTGTGCTCATCTGCAGACTTTAAGACCTTTTGGGGAAGGCCTCCTCATTGTGATGTCATGTGACTAGTATCCGCCATCTTAACCCCACATTTAGGCTACATCCAATATCCACATTAACATGCCTCTTGAATGAAGCAATTAGGCATGTATTCTAAGTGGTATGCTAGTGTGGACATTGGAACATGGAATTTGACTTTAGACAGAATAGATGTCAATGTAGTCACAGACTCCGCCTCATGAGTGATAGACTCCTCCATCACCCTAACATTCACTGTCCTTGCAATGCCATCATATGGTGATGTACGTAGGTGTATGAATGAATGTTTAGACAAAATGCCCACTGCAGCCTTGTAGACCTTCAGCATCCATGGATCAGGAAAAAGGAGCACATTTCATAGTACACCACAGCTGAAAATACCTCAGCTTTGCTCGGTACTACCCTAAACTACATTTAAATAGCTAAGACACGTACATCATTGTGCTCTGTAAATTGGCTCTCAATTGCTTCCTCCCCTCATCTCCTTAACTTCATCTGCACTGATTGGAACGTGACAGGTAAAAACAATATGGTGCAAGATCATCATTAGCCTGGCTTTCACCTGTTCAGTTCTTTCAGCTGCGTGCAATGAAGGAGAGAAGGCAAGGAGTGGACAGACTTTTTAGACAATTGAGAAAGAGCCCAGTACTTGCTCCTGGCTACAAAGCCAGACAGATCACTAGTGAAAGTAGGAGCTGTGAAAAGAGGTGATTTTAGTATAAATAATTGGTTTCCGGTAATGTAGGTCATTTTCTTGTCTCTTGAGTTCTTGGTTCGGCAACAGTTTATGAAATATGTTCATCAACATTACGACAGCTCTCATTATGTTTTCATTTCAATTATCATTTTTTTAGAAAGCTAATTTGAATCCTTCATTGAATAATGCATTGAATTTGGCTTGCCGTATCGCCAGTCATCTCAGGCTGCCTCACTTCTTTGTAGGAGAAAGTGGTGGTGTCTGGATAATGTCAACCATATATTTTTTCAACAATCAGAAACCTTTTTTTGCCTGGTTGTCAATCTGTTTTGGCATTAGTCAACTACTCTGCCGTTATTATGTTTGGTAGAGTCTAGCAAAGATTAGGAATAAGTCTATGGGCATACTGTAGACCAGGGTTATTATAACTCCAGGCCAGGAGGAACTAAACACTTCTGGACTCTCTGGGCCAATCAGTGACATTAATCAATCAATCAATGAATTGCTAGGTAGTAATCAAAACCAGGAGCCCTTTGGCCCTTCAGGCATGGAGTTGAATAGCCCTGCAGACAGTAAACTAAGGACAACAACCAATAGGTGAGCTGACTAAAACGAAAACTGACTTGACACCTAGGCTACCTCAATGTGAGACTAGTAACAAAATTCCAGAAACTTTCCCAAAGTTCCCAGGTTTTTCAGAAATCCCACTTTGTGGAAGTTTCAGGAATTTTGCAACCCTGAGTCTAGTTTGAGTAGTGCCATGTTGTTAACCATACTTCCTAACATTCCTTCCCAGGATTCCGAGGGTGTTGAGATCATGTTGGGCGTGTGCTCCAGTGGTCTTCTGATCTACCGTGACCGCTTGCGCATCAACAGGTTCGCCTGGCCCAAGGTCCTCAAGATCTCCTACAAAAGGAATAATTTCTACATCAAACTACGCCCTGGAGAGGTAAGCATGTCAGCATATGGCCCTGCTGACATGAAAGCACGTCACATGAAAGAAATGTCACGATCCTGTTTCATATATGTAGGTAGTATGCACATCACATAGAATGGCATCACATAGAACAGGGTTCCCCAACTGGTTTGGCCCACGGGTGGTTTTATTTAAATAAATAAATAGGCAATTAATTGTTGGACATAAAAGACTGTAAAAACACCAGCAAATCAGCTCCAAGTGATTTTAATTTAAGAAATCAATTCCTAAGTATTCCCACGCATAATAGAGAGACACATGGTCGTATACAAATGTATGCAAGGTTTGAAATTATTATGTTTTAGTCTAACATTATATCTGTTTGGGCTTCTTGCGGTCAATTTGCAGTCTAGAAATTATTTGTAATTATGTTCCGGCCCCCCCGACCATCCCTGACATTGAATGACTCGTGTGTGTATTCTTTCTGTATGTTTTGTCGTCAGTTTGAGCAGTTTGAAAGCACAATCGGGTTCAAGCTCCCCAACCATAGGGCGGCCAAGAGATTATGGAAGGTTTGCGTGGAGCATCACACCTTTTTCAGGTGAGACCTGGGCCATCACATCAATGTGTAGACATCTGCCATTTCAGTGGAGGGTTTTGGATGTAAATCCATAGTTATTGTACATTGTCTTGGTTAACTTCATGCTGGGTTGGAACAAAAGCCTGCACACCCTGCTTCCCTCCAGGACCATTTGCCCATCCCTGCTGTAATAGTGTGTCTTTCTTGACCTCTAGGTAGATTAATGTCTCCTCTTTGTTCTCTGCCCTCACCATTCCTCTCTGTCCTCTAGGTTGGTGTCTACAGAAACTCACCCCAAGAAGTTCCTAAACACCATTCCTCTCTGTCCTCTAGGTTGGTGTCTCCAGAAACTCCCCCCAAGAAGTTCCTAAACCTGGGTTCTAAGTTCCGCTACAGCGGAAGAACCCAGGCCCAGACGCGACGAGCGAGCTCCCAGATCGTCCGCCCGGCGCCCCGCTTTGAGCGCTCCACCAGCAAGCGCTACATCATGTCGCGCAGCCTGGACGGAGGTTCGTAGTCCCGTCAACCTTTTTCTTTGAAGCGGTTAGGAATGAAGGAGGATTGTATCACATTTCTCCCCATAGAGTTTGTGTTGGGGAAGTTAGCCTGAAAGCATACTACAGGACAAAGCAAGCTACAGGACATTATTAAACAACCAAACCTAAATCGTCACACTTATGAAAATCATATGTTGCCCTTGTCCTCAGTGTTCATGTCCACACTTTTCTGAAGTATTTGTTTCTAAGCTGTTCAAGTCAGAGGGATTTACAGTATCCAGAGATGTTTTTACATGCATCTCAGGCACCAATCAATCAATGCACCCATCTGTCATAATGGTCATACCACTGCACACCTTGTGACATCTGTCAATCAATCACACTTGATTTGGTCTTCACAACCATTGACATTCACTCAAGTCCTCCTAGACCTGTCATTGGCTTACAAGTGTCACTGGCGTGAATAGGCAATACTTTCCTTTGAATATCCCTAGAACGATAGTTGATATTCTCCACAGAGCCATTTTGGTCGCCGTTTGTCTTGAAAGTGGTCGCTTGCTTGTCAGCTTCAACATTTCCTAGTCTAAATGAAAGCTTAAGAGAACCTCCCTAAGCAGCCATGCTATGAAGTCTCTAAAGCCTCACTACGCCGCTCAGACTAATTACAGTTTGTAGCCATTGTTATCCTCGCCGCTCTGCACTCACAATGCCTTTTTATCCCCTGAAAGCACCCAGTGCCGTCCCTCACTCCCCTGTCTTTATCAACCAGTCCCAGACCAAGGGAAATGTCCTTTATTTTTCAAGCCAGCTCACAGAGGAAGCCGCAGTTAAATGGCACGTAGTGACGACGGCTGTGTATGAAGAGGGAATCGAAAAGATAGTTTATTTATTATCGCCACAGGGATTTACCAGGCGCCCCATTGTGTTGTTTTGTCATCTTCGCTTGACGATGCACCCTCTGCTTTTGTTCTCCCCCGTTCACTGAAAAAAATTAATTAGTTTTTTTATTTTATTTATGCCACCCCCCCCATGTCATATCTGAGCTGTGGCAAAAATCTGTCTGTTTGAATGCAAATGTTGCTGTCTCATTTAGGGGTGAAGAGCTTTTTTGGCTGAATTTCACTAGCTAACTGACGTGAAAGAGAGACTCGTCCAATTGGCTGTGATATCAATTGAATATGAGCCACCCTGGGGCCCATATTAGATCAGTATCATTGGACCGAAAAGGCAACATTGATTTTTCTGTCTCAACTCTTCATTGATGGGAGAAAGTTGACTGTCTGTTCTCATCCCATCAGAAAGTGTATCCATTCAGTGTCTTAGTCTGAACAGAGGCTTTCAATAACACTGTGAACCAGACAACTTACACATTCTTTAACATTCATGTATTCAAATCCATAGTCTACAAAATTATTATATAAACCAACAATATTCTCTCCCTCTTTCTCCCAAGTGATCAGCTGACTACCTAATGCTCAGCTTTGAATAATATTATGTGTCATGTTAATGTTGAATCTTCCACCGTAATATTGAATTTCTATGCAATCCTCCTCAGCTCCGCAGAGTACACCCAAAAGGAGTTCACCCAATAGGAGTTCACCCAAAAGGAGTACACCCCAAAAAACTGTATCACCGAGAATTAAACCACCTGCTAGTTTAAACGGCACTAAACCAACAGGTAGATATTATGCACTGTGTCTCTATGTACGTGCTAACAGTAGATGTAGCCCCTGAGCTAGCTATGCCTGCTAGTTAATGATCCCATCTCTGCTTCTTTCCTTTTCCTTTTTCCGACGGTAGCCATTTTGTTTTGTATTTTGGGCCCTGGTTACAGACACCCCTCGGTGCTGATCAGGCTTGCGCTGCATGCTCCCATGCTGATTGGGGGACTCCCCGCCTAGCATGTGAACGTACCATGGCCCTCCCTTCACAGCTGTTCTCTTCTAGTTGTTTGTTTGAAAAGAAAATGGAGAAACAATCCCAGCCTTGTTGTGTTAGCTTGGCCGCTAATGGGTTATGTGGCCTGGATCTATAAAGAGACTCAGCAATCGCTCGCTCATTCTCCCAGCTCGTTACATTGAGTCAGAGTGCTTTTTGTGCCGTCACTGACGTAGGAGATGGTACAAGTTAACCTAGATACTCAGTGTTGTTGTTTTTATCGCACTGCTTTGCTTTATCTTGGCCAGGTCGCAGTTGTAAATGAGAACTTGTTCTCAACTGGCTTACCTGGTTAAATAAAGGTGAAAAAAAACACACACAAAAAAACATCAAGTACTCTTTGGTTAAGATATGTGTTTTTCTGCCCTGAATGATAGAACACAGCTTATTAGCTTTGTTTGGGTTCACGGCAGGGATGCAGTGCATGATCTGTCTGAACTGACTCATAGCAATGATGAAATATGATCTTTTTCACCAGCACACCCAATACCATATCATCGGCCAACTGCATATTCTTTCCCCCCTTTCTCGTTTAGGTTCTGACACGGTAGTTTTTATGTTGGTATTTAAGTGCATGCAGTTTGAGCCTTTCATTATCAGTCAATGGGAGGAATTCAACAGCTGCAGTCAGTTAGAGAATGTTTGTAAGGCCGGCACATAGAGGAGCTGAAAAAGACTGGTTATCAGGGATTGCTGTCTATTGTAAATTGAAAATTGATGATGAGGGTAGTCACCCTAGCATAAAAACCTCAGCATGGAAACTGATAGCAATTGGTTTTTATTGTGTGCCTTTTCTCATAAATCTGGAGCATGGTATTTTGTTAGGTGCTTACTGTTGTGACTGAAACCCTTGATGATATCGATTTTAATATATAATACTGCTTATGAGATGCTATGAGCTTCTCATTTCAAACCACATAATGATTATGGAGTATTGGCTTTAATTACAGATCAAGGCTAATATCTGAAAGAAAGGCTCTGACGTTGATAATAATATTGTTATTATCAATGGGAATGGGATTTAATGCGTGTTTTTAGGTTTATCTTCTATGGTTGTGATGACTATGCTGATACAACCTGCAGCATATTACATTCACCCTCCAACCTGCAAACCTGCAATATTGTCTCAGTTAGAGGAAAATGATGATTCCTTAATGGAAAATTATGTGTGTGTGTGTGTGTATGTGTGTGTGGGTATGTGCGCGCCTGTGTGCGTGCGTGTGCGTGCATGTGCGTCTATGTGCATGCTTCAGAGATGGGCTCGGACCTATACGGAAGGGCGAAGGGCATCGCCGTGAGCGACCTCATCACCACGGTGACACCGGAGAAAAAGGTGGAGGAGAGGAGGGCGGAGGAAGAGGTGGAAGTAGAGGTGCAGGTGGAGGTGGAGCTGGAGGAGGAGGACGAGACCACAATAGCCACCGAGATCTCTCAGCCAAGTCCAACCTCTCCCATTCGACATGACACCAAGGTATAGTTCTCCACACCCAATCAATTATCTCTGTCCTCAGTCCACCCCTGAGCTCTCTCTATAATACATTCAAACAAATTCCTCTGAGTGCCCAGATTCCACTCTGAAAATGAAAGCTGTTTAATGCCGGAGCCCAGAGTGTAACCTAGCTAGTGCCAGCCAGAGCTATTCTGTCAGACAGACTAGAGCCAGGTGGCCATCAGTTTTCTAAGGTAGTGAAGCAGCACATATCTCATTGTTTAGGAATGGCGTCCTGTGCTTTTATGCTCTGCCACGCTCTCTATCAGGTAGGCAGGGCCATGATAACTCACTAATGGATAACTCAGAGTCCCCGAACCTGAACCGTCTCTACTCTGGCCGAAGGGCAATTTCAGATCAGTGCCAGAAGACTCAGAGACAGGCAGGGCCAGACTATTTCAAATGTAGAAATTAAAAGGGCTTGTTTAGATGTGCTGTTCATTCGTTGTGCATATTGATGACGAGGAGCTAAAACTGAATAAACTTTGGCAGATGTAATGTCTATAGTTACTAGTTACCTAGGAGAAGAGTTCTTGGTAGAGTCATAATGCTTATTGTGAAAGGGCAAACTGTTAACTGTAATTGAATTTGTGAGGAAAATTGATAAGGCGGGAGAGCAACCTCAAACTGGTGGAGTCATCTGTAATATATTTTAATGAAATGATGTTGACATAGGTCGTCTGAATATGTTTTAATGCATTTCCTGTTGTTTTTTACCCCGAAAATGGTTTATCGTCACTACTTTGTTGAACCTCTTTGCTAATGGCTAATGTTTGGGTAAATATGAGATCTGGGAAATCCTACATTCAACCCTAACAACCACAGTTCTCTTTCTCCTCACGCTTTTCCATTGGATGTTCTATTGTTGTGTTACTACTAAACAGACTGAACTGACTGACACTGGGGTCGATGGCGAACTGACAGCCACTGAGGTTTGTAACATGGGTAGTCACTAGTCACCTCAACTCTCATCTCTTCTTGTAGAAGTCTTACGTTCTTTAGTTTCACATTTCTATTTCAACAATATCGGATTGTCTGATTATCCATTCAATGCATTGTTATTTGATAGTTTCTCTTATAAGCTATAACCTGTTGTGTTGTATTCCGGTTTTGAAATCAAATTCCCTCTCTGTGCTTCCCATGCTGCCAGTCGGACCAAGAGGATGAGTCTGAGTTAAAGACACAGGTATACTAACTAGTGTATGGTGCCTTAACACTCATTTCATCCACAGCTCGTCAAACGACCATTTCATCCACAACCTGTGAACCCGGGATTCAAAATCACTGTAGGCTCCACAATCAAGACCTGCAATCTATGAGGAGATATGGATTTTATATGCAATAACATCTAAATTACTGTCATTTCCTTTCCAGAACAGTTTCATAAGGCGAATAAAGGGAGAGAATGTGTTTGTCAGACATAGTGTGCTGATGTTAGAGGTTGGTACAGTATGGAACGGCAGTCTAGTGCATGGTGATTGGTAACGTTTTGGTCAAGGACTAGGTTTGGACAGTAACAGTGGATTTCCCATTTTGACCATAATAACATATTATTTGAACTGTCCAATGTTGATTCACTAGCTAACATACTTAGTAAGCACAGAGTGTTTTGGGGTGATTTTGTTTTTGCTGTAATACATTAACATGAGATGCTAGATTGGGAGTTATTGCTTATAAATAGAGAATAAGATTAATTAAGGTTCAATTGATGTCTATTAATATTTCTTTACAAAGAGTTGAATCCTAACTTTCACTTCAGTCAAAATTGTATTTGTTCATGCATTGATGTCAATGTGAGACATTTATGATTCACCACAAAATGTGGATAATTCATAAGTACACAAGAGTGGCAAATGCATTGCAGTGTTCTTTTGAATGCATGTTCTGCCTGTTTCGGCTAGATTATGATATTATACTGTATATTCAGCTCATTACACTTCACCTGTGAACATAATATAAACATACATGAAATTAATGGATATTATATTTGTCAATCTGTCACCAAGACGATACTTAGGCATGCTACTTCAGTAGCAGCACACAAGCTGCACTCACAAAGATTCAGAACCGTAATTTGCAAGTGGAGGAGTCTCACAATACACCGTTGATTTTCTATTGCATTTGCATTGCAGAACTCATTCACTACCTCATTTTGTTTTTAAAGGATTGGTTTGTAGCTTGCTGATTAGCGTCCAGTAGCATGATTTTTTCAATAGAATGTTATTTTCAGTATTGTTCAAAACATGGACATACTGTAAATGTTAAACAGCCTTAAAGAAGACGACACAAAACTACTATGTTAAATTGATATCCATACACATTTAACATTTAAACTCTAGAATTAGCAGTAGCATCAGTCAAATGACTTATTCTTCTCTTTCTGTTCCTCAGGACACAGTGGGCACACCGGAGGAGCTGTTGAAACACGCAACCAACATCAGCGAGCTCAAGAGGTCGTTCCTGGAGACGAGTGCAGACACGGCCGGCCTCACCGAGTGGGAGAAGAGACTATCCTCGTCCCCCCTGCGCTCGCCGCGTCTCGACGAAGCCCCTATGATCGAACCACTGGAGCTCGATGAAGTACCGGTAAGTTCACTGTCAAATCGGAGAGGGACAGAATAGAGGGGGGGGGGCATCCATATAGTGTTTAGAGACCCCTGTGTTTTAATAAAACATTTAGTAGAACCTCAGTGGGTGAAAACACGTAAAATTACAAATCTGGTAACATGTAATCCATCGGTGGCCATTATGCTGCCTTTTGTTCCAACCTTGCAATAACACACCTGATTCTACTAATCAGCTGCTCCTTAGCTCCTTGATACGCTGAATCAAGTTTTTTTTTAACTAATGGATGTACATACACTACTATCCTGACATAAAGATAAATAACATCCTTGCTTTTGATAGGACATGATTTGAAGGTTGAGATGTGTCTGCTGCAGTGTGAGAAGTTAAGAGATGTGTCTGCAGGAGTGTGAGAAGGTTGAGATGTGTCTGCTGCAGTGTGAGAAGGTTGAGATGTGTCTGCTAGAGTGTGAGAAGGTTGAGATGTGTCTGTTGGAGTGTGAGAAGGTTGAGATGTGTCTGCTAGAGTGTGAGAAAGTTGAGATGTGTCTGCTTGAGTGTGAGAAGGTTGAGATGTGTCTGCTAGAGTGTGAGAAGGTTGAGATGTGTCTGCTAGAGTGTGAGAAGGTTGAGATGTGTCTGCTAGAGTGTGAGAAGGTTGAGATGTGTCTGCTAGAGTGTGAGAAGGTTGAGATGTGTCTGCTAGAGTGTGAGAAGGTTGAGATGTGTCTGCTAGAGTGTGAGAAGGTTGAGATGTGTCTGCTAGAGTGTGAGCACAGGTTGTTTAGGGGGAAAGAGATTAATGAGATCCCTCCTCTCCTTGTCATGTCTCAGGAGACTGGGGCCTCTACCGTGTCTCCTTGAAAAGCTACTCAATAATTCATACAGGTGGAGGAGGGTGCTTAACACCCCGCTACTGTAGATAGAGGGACAAATGTTACGAAAGAACCGCTGCCTCATTATAACATGTGACATCTATACCCTTCCTTCTCCAGTGACATTTTCAAGTAGCTACCAAGCATCAACCTGTTTTTCAATGGAAGTTAAGCCACTATAAAAGGAAGTGATTCCAATGGAGCTCCTTGATGCAGCCAAAAAGTGTAGGCTACAATATCCAACCATTGAAGCTAAAAGTAGATACAAGGAGCGCTCGTTGAAAGTACCAGGGTGACATCAGTATAGGGCTCGATTGATTTTTAGCAGCCTGGCCTGTGAATGAGTAATACATCCTTGTGCTGTAACCTTGCCAAACGGAGGTGGGAAAGAGAGACTCAAGGAAGCAAGCATCCTCCTCGACTAACCATTTTAGCAGGGCTAAAATAATTTCCCCCCCTATTGCTATGGAAAAGCATGCAGGGACTTCAAAAGGGAGAAGAAACCCCCACCCCTCTGCATGCAGTGTGTGTGTGTGTGTGTGTGTGTGTGTGTGTGTGTGTGTGTGTGTGTGTGTGTGTGTGTGTGTGTGTGTGTGTGTGTGTGTGTGTGTGTGTGTGTGTGTGTGTGTGTGTGTGTGTGTGTGTGTGCGCGTGCGTGCGTGCGTGTGTAAACATCAAGCAGTCGGGAGAATGGCAATGATGATGTAACCAGGGAAAGGAGATTTTTTTATTCATTCATGTAGCAGCGACGATAGCATATTTCTGCCAGTATTTATTTGTGATTAAAGTAAGTGTGGAAAGGAGCCAATTCACCCCTCATCCAAGTCTTGCAACCTTGATTAATTCTTTATTTGTGAGCTACTGGAAGAAGAGGGAATGTGTCTGCAGAGAATGTTCTCATTAATCCAGACCAATATCTCTGTTATCAACCTCAGAGTGTGAGTTTGTTTGGAGAGATACTTAAGTCCCATAGTTACACGCTGTTGTGCCATGTTTTATGGAAATCTCATATCACACACACTCTTATCAAACAGAATGAGTAATGATATCAGTAATAGGATGCAGCCCACATGCACACGCCTCAAAGCTACTTTCCATTCTAGTTCATTCATGCCGGGCTGTTTGTTTATGTCTTGTTTTTCTTTTCTATTCATGTAGAGCAAAGAGGATGAGAGAGCCATGGCTGCAGGCAGTAGCCTTGAGGAGGAGATCAATCACAGCCCTGTGGATACTAAGACTACTGTGGTAGGTAGCCAGGATATCAATCACAGCCCTGTGGATACTAAGACTACTGTGGTAGGTAGCCAGGATATCAATCACAGCCCTGTGGATACTAAGACTACTGTGGTAGGTAGCCAGGATATCAATCACACTACATACTGTATACACTACCGGTCAAAAGTTTTAGAACACCTACTAATTCAAGGGTTTGTCTTTATTTTTACTATTTTCTACATCGTAGAAAAAAAGTGAAGACATCAAAACTATGAAATAACACATATGGAATCATGTAGTAACCAAAAAAGTGTTAAACAAATACAAATATATTCTATATTTGAGATTCTTCAAATAGCCACCCTTTGCCTTGATTACAGCTTTGCACACTCTTGGCATTCTCTCAACCAGCTTCATGAGGTAGTCACCTGGAATGTATTTCAATTAACAGGTATGCCTTCTTAAAAGTTAATTTGTGGAATTTCTTTCCGTCCTAATGCATTTCAGCCAATCAGTTGTGTTGTGACAAGGTAGGGGGGGGGTATACAGAAGATAGCCCTATTTGGTAAAAGACCAAGTCCATATTATGGCAAGAACAGCTCAAATAAGTAAAGAGAAACGACAGTCCATCATTACTTTAAGACATGAAGGTCAGTCAATACGGAACATTTCAAGAACTTTGAAAGTTTCTTCAAGTGCAGTCGCAAAAACCATCAAGCGCTATGATGAAACTGGCTCTCATGCGGACCGCCACAGGAATGGAAGACCCAGAGTTACCTCTGCTGCAGAGGATAAGTTCATTAGAGTTACCAGCCTCAGAAATTGCAGCCCAAATAAATGCTTCACAGAGCAATGAACATTAGATGGGTGGAAATGTGTCCTTTGGTCTGGAGTCCAAATTGGAGATTTTTGGTTCCAACCGGCGTGTCTTTGTGAGTCGTGGTGTGGGTGAACGGATGATATCTGCATGTGTATTTCCCATCATAAAGCATGGAGGAGGAGGTGTTATGGTGTGGGGGTGCTTTGCTGGTAACATTGTCTGTGATTTAATTAAAATTCAAGGCACACTTAACCAGCATGGCTACCACAGCATTCTGCAGCGAAATGCCATCCCATCCGGTTTGGGCTTAGTGGGACTATCATTTGTTTTTCAACAGGACAATGACCCAACACGCCTCCAGGCTGTGTAAGGGCTATTTTACCAAGAAGGAGAGTGATGGAGTGCTGCATCAGATGACCTGGCCTCCACAATCCCTCGACCTCAACCAAATTGAGATGGTTTGGGATGAGTCGGATCGCAGAGTGAAGGAAAAGCAGCCAACAAGTGCTCAGCATATGTGGGAACTCCTTCAAGACTGTTGGAAAAGTATTCCATGTGAATCTGGTTGAGAGAATGCCAAGAGTGTGCAAAGCTGCCATCAAGGCAAAGGGTGCCTACTTTTTTGGTTACTACATGATTCCATATGTGTTATTTCATAGTTTTGATGTCTTCACTATTCATCTACAATGTAGAAAATAGTAAAAATTAAGAATATCCCTTGAATGAGTAGGTGTTCTAAAACTTTTGACCGGTAGTGTATATGCTGGTTCAGCTATCATTATTTGATTGGAAAACCTTCATCTCTGCTGCTTGGTTAGATTACTATGAATTATTAACGTGTCTTACACATTTAACCGAAGATCCATATGGGAGTGTAGGACTAGAATCCTATGTTATTCATTGTCAGCAGTGGATGACAACATACAGTGGGGAAAAAAAGTATTTAGTCAGCCACCAATTGTGCAAGTTCTCCCACTTAAAAAGATGAGAGAGGCCTGTAATTTTCATCATAGGTACACGTCAACTATATGACAGACAAGTTGAGAAGAAAAAAATCCAGAAAATCACATTGTAGGATTTTTAATGAATTTATTTGCAAATTATGGTGGAAAATAAGTATTTGGTCACCTACAAACAAGCAAGATTTCTGGCTCTCACAGACCTGTAACTTCTTCTTTAAGAGGCTCCTCTGTCCTCCACTCGTTACCTGTATTAATGGCACCTGTTTGAACTTGTTATCAGTATAAAAGACACCTGTCCACAACCTCAAACAGTCACACTCCAAACTCCACTATGGCCAAGACCAAAGAGCTGTCAAAGGACACCAGAAACAAAATTGTAGACCTGCACCAGGCTGGGAAGACTGAATCTGCAATAGGTAAGCAGCTTGGTTTGAAGAAATCAACTGTGGGAGCAATTATTAGGAAATGGAAGACATACAAGACCACTGATAATCTCCCTCAATCTGGGGCTCCATGCAATGACCTGTGTCATTGCCAACAAATGGTATATAACAAAGTATTGAGAAACTTTTGTTATTGACCAAATACTTATTTTCCACCATAATTTGCAAATAAATTCATAAAAAATCCTACAATGTGATTTTCAGGAGAAAAAAAATCTCCTTTTGTCTGTCATAGTGTCACACCCTGGCTCTGGGGACTCTATATGTTGAGCCAGGGTGTGTAGATTCATTGTGTTTTTGTTCTATGTTCACAGTCTAGTATTGTATTTCTATGTTGGCCAGAGTGGTTCCCAATCAGAGGCAACGAGTGTCAGCTGTTGCTGGTTGTCTCTGATTGGGAGCCATATTTAGACAGGCTGTTTTCCCACAGGTGTTGTGGGATCTTGTTCCTTTTGGTTTGTTCCGTGTTGGTTGTTTAACCTAGGACGTCACGTTATTCGTTTATTGTTTTGTTCGTGTTATCACTTTGGATAATAAAGTATGTTTGCCTTCAACGCTGCGCCTTGGTCTACTCCGTTCAACGATCGTGACAGAAGATCCCACCATACCAGGACCAAGCAGCGTGTCCAGGAGCAGGCAGCCTGGACGTGGGAACAGATATTGGACGGGCAGGGGTCCTGGACCTGGGAGGAAATCCAGGCCGGGATGGATCGCCGTCCATGGAAGGAAACGGTGGAGGCGCGACGGAGAGAGGAGCAACGGCGTCAACAGGGTCGTCGTCGGACGGACGAGAGGCAACCCCAAAGAAATTTTAGGGGGGGGCACACGGCATGGGCGACGGGGCAGCAGGAGGCAGCTACAGGGCGTATTAGGAGGTTAGGTGAGGAGGCCACCAGGTTAAGGGGGCTATTGGTCCAGAGGGAGCAGGAATTAGTGGTTCAGAGGGTGGAGCTACTGGAGGCGATAAGGGAGAAGGTGAGAGTAGAGGCACGGCGAGAGGAACTGTGTAGGCAGCTGAGGGAGCGGAGGGTTATGACGAAACCCAGTCCCGCTCCTCACACCAAGCAAGTGGTGTGCGTCACCAGTCCGGTCCGGCCCGTACCTGCTCCCCGCACTAAGTTGATGGTGCGCGTCGCCAGCCCGGCCCGGCCTGTTCCTGCCCCTCGCACCAAGCCTACGGTGCGCGTCGCCAGCCCGGCCCGGCCTGTTCCTGCTCCCCGCATCAACCTAATGGTGCGCGTCGCCAGCCCGGCCCGGCCTGTTCCTGCCCCTCGCACCAAGCCTACGGTGCGCGTCGCCAGCCCGGCCCGGCCTGTTCCTGCTCCCCGCACCAAGCTAATGGTGCGCGTCGCCAGCCCGGCCCGGCCTGTTCCTGCTCCCCGCACCAAGCTAATGGTGCGCGTCGCCAGCCCGGCCCAGCCTGTTCCTGCTCCCCGCACCAAGCTAATGGTGCGCGTCGCCAGCCCGGCCCGGCCTGTTCCTGCCACTCGCACCAAGCCTACGGTGCGCGTCGCCAGCCCGGCCCGGCCTGTTCCTGCCACTCGCACCAAACCTACGGTGCGCGTCGCCAGCCCGGCCCGGCCTGTTCCTGCCACTCGCACCAAACCTACGGTGCGCGTCGCCAGCCCGGCCCGGCCTATTCCTGCCACTCGCACCAAACCTACGGTGCGCGTCGCCAGCCCGGCCCGGCCTGTTCCTGCCACTCGCACCAAACCTACGGTGCGCGTCGCCAGCCCGGTCCGGCCCGTTCCTGCTCCACGCACCAAGCCAGGGGTGCGCATCGTCAGCCCGGTACGGCCCGTTCCGGCTCCACGCACCAAGCCAGGGGTGCGCATCGTCAGCCCGGTCCGGCCCGTTGCTGCTCCACGCACCAAGCCAGGGGTGCGCATCGTCAGCCCGGTCCGGCCCGTTCCTGCTCCACGCACCAAGCCAGGGGTGCGCATCGTCAGCCCGGTCCGCCCGTTCCTGCTCCACGCACCAAGCCAGGGGTGCGCATCGTCAGCCCGGTCCGCCCGTTGCTGCTCCACGCACCAAGCCAGGGGTGTGCGTCGTCAGTCCGGCACAATCCGTGCCTGGGTCACCGGTGCCTGGTCAGGTACCGGTCAGCTGCTCCACACCGGAGCTTAAGCAATCCGCTCCTACGATGTCCAGTCCAGCTCCAGCCAGCGGGGCCAGACCGGACCAGGGGCGCTACGGGGGGATTATTGGAGGGTGGTGGGCAAGCCCGGAGCCGGAACCGCCTCCGAGGAGGAATGCCCACCCAGCCCTCCCCTGTTTGGTTTATGTTAAGGCGCGGTCGCAGTCCGCGCCTTTGGGGGGGGGTACTGTCACACCCTGGCTCTGGGGACTCTATATGTTGAGCCAGGGTGTGTAGATTCATTGTGTTTTTGTTCTATGTTCACAGTCTAGTATTGTATTTCTATGTTGGCCAGAGTGGTTCCCAATCAGAGGCAACGAGTCATATTTAGACCGGCTGTTTTCCCACAGGTGTTGTGGGATCTTGTTCCTTTTGGTTTGATCCGTGTTGGTTGTTTAACCTAGGACGTCACGTTATTCGTTTATTGTTTTGTTCGTGTTATCACTTTGGATAATAAAGTATGTTTGCCTTCAACGCTGCGCCTTGGTCTACTCCGTTCAACGATCGTGACACATAGTTGACGTGTACCTATGATGAAAATTACAGGCCTCTCTCATCTTCTTAAGTGGGAGAACTTGCACAATTGGTGGCTGACTAAATACTTTTTTCCCCCACTGTAGGTCTACTGTAAATTAGCTATACGTAGAGACCGGTTGTAAAGAGCCACTGAACACGCCGATTGGCACTGTGTTTTTCTGTTGCTCATTAGAAAACAAAATGTCAGTCTTGGAGGTGTGTTTCCTGAACGATTCAGCGTTTGGTGAAACATGTTTGTCCCCGATGAGACACAGCCTATTTCACTTGTTCAAAATCCCCTGAATGAATCTAAGTTAACTCAAGAAATCTATAATTAATTTTGACGTTTTTGCCGAGGATGTTTTAGTTTTAGTTTAATTTTACAACTAACTAAGGTGTTTTGTGCAGTATTTCTCAATTTAAAAAATGCACGACATGTTGTCTTATGTAAACAAAATCGGGCTGCTGGGCAGGTCTGTCTCATTGTCTATGCTATTGGATAGAGAGCAATCACCGCAGCTGTTCACCCCATGTTAGTGCGCAAATGGACATTGTCAAATCAAAACCCAACCTTCATTTACCCGTTGTGACGCACGGATGTTCCAAACACCGTTTTAGACAAAACTTACTTTATGACCAAAATTATCCTATTTACACTTTGTAGTCAATTTTAATACTAGAATAACTCTTTCTGACTCATATCGATGCCACATTGGCCATTTTCAAAAGGATTTGTTGCTTTTTAAAGGCAGTCACTCTTTTAACAACACACTAGCAACTAAGAACTGTGATCTATGTTGCTGTCTATGTTCATATTGTCTATGATCTATGTTGCTTGCAAGTCTAAAGTAGCTGCTTTAAGAATTGCTCTTCTTGGGACTGCCACTGGAAGTCCTTCTCCCCCATTGAACTGCAGGTTGGCATTTATTTTCATGAATATTTCCCTGGAGGCAGCGCTGCAGAGTGGTCACTAGTCTTTTTTTTGTTTTTTAAACCTAACCCTAACCTTAACCACACTGCCTACCCTAATGTCTAACCCTAACCTTAAATTATGCCTAACCCAAATTGCCTAATCCAAATTTTTGTTTTCATGAATGTTTACGATATAGCCAATTTTGACTTTACAGCTGGCCCATCTAGTGGAAATCGCTCAGTTCTGCCTCCAGGGAAAGATTCATTACAATAAACGTCAACCTGCAATTGAACTGGCTAACCCCAGTCTTTGTATGTATCTTGTATGTAGGATTCTGACGGGTGGGTAATAGTAAGTAAAGTCCCTCCTAAGGTAACCGAAAAGAAAAACATTGTCAACTATAAAGTTATGACCGTCACTAACACTGTGGCTGAAGGAGCGCTCGCCGGCACCAGTGGTGGCGTAATCGGCAAGGAGTTGAAACCGTATGAGAGCTTCCACAGCGAACTCACCTCCAAAACCGAGGAGATGAGAGAGAAGAACTATACCCTGGGCAAGTCCTACGACACCATGTCAGGCAAGATCGTCACCATGACAACACGGGCCAAAGATGGCGGGGAGGCGGCGGCGGCTGCTCCGGCGGTGTTCGCCAGGGAGCTGAAGAGGGCGGCAGACCAATCCACCACCACAGTGAAGATCATCCCGGTGTCGACTGAGTATGAGATGCCAGTGTTGGTCCACATGGGTCTCCCGCCCCAGGAGGGAATCGGACCCCCCATGATTACCATCAAGGAGGCCAGGACGCCCTCTCCATCCGAGCCCAGTGACGGTGCGCTGGGCCTGGGCGCCATGCGGACCGTGGTGTCCATCCACTCCAGCCAGGACATCAGTGATGCCGCAAGGGCGGACAGCAGGAAGCAGCTGAGGGAGACTTTTCTCCTGGGAGACAGGAGCACCACCCCTGTTGCGCCTCACACGCCACTCTCGCCGCGCTCCCCCATGGCCAAGTCACCTATGGCAAAGTCTCCCATGACAATGCCCAAGCCTCCAACAGCGGATCTGCGTCTGAGCCCCGGCCCCGTGTCCTATCTATCCAGAACCCCATCGCCCTCCAAAGTGGTAGGATGATATGACACCCCTCCCCCAAAAATGCCTGAAGCCCCCCCCCCCATCCATACCCAAAATTTATTTTTTAAAAGCTAGTCCCGCCCCTGTCTGCCTGGTCTTCGTATCTACTGCAACAAGGCCAGACCCGGAGCTGTTTTGCACTCGACTGAATGCTTGGGAGTCTCTTTCTTTCTATCGTTTGCTCTTTTTAGTTGGACACAAATCCCTTAGCCACGGTATTTGGTGTAATTTGTTCACTGCTTTCCTAAGCCAAACTTGCTGCCTCATGGGCACTGGCGTTTGTTTACCCCTTTCATTTCGATTTATAAATGAAAATCGGGTTTCGTTTTAAGCTGGTTGCCTATGCTGCTAGCCACACCAAATGAATGCTTTACACTTTGGCTTATGGTACGGTACGGTATACTATGGTTTGTATGCCACTGACTGCTTCAGCCCTGCCACTTTTAATTTGACTTCCCTTGGTATGCACTCTCTGAACTCTCGGCTGCTTGATCTGAGATGATGATATGGGCCCTATTCATAAGAGGAGACATCCTGACCCACAAGACATACTTGTCTGTCTCATCTATTGCCTTTGTGACTGACATTCTCAAGAGATGAAAGCCAAATACTGAGCTGCCATTAGGTCCCCCTAGCAAAGTTGATGAAAGCCAAATACTGAGCTGCCATTAGGTCCCCCTAGCAAAGAATTGCTGACGATGCTCCACTCTTTTGTAGAAGTGCTATAAATGTATAAAAGCTCTAGTGAAGTGATTGACATGTCACAGGGTGGTGTTTCTATCAATTGCTCAGAATAGTGTAATATAGCATACAAACATGGATTAAAAACCAAATTGATAAACACTGGCATTTTAGCATATTCTGACACAAGTTGATCACTTTAAACCATTGAAATCACTCTAGGTTGTGATTGATAGAATACTTTAAGAGTACTTAAGAATTAAATCTTAACATTTCGTACAAACCCAATCTTCTCAAACCCAATCTTCTAAAATCAATCTTCACCTCAATGCTCTTATGAATAATCCCCACCAACCCCCGTCCCCTGAGCTTGTGTCTGGGGATTGTGTCAAAGGCCTGTCTGTCTCTCTGTCTCTCCTCCTTTGTATGTACAGTATCTAACTGTGTGTGTGTCTCTCTTCTACTCCTGTGTATGTGTGTACTCCACATCTCTCTGTCTGCTCAGCCTAAGCCAACCTTTGAGGAGATGTCCCCGGAGCTCACCGCTCTCTTACAGTCAGCCCGATATCAGACCAGCACGCAGGGTTGGACTGCCTCGCCTGCCCATAGTCAGGCCCTGCTCAAGGTGGCCTCTTATGCCCTATGGACAATATACAACTTAACAAATGGGATAATAGCAGTGGTAGTGCATGCATATCATTTATTTGATTTGATTTCAACTTTATGTATACAGGTTATTCACATTGACATAACATCTCTTTTGTTAGAAACCTGTTCAGTATCTATACTGTTTGTCCCTGATGTGTTTGTCCTTGTTGGTGAGGAAATGTTGTCGCTGTAGCCACTATGTTGTCTGTCAGGCATTTCTGTCATCGCCCCTTGCCTGTTCCCTGTCAGTCCGTCCGTCCTTCCTCCCGATCATTAAAACAGAGGACAGGTTTATGAGGACACATGGTTTGTCTAGACAGAGGCACCACATGGTCCTCCGACTTTATTAAGGAGGAATGTGAGGGCATTATCCAGCCGCATATTTGATTTTGCAACCCTACTCCACTTTTAGAACATATCGTTACCTGAAAGTGGAAAACAAAGCGATCATGCAATGCACCCAATTTTAAATGACAACATGCATTCAGAAGATCACATCGTTACTAACATATAAAGTAGAGTCGTGCTATTTCTCTTTGTTTTAGCATTTGATTCCATACTAGGCCTACAGTATATTGAAGTGCACACACAGGTTCAAGAAGACTGACTGTGACGTCTTGTTTGTTTCCTTTGCTAGACAACAGAGAAGATGGAGCGGATCATGCTGCAGACAGAGGTGGTATCATCCCAGCAAACAGAAGAGGTTGAGGATCAGCTGAAAGAACAGCCGGCAGAGGACCAGGAGCAGCCGGTCGAGAAACAGCCTGAGCAGCCTGAGCAGGTAGAGACAGACTCATTGGGAGGGATAGATGACGATAGGCCTCAGTCCGTGTTTGGGTTTACAGGGACGCACATGCATGATGATGACTCGGACGACTCGGACACGCCCAGCGAGGCGAGTGACACTAGCGGAGGCGCTAGTATAGCCTCCACGGAGCCTACCCTAACTGCCATGGCCCAGGCCGCCGTGGACGAGGCTGTAGGGGCGGCGATGAAGCAGACGGAGGCTGAGGAGGAAACTCCAACCGCAGGCTCAGGTGGAGGCCTGGGGCTGGACAGTCAGTCGGAGGGAGAGGTGTCAGCAGGCTCAGTCTCAGAGGAGGAGAAAGAGAACAGCCAGGACTGGAGAGGGCGCTTTGTGCCCCCCTCCTTCATGCCCCCCTCTCCTACAGGAGCATCCTGGCAGAGTCTCAGTGGGGAGGTAGCTGCTGCTAGAGCTCACTCAGAGGTAACACCCCAAAGAGCCCCAACATTTTCCCTAGTTGTCCAGTAGTACCTCCTCATAAAGTGCCCTATCCTCAACTCTCCTTCCCAAAGCTAGCTGAAACTACCCGTCTCACATTCCTTTTTGCCAATGCTACTTAGAAAGTGCTCAATCTATCCGAGTCTTACCCTCCCAATCACCTGTAATATCACTCGAAAGCGGCTCCCAAAAATGATCCCAATATTGGCCTCCCGTTTACCTATAAACCCAATAAGCAGTATTACCACTGGATAAGCTACACATCTCTCCCAGTCCTGCCCCTCCTCTTCACCAATAATAGCAGTCAGCCATTACAGCCTGTGGAGCTGTGTGTGGTGATGTGCAGGTGGGGAAAATAATGTCCCGGTTTCCTGTTTCCTGTCCTTGTTTCTGCCCACTGGGTTTTCTATTGGAAATCATTACCCTGGCCAGGCAGGCTGTACATACTGCAAGCTGCAGATACAAGCTACTGTATGTATTACCAAGTAGCAGTATTGAAAACTGTAGTGGAAGATTGCATAGAAGGAGGTCTGTGTGTGTGTCTGTGTGTGTGTCTGTGTGTGTGTGTGTGTGTGTGTGTGTGTGTGTGTGTGTGTGTGTGTGTGTGTGTGTGTGTGTGTGTGTGTGTGTGTGTGTGTGTGTTCGTTCTTGGAGCGGCAAGATAAACGTTACATTCGAATATTTCGACCTGCACATTTACACACAGTTTCACATCGGAAATGGTCCATATCCCTTCCTGACAGTATTGCCTCATTTCCCCAATGTTCCCATAGATTACCTTTGTGGCAATCATGAGTGGCAATAATTGAAATGTTTTATGGACACGCGTCTATGAGAAGCACAGATTAAATAGATAGCAGTCTGCTGCTATCAATTAAGTTTTGAGTCCACAGCCAATTTCAATTATATGGACTGTTTCAGTGAAAGCAAACAGGAATTGTTTATAAATACATACAATCCTGCCATGTAGACCAATTTGGCCTTCTCCAAAATGAATGAATAGGCTTCCACACATCCAAGTAAAGCTTCAGCTAAATAAGACTTACTCAGTGGTGAACTGTGATGAGTTCTGTCATGCACGACTCAGACTGACTGAAGTGTAAATCTCTTTACCTTTGTTCTTTGGTCAGGGTCCAAAAGGTACCTGGGTGATGCACAGAAGTGTTGTAACCTCTTTCATCAGGAAAAAATGTTTTTGTTGTTAGTGTAAACGTTTGACATTTTCTTTCTTTGTAACACAAAATCCACCCTTATTCTTAGCTTTGGGATTTTATGTTATTATTTGATGGAAGATTCATTTATTTCATTTTGAATATTTTATCAGAGAGAGCATGCATCTCATGAATGGTCCACAATTATTCAGACAATCCTTAAAGGAAAAATCCACCCAAAACCACGCATTCCTATAATTTCCAGTGTTAAATAACACTAATATGTGAGAACAATATTTTTTGTGAACAAATTTTTTATTTTGTCGTTATAATAAGGTTTGTAGCAACATGTAAAAATCGTTATGGAAATCTGTTGCAGCTTAAGTCGACTACAAAACCTACAATGCAATGCTCTCTCTAAGGGCTGGCTGGCTGGCTAGCTACAATAATACCAAAGTCAATATCAGCATGTGAAGTAGCTAGTTAGCTGTAAAATCGCCTAAACAAAATGCACTGTCAATTTAGGTGTTAACAATCTCACCATGTTCAACCTGCAGATCGAGGTGCCTCACAGAGTCTGACATTCACAATGGCCATGCAACGGCACCATGCAATGCATCCTGGACTGAAGAGGCAGACAAATAGGAGAAATGTACTAGACCCTCTGTTAAACTTCACATTTCTTGAGGTAGGAATATCGCTAAAATATGATCAATGGCTCGTTCGAAAGAAGACAACCTCCTGCGTTATGACATCGGCCAGTATTGAAATCTGACATGTATGATAGACGTTTTCACGATCTAAAAGTCGTATTCCTATTAACTTCCAGTGTAGTGAGAGCGGCTTTATCGCAGTGCTATGTCATACCAGCAGAATTTCTGCCTGCTTGAACGGCAATAGCTAATATACACATGAAAACATGAAATGTCCCAGGGAAGCGATAGAACATCACTCAGAGATGCACAAAAACAATATTACATTCAAAATGGGTGAATCTTTCCTTTAAGAGTTTTTCCATTTTCTTCTCCTGCATTTTCTATGACCTTCCAATAAACTAATTGCTTGTGTATGACCTGTAGACAGACGGTGAAATTCTAATTGTGTGTGTGTGTGGTCATGAACATGTTTGTGCGTAGGGGTACACGAGCCTGTGGCCATAAGGTAGAAAGATCTCATTTTCTGCACCGGTCTAATTTTGTCTATCTCTCCATTTCACCCCTCTTCCTCTCTCTCAGTCATCTGTGCTGGAGTCTCCAGAGGTCCTGATCTTCAACAGGGCAGACGTGACGGAGGAGACTGAGACGCTGGTGACCCAGGAGGTACCTGGAATACACACGGAAATGAAAACCATCACATACCGGTCACTGGAGGTAAAGTTCCTCACAAAACGTCAGGGTTGTTCAGTCTCATGCTCTATACTGGTTCTTCTCATATACTCCAATGTGCATCTTTTTGACCTCATTCATTAGGGCATACAATATAAAACCTTTTAAAATGTTTTGAAACAGAAAACCAAAATGAGCCCAGGGAGTTCCTCATTGTTTTAGTCTGTTTTCTTCCGTTTGGTGCCTAATGAACACGACCCTATTCTTCTATCCAATGGAGAGGATTAATTGTGTCTGTTGTTCCAGGGCGACGCTGACACTGATCCCGAGGCAGGGGTGTTGATGAGCGCCCAGACCATCACCTCAGAGACCACCAGCACCACCACAACCACACATATCACCAAGGTAGGTACTACCTGACCCGGCCTCAGGGGGCGCCACTGTCATTCACCATCAGCATGAATGAATAGGGGCATGAGTGAATAGAGCAGGGATCATCAACTACACTGAACAAAAATATAAACGCAACATGCAACAATTTTAAAGATTTTACTGAGTTACAGTTCATATGAGGAAATCAGTCAATCAATTGAACTACATTCATTAGGTCCTAATCTATGGATTTCACATGACTGGGAATACAGATATGTATCTGTTGGTCACAGATACATTTAAAAAAGGTAGGGGCGTGGATCAGAAAACCTGTCAGTATCTGGTGTGACCACCATTTACCTCATGCAGCGTGACACATCTCCTTCGCATAGAGTTGATCAGGCTGTTGATTGTGGCCTGTGGAATGTTGTCCCACACCTCTTCAATGGCTGTGCGAAGTTGCTGGATAGTTTCGGGAACTGGAACACGCTGTCGTACACGTCGATCCAGAGCATTCCAAACTTGCTCAATGGGTGACATGTCTGATGAGTATGCAGGCCATGGAAGAACTGGGACATTTTCAGCTTCCAGGAATTGTGTACAGATCCTTGTGTCATGGGGCTGTGCATTATCATGCTGAAACATGAGGTGATGGTGGCGGATGAATGGCACAACAATGGGCCTCAGGATCCCGTCATGGTATCTCTGTGGATTCCAATTGCCATGGATAAAATGCAATGGTGTTCGTTGTGCGTAGCTTATCCCTTATACACAACGTTGACATCAGCAAACCGCTCGCCCACACGACACCATACACGCCATTTTCCCGGTATAGTTTAAACCGGGATTCATCCATGAAGAGCACACTTCTCCAGCGTGCCAGTGGCCATCGAAGGTGAGCATTTGCCCACTGAAGTCGGTTACGACGCCAAACAGTCAGGTCAAGACCCTGGTGAGGACGACGAAGCAGATGAGCTTCCCTGAAACGGATTCTGACAATTTGTGCAGAAATTCTTTGGTTGTGCAAACCCCCAGTTACATCAGCTGTCCAGGTGGCTGGTCTCAGACGATCCCACAGATGAAGAAGCCGAATGTGGAGGTCCTGGGCTGGCGTGGTTACACGTGGTCTGCGGTTGTGAGGCCGGTTGGACGTACTGCACAATTTTCTTAAACGACATTGGAGGCGGCTTATGTTAGAGAAATGAACATTCAATTATCTGGCAACAGCTCTGATGGACATACCTGCAGTCAGCATGCCAATTGCACGCTCCCTCAAAACTTGAGACATCTAAGCATGTGCTTTTTTGTTGTGTGACAAAACTGCACATTTTAAAGTGGTCTTTTATTGGCCCCAGCACAAGATGCACCTGTGTAATGATAATACTGTTTAATCAGCTTCTTGATATGCCACACCTGTCAGGTGGATGGATTATCTTGGCAAAGGAGAAATGCTCACTAACAGGGATGTAAACAAATTTGTGCAAAAAAATGAGAGAAATAAGGTTTTTGTGCGTATGGAACATTTGTAGGATCTTTTATTTCAGCTAATAAAACATGGGACAAACACTTTACATGTTGCGATTATATTTGTGTTCAGTATAGATTCAGCCGCAGGCTGATTGTTTTCTTGAGTGGATGGTCAGGGGTCCGGAACATAATTACAAATAATTTGCAGACAAATTGACCGCAAGAAGCCCAAACAAATAATAATTTCAAACCTTGCCTACATTTGTATACGATCACATACATGTACTGTATATCTCTATTATGTGTGGGAATACTTTGGAACAGATTTCCAAAATGTAAATCATTTGGAGCTGATTTGCTGGTGTTTTTACAGTTTTTTTATGTACAAAATAAATTACTAATAAATTGCTCAATAAACTTGGGATCCAAATAAAGCTGCCAGTTGGGGAACCCTGGAATAGAGGATATGGATATCACTGGTCTGTTAGTGGTGTAGCTATAGAATTTAACTTACAAGGTGGTTCCTATGGCTCAGTTGGTTTGAGCTTGGCGTTCGCTTCCCACATCCCACATGCTGTATACCAAATATATTTAAATATAGTTCGACTTAGTTGTTCCTTGACTGAAATGTCCCTTAAATTCCATTTGATTGTTTACCAGACTGTGAAAGGAGGCATCTCGGAAACGAGGATAGAGAAGAGAATCGTCATCTCTGGGGATGCAGACATTGACCATGACGAGGTAGGAAGACATTAATGTCCCCTCACTCTGACACTGTGTGTCCTTTAGCATGCAAGTAGCCTTACAGCTTTTAAATAGGCGTAGCTATGTTAACAACGCAGGTGGTACCTGGATACAATGCTGATAATATTGGGTTCCTTACTCAGCGGGCAATGACATCATTATGGCGTCTTTTATGATGTCATGGTCAGGCTGTATACTAGTTATAACAAGTTTTGTTATCATCTTTTTAGCAACCAGAAAAATACGTCTTTATCAGGTTGTAATCTGACTAGATAACAATATGACGTCTTTTCCATCACGTGTTAATGTTGTCATGAACAATACGTAAAAAAAAAAAAAAAAGTATTTACCTGGTTGCTACAGAAACCAGTTGGTTGTAATCTGGTTATATGGCCGCTTCTCAACCTGAATAACAGTTTACAACCAGAAAATGACGTCAATTAGACATACATTTCTAAATTCTGCCTGCTGGGTACTGTGTTGAGAGATTTGTATTTAAGTGACTTATAGCTCTGTTGTTCAACAGCTGAGGTCCGTGACCGGTAGATATACACACACACAGTGACGAACGTGTACACACACAGTGACGAACGTGTACACACACCGTGACGAACGTGTACACACACCGTGACGAACGTGTACACACACCGTGACGAACGTGTACACACACAGTGACGAACGTGTACACACACAGTGACGAACGTGTACACACACAGTGACGAACGTGTACACACACAGTGACGAACGTGTACACACACAGTGACGAACGTGTACACACACAGTGACGAACGTGTACACACACCGTGACGAACGTGTACACACACCGTGACGAACGTGTACACACACAGTGACGAACGTGTACACACACAGTGACGAACGTGTACACACACAGTGACGAACGTGTACACACACAGTGACGAACGTGTACACACACAGTGACGAACGTGTACACACACCGTGACGAACGTGTACACACACAGTGACGAACGTGTACACACACAGTGACGAACGTGTACACACACAGTGACGAACGTGTACACACACAGTGACGAACGTGTACACACACACATACTGTGACTAGTCCAACCCTTACCCTTGTGATTCTGATCATGCCCATTCCACTTTCCTCTCTGTTTCCCTCCATGGGGTGTTTGGCGTATTGTCTCTTTAGGCCTTGGCTCAGGCCATAAAAGAGGCCAAAGAGCAGCACCCTGATATGTCAGTGACAAAAGTAGTGGTCCACAAAGAGACTGAGATCACGCCCGAGGAGGGCGACGAGTGACCGCAGGTAAGGGGACAACGTCGGTCAGTCAGTGACGGCTGGGGTTGGCTGGCAGGACACTGACAACGTACCCGCTCCATTCCATCCTCATCTACCCTCTGCCTCCTTGGCTGTCTACAGTCACCGCCTTCTCAATAGGGCTGCTTGACGCTCAGCTAGCTGTACTAACCTGAGGCTGCTTTCAGCTTTTCAGCTTTCACTCCACATTCATCTGTGCCCCGCGCAGTATCATGATTCCTTCTGTGTGGATGGAGTCTCTATATACTGTATAGCCTTCCATGGCTGGCTTCTGTAGCTGAAATGTCTGCTCTGGAAATGTTATTGGTGCTAACGTTTGCTTTTTCCTTTCAGCTTCTAATACTATTATTGACAATAAGCAATTAAAACGTTGTGTTTGCTCATTGGGGTGTGCAACATTTTGAGTTGGGTTTTAATTTATGTCTATAGTGCCCTCTGCTGGACGTCTCTTGTACTGTTTAGAGTGTACTAGAAATATCAACAGTGCGGTTTTCAAATTGCCAGTTTGTCTCATTCCTATTAAATAAGGGGTTATTTCGAGAGTGTATTGAGCAACATTATCTGATTTCATCATTATTTTCTGGTTATTGTTATGGCATAATGCTCAAGAAGGAGACACCATTTTACATTTCTTATTGTCAAGGTTTCTGTACTCTGTAATATGTTACCAGAGCTTGTGCTTGCTTGGCAGGGGCTGTATAGTCTAGTGGATTAACCCTTTTGATTTATTTTTGTCATGTCTTAGCATGCAGCATGTGTGATACTGTGTTTGTACTTGTCTCATAAGTATTAGTTTAGATGGAAAAGGTTTTTTCTGCCGATAACAGACAAAGCATTGACTGTCTTTCACATGACGTCTCTCATGCTTTGCTTTTAATCTTCAGCCATAACAGCTTCCCCTTACAGGAAAATCACATGATTTCACATGAAATTTCACATGTGAAATCATGTGAATACATGTGTTTTTGGAACACTTCACGTGTGATCACGTTTTCAAATGTGAAGTTTAATGTTGCTTTACATGTTGTCACATGTTATCACATTAACTTCACATAAGATCACATGTGATAACATAAAAACATGTGTTTTTGGAACACTTCACGTGTTCATGTAAAATTAATGTGTTTTTTCCTTAAGGGTTATCTTCAGCCATAACAGCTGCAGTAACAGAAAACATTTCCTTGATTTCCTTCCTTCTGAAAAAGATGTTAGAGAATGTGAATGTTCAGCATTCTGTTTCATCTAAGCATGTGCTCTATAAGGATACTCTCTCTGTTTTTCAGGATTGAAGGATCACCGGGTTCACCGACGTTTCGGGAGCATTCTGTTAACGTTACTTCACGCTGTTCAGAGTATGGAATGCAAGCAGGATACTGACGTTGCCAACAGACAACACACCACTGTAGAGGACACTACTACTACTGCATCTGACCACTACTGGACTAACCTAACCCACACTCCCTCACTAACATTACTGGCAAACACAAACCTCCAAAGCTGGCCAGCCCTTCATCGGAACATGTATACTGCATGAAAAGGGATCATTTCTGCATTTTTGTAAAGGAGAAAACAAATACATTTGAGGAAATATCAAAATATATACATGTTTTACTTGACCTGTGCACTCAGGCTCAAAGGGAAAATAATGTATGTGATGAGAATTTGGAGAATTATGATAGTATACTCTGTTTTATTTATTATCAAACTATAATAATAGTAGCTAGGCTGAATGTGTATGATGGCACAATATTTATCCATGCAATAGATGTGCCATTAATCTTGCCATAATTCCCCTTATTTATCCCAAATGCTGATTTTATTCCAGTTTACATACAGTATTGCCTGTAAAAAGGCAAAAATAGTATGTATGGTACTGGTACGTACATTTGCTTAGTAGGCCATATACCCTCGAAGATGATTTTGTTGTGTTTACTTTAATTGTAAATATGTTCATTTGGTTTTCCTTCAGTTACAAAGTAAAGATGAGGATGATGAGGCAAAATCTCGTAGAATTGTGTGTTAGAAGGGAATGTTAAACAGACTCCATTACTGTGACTTCCGAGTTGATCAAGAAAACCCTTATAATATGTCTTCACGTGGTGGTCGGTTGATTTAACTTTCTTCTTGGGTTGTATCTGAAATGACAACCTATTCCCTATATAGTGGACTCTGGTCAAAAGTAGCGTACTATATAGAGAATAGAGTGCCATTTTAGACAGTCTTGCTCATTCTTAAATCATACCCATCATCCTCCTCTCATCCCTGCGTGGCACATCCAAGCCTTAAAACTGTGAAGAACGGACAGACAACAACCTCCAGTACAACCCTGCAATGTGTGTTTGTGTGCTTGATTTCTCCAAGGCCGATGTGTAAGCGGCCATCCCACACAGGGGCATCATGCTCTTTGAACCTGAGGTGTTACCATCGGGTGGCACATGCTCCCCTCAATGTAATCAACTGGGATGAGAATGCATCATTAGCAGTGTCTTATATAGAATGAAAACTAAGACATTATATGTTTGGTCTTCGGTCCCCCCTCAGAGATATTAAGAGCATGATGCCTCTAATCCCACTCCTTCAACTCATCAGCTGCAAAATCATCCATGTTGAATGTGTTTCACACAAGATAAATAAAATGATAAATACATTGGGTTGGATCTATGTTGTTCTTTATTTGTCAATCACTGAAATTCTATTTGTGTTGTGCTTTCATAAACTCATGGTAGGAACTCTACAGTGAAGCCATTTACAGTAAGGTAATGACTTTTACAAGTTTGAGTGACACTAGACCACTACTTCCTCTTTTACTCTTCTTCTAAATATTTGCTAATTATTTATGAATGGAACCCTGCTGAAAGGAAAGGTGTGACAAAATGGGTGGTTGTACTTTCACTGAACACGCATACTCAGAGTCAAGTGACAGTGAAGTGTTGCATGTAGTGTAAATCACTTCGGTTGTGTGTAATAGACTAATAATAATAGCCAGGCCAAATGACCATCAGCAAGACAGTTACTTTGAATGACTCATGAGAAGCAGTATTTGGTAGGAACCAGAAATATGTGATAATTCAGTTCCACAACAGCATTGTCTAAAGAGCAACCTCACCAGTCAGAAACCAGGGCCTGTATTCAAAAAGCATCCCAGAGTAGGAGTGCTATCTAGGCTCCCAGTCAGACTCAGTCTGCTTTGTGATCGCACTGCTCAAAGGATGCTGGACGCTTACAGCTGTTTGTCACGAATCAAATTAGCCTTTTGAACAGTAGCCTATATGTGTTAGAACATACCATATCTATCTACTGGATCTATCTTTTTGTGTTAGTGAAATGGAAATGGCTGAAATGACCTGAAATGGTTCTCAACCCAATTAAGTAAGAGTTAATACACTCTCTTGTTCCTGCTTAAATTATGCAATATAGAAATGTTTCAAATGTGTCTTCGGCTCTGCAAAATCGTTTTTGGTGTATGGAAAAAATATCCAGTACCCACAATTTATTTTCCATCGCAGATTTAGCCTTTTATGGCATATTGGATTTGGCTTTCCTCCAGTTCAGAGTGCAACTTCACCAATGAAACATGAAGTCAACTGTGAAGGCACAGCTTGTCTGGCATGATGAGGCAGATGGGGACATTGTTCCAATGGCTGGATAAGCATTGTGTTAATTTTTCTAATTCCCCTATAGGCTTCAAGATAGGGTACTCTGAACACAAACCATGACAAATACACTGAGTGTACAAAACATTAGGAACACCTTCCTAATATTGAGTTGCACCCCTTTTTGCCCTCAGAACAGCCTCAATTCGTCGAGGTATGGACTACAAGGTGTCTAAAGCGTTCCACAGGGATGCTGGCCCATGTTGACTCCAATGCTTCCCACAGTTGTGTCAAGTTGGCTGGATGTCCTTTGGGTGGTGGACCATTCTTGATACACATGGGAAACTGTTGAGTGTGAAAAACCCAGTAGCGTTGCAATTCTTGACACACTCAAACCGGTGCGCCTCGCCTTGCACCTACTACCATACCCCATTCAAATGACCTTACATATTTTGTCTGAATGGCACACATACACAATCCATGTCTCAATTGTCTCAAAGCTTAAAAATCCTTCTTTAACCTGTCTCCTCTCCTTCATCTACACTGATTGAAGTGGATTTAACAGGTGACATCAATAAGGGATAATAGCTTTCACCTGGGTTCACCTGGTCAGTCTATGTCATGTTTTGTACACTCAGTGTATGTCCATGGTGCAATCCAATGGTTGAAGAAATGTGCAGCACATTAAATACGAATGACATTTACAAATGTGGTTTATTTTTGTATCATAATAGAAATATTGGAATTAATATCTCTCTTCCCTGACATATACTACATTAGGAATCATTATGCAATGGGGCATCACCAATTAGCATTAATTACTGCATTGCAGTAGAGACTGAAAGAATATTGCTTTAATGTAATTTAGGCATTTACATTTAGAATACTAATAGAATACCACTGAAGGGAACCATGCCATCCAATTACCAATGTCCATTTATTTCTCCATTTCACTTGAGGACCATCAGAAAATGGGGGTACATTCATTTAGGGGTACATTCATTGTGAAAATAGTTTCTCTTTTATGGATTATTATTATTAAAACAGTATTGTAAAATCAACATTTTATGTGGTATTTCTACCTATTCATCAAATTATTATGAGTGGTGCCATGTCAAACGCTAGTTTGACACTCCGTGCGTGCACACCTGTACAACGGTGGAACAGTAGCTCGAATTATTGAATCTCTCTATCATCCAATGACTGTATGAAGGTATCATCTCAGTAAAAAGCGCTCTCGCTTCCCGCTCGTGAGTAGCTTTCGCGACCCAAATCTGCTCCCGATTTCCGTCGCGCTCCAGAGACTCCAGAGACACAGTCACCAGTGTGGTTTCTGCTTGTTGTGTTGTATTTACGCTTCGAACGTAATCGCATCCATTTACAATTTACGTACGTACCATAGAGATGAGGACTGATCTTTGTATCTGTGCCATTACAGCGCCTGTGACACTGGCAGAGGCGTCATGCACATAGATTTGTCCTGTTTTTAAAATGTCAGATGTTAAATTAATTTCAAAACTTAATTTTTAAGCCCACGTTTTATCATAATTATTTAAAGATCTGTTAGCGGTATTTTGCGGTGGGGGCACATTAACTGTACCAAGTAAAGAGTACCTCCCTTATTCTCCCTAAGTGGTTCCTTCCAAGGTGCACAATGAAGCGAAGTAGAGTGATACACACAGCATTTGATTTGATTTTAGCTGCCGGTGATGGGCAGGACTCGCAGAAGTTATGTTTGTAAATACATTTGATCAAGCTATATACCTATTGATTCCTTCTTGATGAATAAATAAAACAAAAATGTTTTGTTGTTTCTCTTTAATACTAGCCACCTAGCAATTTTATGAAGTTGGCTTTAGCTAGCCACCTACACTACAGGTGAAATGTTTTAGAACACCTACTCATTCAAGGGTTTTTCTTTATTTGTACTATTTTCTATATTGTACAATAATAGTGAAGACATCAAAACTATGAAATAACACATATATAATCATGTAGTAACCAAAAAAGTGTTAAACAAATCAAAATATATGTTATATTTTAGATTCTTCAAATAGCCACCCTTTGCCTTGATGACAGCTTTGCACACTCCTGGCATTCTCTCAACCAGTTTCATGAGGTAGTCACCTGGAATGCATTTCAATTAACAGGTGAGCCTTGTTAAAAGTTAATTTGTGGAATGTATTTCCTTATTAATGCGTTTGAGCCAATCAGTTGTGTTGTGACAAGGTAGGGTTGGTATACAGAAGATAGCCCTATTTGGTAAAAGACCAAGTCCATATTATGGCAAGAACAGCTCAGATAAGCAAAGAGAAACGACAGTACATCATTACTTTAAGACATGAAGGTCAGTCAATCTGGAACATTTCAAGAACTTTTAAAATTTCTTCAAGTGCAGTCGCAAAAACCATCAAGCGCTATAATGAAACCGGCTCTCATGAGGACTGCCACAGGAATGGAAGACCCAGAGTTACCTCTGCTGCAGAGGATAAGTTCATTAGAGTTACCATCCTCAGAAATCGGCAATTAACTGCACCTCATATTGTAGCCCAAATAAATGCTTCACAGCGTTCAAGTAACAGACACATCTCAACATCAACTGTTCAGAGGAGACTGCGTGAATCAGGCCTTCATGGTCGAATTGCTGCAAAGAAACCACTACTAAAGGACATCAATAAGAAGAAGAGACTTGCTTGGGCCAAGAAACACGAGCAATGGACATTAGATGGGTGGAAATCTGTCCTTTGGTCTGATGAGTCCAAATTTGAGATTTTTGGTTCCAACCTCCGTGTCTTTGTGAGACGCAGAGTAGGTGAACAGATAATCTCCACATGTGTGGTTCCCACCGTGAAGCATGGAGGAGGAGGTGTGATGGTGTGGCAGTGCTTTGCTGGTGACACTGTTGGTGATTTATTTAGAATTCAAGGCACACTTAACCAGCATGGTTACCACAGCATTCTGCAGCGATACGCCATCCCATCTGGTTTGCCCTTAGTGGGACTATCATTTGTTTTTCAACAGGACAATGACCCAAAACACACTTCCAGGCTGTGTAAGGGCTATTTGACCAAGGAGAGTGATAGAGTGCGGCATCAGATGACCTGGCCTCCACAATCACCCGACCTCAACCCAATTGAGATGGTTGGGGATGAGTCAGATCGCAGAGTGAAGGAAAAGCAGCCAACAAGTGCTCAGCATATGTGGGAACTCCTTCAAGACTGTTGGAAAACCATTCCTCATTAAGCTGGTTGAGAGAATGCCAAGAGTGTGCAAAGCTGTCATCAAGGCAAAGGGTGGCTACTTTGAAGAATCTAAAATATATTTTGATTTGTTTAACACTTTTTTGGTTACTACATGATTCCATATGTGTTATTTCATAGTTTTGATGTCTTCACTATTATTTTTACAGTGTAGAAAATAGTACAAATAAAGAAAAACCTTTGAATGAGTAGGTGTGTCCAAACTTTTGACTGGTACTGTCTATATAGTGTAACTTACAAACGCAGTATTGTGGTTTAGTGCGTCTGCCAGATCAGAGGCAGTAGGGATGACAATGTGTTGTATTGTGTGAATTGGACCATATTGCTGTCCTGCCTGAGCATTCAAAATGTAACGAGTACTTTTGGGTGTCAGGGAAAATGTATGGGAGTTAAAAGTACATCTGTTCTTTAGAGAGGTAGTGGAGTAAAAGTAAAAGTTGTCAAAAATATAAATAGTAAAGTAAAGTACAGATACCGCCAAAAACTACTTTAAAGTATTTTTACTAAGTTGCTTTACAGCACTGCTAGATAACCTATCAAGGAAAATGTATATATATTTTTTACATAGAATTAAGCATAATAATTAAGCATAATAATAATGTGCATGACGCCCCTCTGTGACAGCAATAGGCAGCTCCATTTTAAAGTAGTCAATTTTCTTCTTGCTCCCAACTCAGAAATTCCCACCCAGTTGACTACTTTAAAATGGTGGTGGAAGCCCTCAATGGCAAGGTCAATGCTAAAACAGGTTATATCCATGATGAGTCCTCTATCTATCTCTATGGTACTTACGCGCATAGTCACTCAAATTCTGCAGTTCCGTGCTGGCGCAGCGCGTCCTTCCGCTTATGCTCGTCCTCAGGCCAACGACACACAAAGTGTATTATTCTTGTTTGACTGCTTGACATTAATCGGAGACTTTCTCAAGGGGACAACATATTGTACTACAGGTAAGAAACCGATTTTTAGCGAATCAGATCCGTTTCCGAAATATTACATAATGTTTAACCAAGATGACTGCGCGCTCACGGTTTCAGCAAAAGCTCGAGTTCGTCATTTCAGGAGTGTTCATGGCTGCTCGGGCTTTTTCTGTGCTAGTGTGACAGGCGCTTCCTCGCGTGCTTGTAGCTAGTCGGATAGCCACCCCTCTCTCCTGCTGTTCAGAATGTGACGGATAGTGTTGTTGTCGTTTACATCGACATAAATTACGATTTTACGACCGTGCTAAAACCAAGATAAACATCCTAGTCATGCTCTGTTGAATTCAATACGAATGGATGCCCAGATGGATGCAAACAATAGCTAACTAAAGGTTAGCATTGAGGCTAGTTAACCAGTTAGCTACCCTTCCCATATCTAACGCTATTTTGCAAGCGTTCCAATATGTTTAACGTTACTGTATGCATGCAAGGTTGTTAGCTAGCTCGCATATGATATGTATTGCTATTAAGCAAACAGGCATAATGTGGCCAATTTATCATGTGCAACGTTATAGAATTAGTTTTTTTCTGGGTTGAAACTGATCCAAATCAAAGTAATGCGATTGTATCTGCCTAGATTAAATGTACCCAACAAACATTAATCCATCACAAACCTTGATTGATATTGTTTAGTAAAAAAAACGCTATTCAATGAAATGATTGTACGATGTGCCTAGAATATTTCCCTCTGGTCATCTGATGCATGTCAGGAGGGGATGTTAAAAGCTTGCTAAATGATAGCATACATAGGTTACTATCACAGTAATGCCCTCTTATCCCAGACATGCACACAGATTACTACATTTATTAGGTCGATATGATAATAAATGCTGAAAAAAAGTATAGCCTTTTTAGTCAGCCCAATATTCTGCCCCGCAACAGCCATTATGGTGTCACCCAGAGGAACATCATATATCGGGCCATGACACAGTGCAGTGGCTAATGATTCCCAATGTGGGTACTGTTTTAGGATATTATGAGTATACTGCTGAAGGCCTATTTCCCAATGGTTCAGAGTGAAGTGTGTAACCGACATCTAACAGCATTATTTCTAATTTGTTCCAGAATATCAGTCGAAGATGTCAGAGACAGTGAAGTACATGGATGATGAACACAAGGCCATCTTCCTGAAGATACTAAATGAGCAACGGTTGGAGGGTGAACACTGCGACATCGCGGTGGTGGTTGAAGATGTGAAGTTCAGGGCCCACCGCTGTGTGTTAGCGGCGTGCAGCAACTACTTCAAAAAGCTGTTCAAGAAGCATGAAGTCGACAACTCCTCAGTCATAGAAATCGACTTCATCCGCTCAGACATCTTCGAGGAGGTATTGAACTACATGTACACAGCCAAGATTTCTGTGAAGAAAAAGGATGTGAATTTGATGATGTCTTCGGGCCAGATACTCGGAATCCGATTTCTGGACAAACTCTGTTCACAGAAGCGTGATATGTCCACTGAAGAAAATAATGTCCAAAATGCCAAACCCTTTCCCTATGATATTGTCAAAATGGCTCTCCCTACTGATGACCCTACATTGGGCCAGGAGAATGACGTGCAGGTGCTAGGTGACCATGACGACACTCCAACTGACGACCTTGTGGAAGAGCCGACGGCTAATCATGACTTGGACAAATCGCCCAACACGGCGTTGAGAGTGCAGGAGGCCATTCTCAAAGAGCTGGCCAATGAGGACGTGCACAAGGTGAGCTGCTACGACCAGGACGTGGAGCCCATGGACACGGAGCCAAAAGACCTGGCGGGTCACGCCACCACCACGCTGACGTTCGCTGACAGCATCGGCGAGGTGAAGGACGAGCAGCCCCCTGGGTGGTCCACAGCCACGACGGACATGAAGTTCGAGTACCTCCTCTACGGCCACCGCGAACAGCTCGCCTGCCAGATCTGTGGAAAGACCTTCATCGACGAGAACCGTTTGAGGAAACACGAAAAGCTGCACTCGGCTGAACGTCCGTTCATCTGTGAGATCTGCAGCAAAGCCTTCACTACACAGGCCCACCTAAAGGAGCACCTGAAGATCCACACGGGCTTCAAGCCCTACCGTTGCGATGTGTGTGGCAAGTCCTTCATCCGAGCGCCCGACCTTAAGAAGCATGAGCGAGTCCACAGTAACGAGCGTCCCTTCGGCTGCCAGATGTGCGACAAGGCCTTCAAGCACAAGTCCCACCTGAAGGACCACGAGAGGCGCCACAGGGGCGAGAAGCCATTCGTCTGCGGCTCATGCACCAAGGCCTTTGCCAAAGCCTCGGATCTAAAGAGACATGAGAACAACATGCACAGCGAGAGGAAGCAGATGCCGCCCAGCGCCCTGCAGACCGAGACTGAACAGCTGCAGGCAGCAGCCATGGCCGCTGAGGCCGAGCAACAACTGGAGTCCATAGCGTGCTCATAGCACACAACATTTGTACCTCACTTGTCATGGATAATATGAGAACAATCTGAGTTTTTTGATGATGTTTCATTTTGTATTTTCTTTAGGGAGGCCTAAATACTCCAATAATTAGCTAGATTTTATGTTGCGAATTTTTCTCGAGGACATAGTGAAGTAAGATAGGATTTGAATGCGTTCGTATATTTCTAGACTTATTTCACGTGATTTAGGTTTTCTCGCACTGTTCTGTGGTATGACATCATCATTTTCTTGATTATATTGTAAATGGTTAAAATATTTTGTTTTGGTAGGAATGATCATACCAAATGTGTTTGTGTAAATTTTATGGCAGCCTTATGGACAAAAATGCTCTGACTACTGCCTCTACCCGGTTTTGGTTGTCAATATATTAGTGCTGTTATACAGTACTGGTTTTATAATGAAAACTGGAAATAAAATGTTTGATTTGTAAAATGTATGAAAAAGAATGGTTACAAACCACGACATGTTTGACTGTTAAATATTCCATTGCATTACACACACACAACTCTTAGTGTAATTGACATGTACATTTAGCACATCAAAATATGTGTTGCTTTAATAAAAATGCTACCCTCAACTGCCAACAAATCATATCTTTGCATTTTTTTGGGAAATACATTGTAGCTATAATTTGCGCAGACTGGATTGACATGCAAGCATACAGTCTCAGTTGGTGGAGCGTTTGCACTGCCAGGGTTGTGGGTTCGATTCCCGGGACCAGCCAATAAGTTGGCTGTAAGTTGCTTTGGATAAAAGTGTCTGCTGAATGGCATGATTTATTATTATTATTATACACTGAGTATACAAAACATTATGAACACCTGGGGCCTGTTGCACAAAAGTAGAATTAAGACATCCGGGATAAATGACTCAGCTGAGCTCAATGAAGCCAAAACATGTGCGTCCAGGCTTAATTGGTTGCACAAAGACCAAGCCAGGATGAGCAGACACGGATTCATTAAGCCAGGTGAAACCAATCCTGGATAGGTGCGCGCTCACGGCTCACTCAAATAGACCCCGCCACAGATCACAGATTAACTGATTTACCATGGCAACTAGAGCCGCGTACTTTTCCCCGTCGGAAGCACAAATCCTCATGGAGGCATACGAGGAGGTAAAATATATAATTAAGAAGAAAGGCAACACCGCCACAGTGATAAAGCAAAGAGAAAAAGCGTGGCAAAGTATTGCAGACCGCCTGAATGCGTAAGTAGTGCACAATTACACACTCACCGCTCCGCTGAAACATCACAATTACAATTCAAATATTTAATTCACATCTCCAAAAATGCAGTTGTACTGTAATTATGAAACGGTTAAATTTTTAATTGAAATGCACAGCAGATATGAGTGAAATTGTGTAAAGTAACTCCATCACACTGTATAAAGCTATGATAAATTTTTTGATATTTTTACTGAAAACAAGACAAAAATACCAAGTAATTTTTTGCAGTGTGACTCCATTAAATGTGTGTGTGTGTGTGTGTGTGTGTGTGTGTGTGTGTGTGTGTAGATTAAACATGAACGGGCCAAAACGGACATGGCAGCAGGTCAAAATCAAATACAAGAACATTCTGCAGAATGGTATGGTCCCTGACTAATATTTAACAAAGCACAAGCATATATTGTACCCAGAAGGTGCCTGCTCACACATTGTCTGTACTGTTTTAGCAGTGAAAAAGAATACCCACAGACAAGGCACGGGTGGTGGGTCACCAAAGGCTGACCTTACCCCAGCAGAGGACATGGCCTTGGAGCTAAATAAAGGCAGGCCCGTCTTAGAGGGGATCCCTGGGGGGAAAGAGACGAGCATAGGTTCCTCCCAAGATGCCACCCGCTTCATTCAAGGTATGTCCTTCCATCTCTACATGGGATACAACCACATTCATATTGAATCAATTTGGACTGTCTGACTTTGGTTTACCTATTGCCTTGCAGTGTCTGGCAGCACTGTGTTCCTGTTAGAGCCACCAGCACAAGCACCAGACGATGCTGATCCAGTGAGTACTCCATCAAAGGCATACTGTAGGCCTGGCATGTCTTGTCTACTAGCTTCAATATGAATCCGATTAAATGTGATAGGGTGAAGGCCCCAGTGCAGCAGCAACAGCACATGATGGAGACGATGATGAGGAGGAGACCATCTCTCTGGATTCCAGAAGGCATGAGGTATCATGTTAAGACTGTGAAAGTACTATTTACTCTACAATGGTGAGGAGTCCTCATCAAAATCAAAAAATCTAATTTCTTTTACAGGACCCAGATGCTATACAGTGGGAAAACCAGCCTGGCAACATAGTGCGTATTAATAAAAGGACACCACATCCTGCCAAATTCCAGCTGCGCTAATTGTATTGTGTTCACAGAGCTCACAAGCTATCAGAAAGTTGTATGGCAACCACCTCCGGCGCCAAATAGAACTGGCAGACATAGACATTCAGTACAAGAAGAAAAAGATGGAAAATCTTGCACTGGAGTCCGAAATAAAAAAGAGGACAATTAGGAAACTGGACCTTGAAATAAAAAAACTTGAGAGGGAGGTGAGATATGCCTTCAATGTACACTGTATGCTAACTGTAACACAAATGTATTAATCATTATTTTTCTTTCCTCCCCCAGCTCCAAGAAGATGACACAGCTCAAAATAAAAATTAGGTATATTCTCGTAAAGTCAAGTGAGCCATGACATATGAGCTCTTATTGTGAGCACACAGGACGGTGGCATCTTTCTAAGGTTTTTTTTATTTTCCCAGCAATCAGTACAACCAAGTCATCGTTATAAGGCATCGCCCTCTTTTGCCCACCCCCCCAGCACCAGGTGTGGCCACTAGCCTATATGAAGGCCCAAAATTGTGTGTTCCTTTCTGCTCTGACAATGGCATGCCCATTCGTGCGAGATGTGGTGGATGAAGAAGCACTTGTGCTGAGGAGAGCCTTCAGGCGAGAAAGGGTCTTCAGGGACCGGTTGGACCCACTGGCCTTCCCTGATGACCATCTATATGAAAGATACAGGTTTTCTGCAGATGGCATCAGGTATCTATGCAGACTACTGGGTCCCAGGATTAAGCACCGCACTGCACGGAGCCATGCACTGAGTGTGGAGCAAATGGTTTGTGTGGCCTTGCGCTTTTTTGCTAGTGGAGCCTTCCTGTACTCAGTGGGGGATGCAGAACAGCTGAACAAGGCCACAATTTGCCGCACAATAAGGAGTGTGTGTCTGGCTATCAAAGCATTAGCAGATGTCTTCATCTCCTTCCCTGGCCACAGAAGACTCTGTGACATCAAAGAGGAGTTCTATAGGATTGCAGGTAAGAGGATCTACAAATTACAGGACAACTGTTAACACATAGTAGGATACTCATTACTTTGTGTGACAGGTTTCCCCAATGTCATTGGTGCAGTGGACTGCACACACATAAGGATAAAAGCCCCCTCAGGTGCCCATGAGGCCGATTTTGTGAATAGGAAATCCTTTCACAGCATTAATGTTCAGGTGAACATAACTTTTTGATATTGTCCATTGACGAACACTCTGCATTGCCAGTGATGTGCATTGATTGGTGTAATATTCCTCATCTTATGATTTCAGATGGTCTGCAATGCTGACTGTGTGATCAGCAATGTTGTGGCAAAATGGCCTGGCTCAGTCCATGACTCCAGAATCTTTCGGGCCTCTGAAATCTATCAGTGCCTATCACAAGGTAAGCCACACAACCCCTATTTATAACCATCATGGCTGTGTCAAGAATATCACTGTGTTTATGAGGTAGTAATGATGAGATTTTGTGTTGACAGGTGAATTCTCTGGTGTGTTGCTGGGAGACAGGGGTATGGCTGCCAGCCTTTTCTCCTGACACCTTTCACAGACCCCCAGGAAGCACAGCAGGCCTACAACCATGCCCATGCCAGGACCAGGGCCAGAGTTGAAATGACCTTTGGCCTCCTGAAGGCACGCTTTCACTGCCTTCACAAATTAAGGGTCAGCCCTGTTAGGGCATGTGATATTACTGTGGCTTGTGCTGTCCTCCACAATGTGGCCTGCCTGAGGAAGGAGAGGGCCCCCAGAGTGCCACCAGCCATGGACTGGGACAATCCGGCAATCTTCCCTGATGACGACAGTGGTCGGCTGCTGAGGGACCAATATGTGTTGAATTATTTTAGTTAGTATGTGTGCTTTCAATTTTGGTTAAATATGTCCTGCGGTGGCAGAGGAATTTGGGTTTTTTTGGGTTCGTTTTTTTACTAATTTGGCCTCTTATGATGTTTGTGCGGTATACTGTGTGTAATACAAGGCTGCAGGGAGGCTACTGCATCCATTCATTTGTCTGTTCAGTTGATGTGTATGGATTTGTCCTGCATTTATTTTAGTGTGCAGACATGCAGGGTGTGTTATATACAGACCTTTGAATGTGTATGTATCATTTTGTATAATATGCTTGGATTCTGTGCTTTCCATCTTGTAGAGTCACTGTGACTTCAGTTTCGAAAGGAGCTGATGGTTTACCTGCTTTGTTTTGTCCTTATTCAATAAAGGAACATAATGTTACACATTGTGTTTTTATATTCATATGGAATGTGTATTTGTTTATATGACAGAGTACTAGGGCCACACTGAAGAAAAAGGATAAAGTCATAAATTTATGAGGCTGGTTCTTTCTGCAGAAAAGCTACATATTGTTTTTACAGTTTTGATACTTATGACAATGTGATACTTAATATTCTGGCACATCAGCATGTCTTTGTTTATGAAACCATACTGAAGTACAATTTCACGAAATGCCCCACATCTGTCATTTTAACAACTGTCCTCCTTTAAAACAACTGGTTACAATATTATGACTTGTGTTTTTTTCCCCTCTGTGGCCCTAATATTCTATCATTTTATATATAGCCTTATAGTCTATGGGAAACTGTAAATTATCTAATGATAGCAACATCATCTAAAAATCATTTTTTATCCAAAATCATTGAAATTAATGATCACAAACGTTTAAATAATGACAGTGGGTCTAGTTATATGTGATAACAATGTATAGTGAGCAGTGAAATAACTATTGGTTTCCATTTGTGGTGACTGCTGACTGACATTAGGGATGAGATTAAATAGATCCTGGAATTTAGCCTGGTCTGGAGCAGGCTAGCTCCACAGAATAAATCTCCATGGTAATTTATACCATAACATATCCTCCTGCCCCCTATCCATCTTTAGTGAAACCGGATTACGGATCAATTGAGCCAGGATCACCAAGATATCCTGGCTTAATCCCTTATCCTAGTTTTGTGCAACAGGCCCCTGCACTTTCCATGACATAGACTATCCAGGTGAAAGCTATGATCCCTTATTGATGCCACTTGTTAAATCCACTTCAATCAGTGTAGATGACGGATTTTAAAGCCTTGAGACAATTGAGACATGGATTGTGTATGTGTGCCATTCAGGATGAATGGGCAAGACAAAATATTTAAGTGCCTTTGAAGGGGGTATGCTAGTAGGTGCCAGAAGCAGCAGTTTGTGTCAAGAAGCTCAACAATTTCCTGTGTGTATCAAGAACTCTGGGAAGCATTGGAGTCAACATGGGCCAGCATTCCTGTCGAACCCTTTCGATACCTTGTAGTCCATGCCCCGACGAATTGAGGCTGTTCTGTGGGCAAAATGTAAATTAGGAATGTGTTCTTAATGTTTTGTACACTGTGGATAATCAATGCTACTATTACTACTTGTATGTACATCAAGGGTATGCTATTATAGGCATATTCAGTCATTTGAAGATCTATTTGCTGCCCATGGTCAATTATTTTATATCTAAGCAAGTCTTACACAGACACTGTGTATTGGATTTTTATGCCTATCATTTATTTTTTGGGGTTGAGGCGCTGATTTGTTGTTGACCCTTGGTGTTCAAGCATGCGCAGTAGATTTATGTTGCTACTGTCAGGTGTGTGTTTGTAAATCGTGGAGTTGAGTTTAATCGGCTACATCAAGAGTAGCGTAATGGACGCGATTGAGAACAGGACAACTCTGTTTACAGGTAAAGCGTGCAAATGCTTTCTGATATGTTGGATAATGTTTTTCTACCGAAACATAACTATTTTGACAATCTTATTAAAACGTGTATACAGCGAATTTCGATCTCTCCATCAGTCAGTCAAAGGGTGATTAATTTTGTATTTTTATTGATCTACAAAGAACCATCCGTACGTAATTCGACATCGTTTGTGTTGATAATGGTCTGAATTGAAACATAATATCACGAACAAAACAATACTTGTAATTGACTAATTGTCAACGCTACATCTAAATTTGTACAGTCAAAACTGAGTGATGAAACTGGAAGACAATGAAGGGCATGGTGGAGCCAAAACATCCAGCAGGAAAAGAACAGCATCATAATCCAAGAGGTATGGGTGCCCTACAGACAGGCGTGTCCTGAATTTGCCCCGGCTTTACCACTGGTCATGGGTCAGATATGCTCAGGTTTTCATCCTGGGGTTGGGGCAGGGTAATATGATCCAATATCTGATAGGTGTAACTTTGGTGATGTGTCATGGTGCTTATCTATCTCAATGACAAGTTAGTAGAATATTGCTTATCCATTAGGTAGGATTATTACAAACTGAAATGGTCCACACACACAGACAGTGTGGGAAGAAGGTGAAACAGCGTCTCTTCAACCTCAGGAGGCTGAAGAAATTTGGCCTGTCACCTAAAACCCTCACAAACTTTTACAGATGCCCAATTGAGAGCATCCTGGCGAGCTGTATCACCACCTGGTACGGCAACTGCACCGCCCACAACTGCAGGGCTCTCCAGAGGGTGGTGTGGTCTGCACAACGCATCACCGGGGGCAAACTACCTGCCCTCCAGGACACCTACAGCTCCCGATGTCACAGGAAGGCCAAAAAGATAATCAAGGACAACTACCACCCGAGCCACTGCCTGTTCACCCCGCTATCATCCAGAAGGCGAGGTCAGTACAGGTGCATCAAAGCTGGGACCGAGAGACTGAAAAACAGCTTCTATCTCAAGGCCATCAGACTGTTAAACAGCCATCACTAGCACAGAGGCGCTGCTGCCTACATACAGACTTGAAAATCACTGGCCACTTTAATAAATGGAACACTAGTCACTTTAATAATGCCACTTTAATAATGTTTACATATCTTGCATTACTTGTCTCATATGTATATACTGTATTCTATACTATCGTAATAATGTTTACATATCTTGCATTACCCATCTCATATATATATATATATATATATATATATATATATATATATACTATCTATTGCATCTTAGCCTATGCTGCTCTGACAATGACATTGCTCATCCATATATTTATATATTCTTATTCCATTCCTTTACTTAGATTTGTGTGTACTAGATATTTGTTGTGGAACGGTTAGATATTACTTGCTAGATATTACTGCACTGTCGGAACTAGAAGCACAAGCATTTCGCTACACTCGCAAAAACATCTGCTAACCATGTGTGTGTGACCAATACATGTTATTTTATTTTGTATTTTATTTATTATTGTGAAAAGTCACACTTCCCAATGGTCCAACGCAGGAAGAGGAGTAAGAATGGGGAAAAAGGACAAGCAAGAGGAAACGGAGGGGAAGCACAAGGTAACATGGACCAGTCACTTCACTTATGCATACACACACACACACACACACACATCTGATGGTTATTTGATTTCATAGGCGAATCACTCCAGTTCTTAATACCCTTGTAAACCTCTGCAGGAGCCGAAGATCACAAGGTGAGCATGGACAGATGAGTCTATTCAGAAACATTTACATACAGGGTTTATGTGAAAGCAACCTTAATTACAATCTCCAATTTACATGTCTTCATTCACAATGAAGGGTGTAGTATAATTGTCCAGTGTGTTCTGTTTCATTATGTAAGTCAATGGTCACCTTATATAAATTGCCTCAATTAGGCAATGCTTCCAGCTTAGCAATCATATGATTTTATCTTGTTTTAACAATGCATTTGTGGGTTTATTTGTGAGTGTGAGACTTCTTCCGTCTTTCCTTTATCAGTTCGGGGAATTTAAAAGCTGCCTTGGGGAGCGGCCATGTAGATGTGGAGACCAACAGTGTAGGCATGATATACACAGGCCCAATTATTGCATATCCCTGTATTAGCAGAAAATTGTAGATAATGTTTATTCATGAGGTTTCTCTGTCTTTCTCTCACAGGATGCATCACCACCTTCTGGAAAGAAGTATGTTTTTCTTCTAATGCTGAAATTATTCACACCAAAAGTAAAGTTTAACTTCAATGTAAACAGAGAGTAAGATACAGTATGTTGGTGATGATGAGGTTTTCTTTATTGGCAGTGACATTGACTTAAACAACAATATCTCTGCCAAGGACAAGGAATCAGATGGGAGAAAAGGGATACAGGAAATGTTTTAGCTTGAATATTTTGTGATTGTTGATGTTTTGCTTGCCTTGTGTCATTTCTCACCCATTGTTATGTCAATGTAGCGCAAATCTAGAAGTAGCAAAAAGAGACACCACGGGACGGACGAGGAGAAGTTGAGCAAAAATAAGTTTGTAAACTAACAGGTGAACAGCATTAATTGTCAAGTTCCACATTAAAAAGTATTCATACTCGGTGTATGGGTGTTGCTATACTCTAGTGCAGTGGTTCCCAATTATTTTTTATTTTTTGAAGGAACTCAGTCCGGCTTTCAACTTACTCTTGAAAGTTGTAATAGTAGAATGCACAAGGTGCAATTTTGAAATTGGGTAGTGCATCATCAGTTTTCCTCTTGTTATGTCAGTCATTGCATACCTTAGAGAGCGATTTGTAACTTGTCAGAAATGTCCAGATCAGTTTGCCCATGTCAGCTAAAGTTTTTTAGCCCGTAGATTTTGTTGTAATGTTTGAGTCACTCATATCACATGAATACACATTAGACATGGCAAAATGTTTAGAACTGAAGGAAATAAGTTTTAAACTTGCAAAAATGTCTCTCCACCAAGAAGAGGGGTGTGAACAGTTTGTGTCATGAACAGTGCTTGTGCCCATAGAAATAGACATGGAGCTCTTTTTGAAAGCATTTGTTGCTGTCCACTAAATACTGAACAAAAATATAAATGCAACATGTAAAGTGTGGGTCCCATGTTTCATGAGCTGAAATAAAAGATCCCAGAAATTTTCCATTTGCACAAAAAGCTTATTTATCTCAAATTTTGTGCACCATTTTTTTTTTTTACATCCCTGTTAGTGAGCATTTATCCTTTGCCAAGATAATCCATCCACTTGACAGGTGTGGCAAATCAAGATGCTGATTAAACAGCATGATCATTACACAGGTGCACCTTGTGCTGGGGACAAAAGGCCACTCTAAAATGTGAAGTTTTGTCACACAACACAATGCCACAGTCTCAAGTTTTGAGGGTGCGTGCAATTGTCATGCTGACTGCAGGAATATCCACCAGAGCTGTTTCCAGATAATTAAATGTTCTGAAACAAAGCTGAAAATGTCCCAGTTCTTCCATGGCCTGCATACTCACCAGACATGTCACCCATTGAGCATGTTTAGGATGCTCTGGATCGACGTGTATGACAGCGTGTTCCAGTTCCCGAAAATATCCAGCAACTTCGTACAGCCATTGAGGAGGTGTGGGACAACATTCCACAGGCCACAATCAACAGCCTGATCAACTCTATGCGAAGGAGATGTCGCGCTGCAAGAGGCAAATGGTGGTCAAACCAGATACTGACTGGTCTTCTGACCCATACCCCTACCTTTTTTTCTGTGAACAACAGATGCTGTTCTGTATTCCCAGTGATGTGAAATCCATAGATTAGGACCTAATGAATATATTTCAATTGACTGATTTCCTTATATGAACTGTAGCTCAATAAAATCTTTGAAATTGTTGCATGTTGCGTTTATATTTTTGTTCAGTATAGTTTGCATTTGAAAGTCATTCCAAAAGTCTCTCTTATTTTATTTTCTCCGTAGTTCCGAAAGCAACTGTAAAATGGTATACCTACAGATGACAATAAAAAAGATCTGATGTGAAAAAGGGATATGCCAAAAATGAGAGGGAGAAAAAAAGACTGAAGGAAGGAGACCGAAGGAAAAGAGGAATATAAAATAAGAAAAATAAAAAGGATGGTGAAGAGGATGGGAAAAATCTGAAATGCAAGAGCGTAACAAAACAAGAGCACAGTAAATGTAAATGGTAATTGCACAATTATTTACTCTATATTTCATTTACTGGTCAAGTATCATATTTGTCTGAATTGTCTTTTGATATTCTCTGGGAGTTATTTTTTTAAATGTGTTTTTAGAACTGTTTCCCCCCTGTTACAGTGGTTGGCATAATGATATTACACTCAATGTAGCCGGAATGATTAACAACATTGTTTGTTTCTAGGGGGACAGTATTAATAGTTGCACACACGTGTGATGTTATGAATGTCCTTGGTGTTTGTGAATATCATTCATTCTTGCTAATCTGGAATGAACTAATACTGTAATGTTTTTGCCAAATTGATATATCAGTCGAATAAATTTAATAGAAGCTGTTCCGTTCTTTACTCATTACGATTTTACCGATTTCTGTAAAGATTAACAATGAGGTCAAATCCAGGTGAGTAAACGTTAGCTAGCTGGCTAATATATCCCAACTGGCCGCAGATGGCGCTATTATTCATTTTCCGTTATGACAAACGAATAATAGCACCAACTGCCGGCCGGTTGGGCTAGCTGGCTAATAGCTAATCCAAAACCACATATAAATTAGTGTAAGTGTCTTTGTCAAAACAGTGCAGAAAGCCAGGATAATACCATTCCGGAAGAAGAATTCTAGCTAGCTAACTAGCCACACATTGTCAATGTAAAGGGGTAACATTAGGTAGCAAGCTACTTTAGCTAGATTTGGCCTGGCAGCTAGAGATGTTGTATTTTATCTTTATTGTATCTATCACTTGCATTGGCTTTTAAACCTGCATAAACATTTGATGGCTTTCTGTGCTGTAACGAAATAGTGATATGCTTGTCAGGTGGGAGGTAGGTCATTCCAACAATGGGAAGACATGGACAACGTTGGAGCACAATGGTCCACTCTTCCCACCAGAATAAGAACCGTTACCCAATATCTTTCTTTTATAATGGTGAGTTACCACCGTATATACACACACACACAGAGGATGTGTTACTCACTAATCCTCATAGTTTTCCTGTCTCGTGTTAGGTCTGATTTGCTATAAAACTAAGTTTGGCTGCTGAGGAAGTAGCCTCGTTTTACGCCAAGATGCTGGACCATGAGTACACAACAAAGAGTGCCTTCCAAGATAACTTATTTACAGACAGGAGAGAGGTTAGTACCACTGATTTAAATCTAAAAAACCAGCCAGAGACTGATTAAACAGGAAATGACAGGAGGAGAGGGAGCAGAGGAAGAAGCTGTCAGTGTGATTTCTCGCACATCAACAAATAATTTCTGGAGAAGAAGAAAGCATGACAAAAGAACAGAAACAAACTAAATATTAAGATTTGAAATATATTTTTAGGGGGAGCAATAACATTGCAACCATTGTGGAAACCTTAGTTTTTCCCTCTTTATCAGGTTCTGAAGGAGAATAATAATAATAATAATAATAATAATAATAATAACAGAGGTGTGTGGCTTTTGTGTGCTGGATAGCCACAGGGAGAAGATTGGTAACTTCTAGGTGGAGCCCCCAGGGCTTTCCCACGGGCGGGGAGAACACCCCAAAATGGACACGCTGAAAGTGAGCATCCAGCCGGAAGACATCACCATCAACATGCAGCAAGTGAGGGGGCCAGTAGAGCATACAGAACAAACAATCTCCCTATAAGTTTATGCTGCTCCCAAAAGTGAATTAGTGGTGTAAAGGCAATAAGCTTGAAATAAAGTGTTTTGGTTGCTTTTCCAGAGGCGCTAAGATACCAGTGGCCCCTAAGGGCGACAAGTGGAGGAAGGTGCAGCATGAAGACAGTGACCTGGGTGGAGGACCGGGAGATGAAGACCAGACAGAGAGGAGTGGCACTCTACTTAATAGACAAGGTACAGACCTCACAACTATCCTCAGTGTGGTTAACAAAGATCAAGCCTGTTCACTTAACCTTAAACACATATTGTAGAACACTCATATGTACGCACATGTACAGTGTACATCTCCCTCACCAACGTGTGTGTGTCTTTGTGTGCATGTAGCTGGCCCTGCGAGCAGGGAGTGAGAAGGAGGAGAATGAGACGGCCAACTCGGTGGGTTGCTGCTCTCTGAGAGTGGGACACATCACCCTCCACCAGCAGAAGGGAGGCCAGGAGTTCATGGTGGAGTTTGACTTCCTGGGCAAAGACTCTATAACGAGGTGCCTGTGTAGGGCAGGGTGAGCAGCACTGTCTAGCAACTGTTCTATCGCCATTCCTCTGTAGTATGTGTTGTTAAGCAGGGCTTAAACATCCATCTAATGTACACAGCCATATTGACTTGTACACAGGTTTTCAAGAACCTGAAGCTATTCATGGAAAACAAGGAGCCTGACGATGACGTGTTTGATAGAATAAACGTAAGTTGAAGACCCAGTGTACCTGGTTATTTCATGTTTATGTCATGCTTAGCAAATGCTGGAAAATGAGTGTAACCAAAGAACGACTAGCTATGTGGTTCACACAGTATGCTTATGTATCTCAGCAGATACGGTTAAACTTGGTTGTTGTTTGTTCTTAGACCACCTACTTGAACAAGCATTTGAACCAGTCCATGCTGGGATTGACAGCCAAGAACCTTCAACGCTTCCACCACTCTGCAAGAGCAGCTCAACAAGCTCACCTCTGGTTAGTCCACTTTCTATACCAACATCAGTACACTCAGTGCAGGTTTTTGAAGATCTAGTTTACAATAGTTGACAAGAATTCTCAGCTCTTCTCTGTGACATACGTGACCCTCGTTGGTCTTACTTTGAACATGGCATTTGCGTTCTTTTTTACTCAAATGTGCTCTCTGTGTCATAACTATATGAATCTCTGAAACATGCAGATTTATAGTAAGAGTACACTAATGAAAGATATGCATGTTTTCCTCCTCACCTGACATGAGTCTTCTGTCCTATAACCGAGCCAACAGAGCTGTGGCCATTCTCTGTAACCACCAGAGGGCAGCACCCAATACCGTTGAGAAATCCATGCAGGGTAAGGTAACAGGAATGTTTGCGTTCTCCAATTTATGTAGTAGCTAGTGCCATTTTAAAATACTCTATGCCTCTTTTGCAATATTGTGTCTAATGGAGATTATATATACAGTACCAGTTAAAAGTTTGGACACCTTTATTTCTACTATTTTCTACATTGTAGAAAAAGAGAGAAGACATCAAAACCATGAAATAACACATATGGAATCATGTAGTAACCAACAAAGTGTTAAACAAATCAAAATATATTTTATATTTGAGATTCTTCAAAGTAGCCACCCTTTGCCTTGATGACAGCTTTGCACACTCTTGACATTCTCTCAACCAGCTTCATGAGGTAGTCACCTGGAATGCATTTAAATTAAAAGGTGTGCCTTCTTAAAAGTTAATTTGTGGAATTTATTTCCGTCTTAATGCATTTGAGCCAATCAGTTGTGTATACAGAATATAGCCCTATTTGGTAAAAGACAATGTCCATAATATGGCAAGAACAGCTCAAATAAGCAAAGAGAAACGACAGTCCATCATTACTTTAAGACATGAAGGTCAGTCAATACGGAACATTTCAAGAACTTTTAAAGTTTCTTCAAGTGAAGTGGCAAATACCATCAAGAACTATGATGAAACTGGCTCTCATGAGGGCTACCAAAGGAATGGAAGACCCAGAGTTAGCTAAGTTCATTAGAGTTACCAGCCTCAGAAATTGCAGCCCAAATAAATGCTTCACAGAGTTCAAGTAACAGACACATCTCAACATCAACTGTTCAGAGGGGACTGTGTGAATCAGACCTTCATAGTCAAAACCACTACTAAAGGACACAAATAATAAGAAGAGACCTGCTTGGGCCAAGAAACACGAGCAATGGACATTATTTGAGGTTTTTGGTTCAAACCGCCGTCTCTTTTTGAGACGCGGTGTAGGTGAACGGATGATCTCCGCATGTGTATTTCCCACCGTAAAGCATGGAGGAGGAGGTGTTATGGTGTGGGGGTGCTTTGCTGGTGACACATTCAAGGCGCACTTAACCAGCATGGCTACCACAGCATTCTGCAGCAATACGCCATCCCATCTGGTTTGGGCTTAGTGCGACTATCATTGATTTTTCAACAGGACAATGACCCAACACACCTCCAGGCTGTGTAAGGGCTATTTTACCAAGAAGGAGAGTGATGGAGTGCTGCATCAGATGACCTGGCCTCCAGAATCCCCCGACCTCAACCCAATTGAGATGGTTTGGGATGAGTCGGACCGCAGAGTGAAGGAAAAGCAGCCAACAAGTGCTCAGCATATGTGGGAACTCCTTCAAGACTGTTTGATAAGCATTCCAGGTGAAGCTAGTTGAGAGAATGCCAAGAGTGTGCAAAGCTGTCATCAAGGCAAACGGTGGCTATTTGAAGGATCTCAAATATATAATATATTTTGATTTGTTTAACACTATTTTGGTTACTACATTATTCCATATGTGTTATTTCATAGTTTTGATGTCTTCACTATTATTCTACAATGTAAAAATAAAGAAAAACCCTTGAATAAGTAGGTGTGTCCAAACTTTTGACAGGTACTGTATATATACATACATATACATACAGTTGAAGTCGGAAGTTTACATACACCTTAGCCAAATACATTTCAACTCAGTTTTTCACAATTCCTGACATTTAATCCTAGTAAAAATTATCTGTCTTAGGTCAGTTAGTATCACCACTTTTTTTTAAGAATGTGAAATGTCAGAATAATAATTATTTGGCTTGCAAGCCAGCCCCTTTTTCCTCCAAACATAACGAAACATAACGATGGTCATTATGGGCAAACAGTTTTTGTTTCATCAGACCAGAGGACATTTCTCCCAAAAAGTACGATCTTTGTCCCCATGTACAGTTGCAAACCGTAGTCTGGCTTTTTTATGGCGGTTTTGGAGCAGTGGCTTCTTCCTTGCTGAGTGGCCTTTCAGGTTATGTCGATATAGGACTTGTTTTACTGTGGATATAGATACTTTTGTACCTGTTTCCTCCAGCATCTTCACAAGGTCCGTTGCTGTTGTTCTGGGATTGATTTGCACTTTTCGCACCAAAGTACGTTCATCTCTAGGAGACAGAACGCGTCTCCTTCCTGAGCGGTATGACGGCTGCGTGGTCCCATGGTGTTTATACTTGCGTACTATTGTTTATACAGATGAACGTGGTACCTTCAGGCGTTTGGAAATTGCTCCCAAGGATGAAACAGACTTGTGGAGGTCTACAATATTTTTTCTGAAGTCTTGGCTGATTTCTTTTGATTTTCCCATGATGTCAAGCAAAGAGGCACTGAGTTTGAAGGTAGGCCTTGAAATACATCCACAGGTACACCTCCAATTGACTAAAATGATGTCAATTAGCCTATCAGAAGCTTCTAAAGCCATGACATCGTTTTCTGGAATTTTCCAAGCTGTTTAAAGGCACTGTCAACTTAGTGTATGTAAACTTCTGACCCACTGGAATTGTGATACATACATACATACACTACAGGTCAAACGTTTTAGAAGCCCTACTCATTCAAGTGTTTTTCTTTATTTTTACCATTTTCTACATTATAGAATAATAGTTAAGACATAACACATATGGAATCATGTAGTAACCAAAAAATTGTTAAACAAATATTTTATATTTGAGATTCTTCAAATAGCCACCCTTTGCCTTGATGACAGCTTTGCACACTCTTGGCATTATGTTCACTTTTTTATTTTCAACTCCTTATTTCCTTATTTGTTATTGGTTACCTTCAGTGTTTGTTTTCTGACTGTACAACGCAATCTGTGAGAATTAAGCAGCGAGAATAGATGAGGTCCATTTTGTGTTTGATAAGATTTGTTTCTTTTGTTAACAAAAAAATAATGTATGAAATACCTTTTCATTGATATGTTTAGTTTTTGTTGCTGCCTCACTCATGAGTGAATTCCTACAGCCCTTCAAAGTACAAAGAAAAATATACAATCAATATACCAACATCAATATAAAAGATGCAGGAATGTACCAGAATGTATATTGTCTTATGCAGTTTGAAGCTGTGATATGTTGGGCTGTGTTAGCATGGCATGTTGAATTCTCCGATCCTCTCAGAATGTAATCGTCAAAACCTGCCTCTGGTCATACTGTCTGGATTGGAGTTCCTCGTGTTTTACCAGCCTGTTTAGCATAGGTAAATGTCACCAGGCTAAAGAACATGCTTGGACTTCCAAGGTCCGCCTGTAGTGTACGAAAACATATTTTTCTGTTGTGCGCCACTGGCATGGAGTAGTACTGTACACTGTCTCGGGAGATGTTTTAGAGCTACAAGGCAATGTAGTACAACAGTTGTTTTGTATTCATCATCAGGTCTTTACATGCATAGCCTTCTTTATACCTTTTTTGTGAAGCATACAAACCACAGTTTGCCGCCTCCTTTTTACATTAGTGAATAGTGCAGATGTGACTGTTATTACCCTTTCATATGCATGAGCTGCTATAGCCCCAAGTGACGCCAGACTCATGTGGTTCCCCGCAAGACTGTGGTCAGTAGACTTTTATATTGATGTTGGTAGACTGCAACGTGCCACATCAAAACGCTGTGTGCAGCTCCTCCAAAAAAAGAGAGACAGGAAATGTGGGACAAATTCCTCTAGACTGCACCGCGTCTGCTGCCTGACTGCCTGCAGCCCTGTACAAATGGAACGTGAGCAACTTCTGTCATTGAGCAACTTCTGTGAAGCTCATATCTCTGAACGCAATCTTCTCACTCATTTTTTTGCTGCAATAGAGTTTACGTTTCTTTAACCACCATGCCATACATATAAGTAAAATTATTCACTGTAGTACACATTCTGTAGGCCAGGGCCACCAATGAATCAGGCAACAGTCTCTATTTATTTAATATTGCTGCAGTGTATTGTGGGACGTTAGGCCTAATACGTTGAAAATTAGAAAAAGAAAGCTTCTCAGCCCTTCTCAGGAGGGCCCTTGCAGTCTACACATTTCCTCCACCTTTCAATAGCAATCTGAGATCTGGCAGTAGCCTACTGGGCTCTGTCTCAGTAGTAAGCTTTTGATCCCTGCTTTGTGTTGCTGCAGTCCGGTTCGGATACGCCGGTGTTCTCCACTAATCTATTCCAGGCGGAGGGAGTTCTTTGGGACAAGGATTTGGGATTTCCCTCTCGGTTTGTTTTAGGGATTAGCAGCAGAAGGTACACAGTGGTAATGAGCTTAAACACAAATTGAAAATCGAGAATGGGGGAAATATGCCAATGTAAGATGATAGGCATTCACAGAACCCAGTATGCATTTAAGGCCATTGTTTGAAAGAGCTTGTGAACTTTGAAACTTTTAGAACCTGGGAGAAATTGTAGGATTATATGTAGCCAAGGCCTAGGATTTCTATCCTAGAGATATTGTAAAATTAGTGAAATCAAATTGATGGTGGCATTTTTTACAAGAAATTCTGTCTTTGTAGCTCAATTGCTCAATTGGTAGAGCATGGCGCTTGTAACGCCAGGGTAGTGGGTTCGATCCCCGGGACCACCCATATGTAAAAATGTATGCACACATGACTAAGTCGCTTTGGATAAAAGCGTCTGCTAAATGGCATATTATATATATTATAACTTTGTTGCTCAGTGTTTGGACAGATTTTCTCTGCAAGGGATATTGCCAAAAATCATATTCTGACCCTGATTGGTGCTTCCATCACTGAGGGGCTTTCATTCGCTGTTGGTGTTGTGAACTTCACAAGCCCCGGAGGAAACAGGAAGCCCAGTCAGAATGCTCATTGTTCTAGGCCTGCGTTTGAAGTTTGGGCTTGCAGGAAGACATTGTAGAATAACAGCCAGTGGACTTGACCTTCCATACTCTTGTTAATGGCAATTTGCCAGCTATGGAGGTAGAAGGGTTGGTTCAAACTGCTACTGAGACGCTTTTTACTGATCTGCCATTGGTTTGACTCCTTTTTCTCCTTTTCTGGGCTACATTTTTAAATTAGGGTTATTATTAATGACTGAATCACAGCCTACTTTATGGCAGTTTACCATTTATGGTTGTGGAAGGGTTGGTTCCTCCCAACTGCTACTGAGACCTTTATTACTAATCCTCCATTGATCATCAGTGGTGGTTTCTCTTTTTTTATTTTTTTTAAATTTTTCTTAAATTAGGGTTATTATTAATGACAGATTTTATAATGGCTTTGCACAGTGGGGGGAGATGCCCCAATTGGACTCGACACACAGATTTCTTTGCACGTGTGGAACGTTTTCGGAACCCCAGAGCCAGAACGACATTCCTTCTTCCCCTAGATCTGGGTGTGTTTGTCTTCTCTTGTTGGTCATCAATGCACCATATGTTCACCACATTGAGATGTCCAGGTGGGCCCCACCTGGGTTTGAAATTAGTTTCAACTGGGCAAGAGCTCTAATTGGTTATCTTAGCAGGTACCCAGTTGGGTTAACATTATGGCCAACATGGATGCTGAGGACTTAGTGGGTCACTGGTGGGTTTCCCCCATGGGGCCCGTGAAACAGCCTGTCATTAACCCAAATGAGCCCCACATGGAAATGTTGGCTGGGAAAACACTCTGCATATTATTATTTTTCAATTATTTAGAGACACTTAGCATTTCAAACTGTTTGCTTGAGGATGAAACATCGACTTTTGTCTGGTTTTGTCTGACCAGACAACAGAGACGACCTGTCTAAAGAAGAATACTTGAGGCTTGTGGATATTTTCCTCAAAAGCATTCCCAGTTCTCACATAAATACGTTATTGTGTTATTTGTTTAGAACAATAATAAATACTTTGTTGCCCATCTACTGCCTTTCTACTCTAGGTCATAGAAGCTACAGTATCAGCATGTATGATTTGAGTTCATGTTTCTGGTGCCTAATACACCCCACTGGGCACACTGTCATTTCAATGTGGAAATTTGGGTAATAATTGGTAGAGATGTTGATCAATGAGATTTCAACCATTATTCACCCACTCAAAAAGATAGCCAGAAGTTTGTTGAATTCCCAATGGGTTATCACTATGCTTTCAACCATCTAAAAGTGTAACAAAGTTCAAATGGGAATACAATGACAGATATTTTGTATTTATAAAACGAGTTAATGTGTTATCACTGTTTCATCTAATAGCACAACCAAATGACCTGGATTGCAGTTGAGATTACATTAAAAGTACATTAATGCTGTTCAAGATTCTGTACAGATTATTATAGTAACTGTGAAGATCTCCACAGACCCGCGACCTTTGCATGCTATCTTGAGCATGTACGCTTTCTATGATTAGGCTACATAAGAAGATATTTATAGTTACAGTAACCTGTGGCCATGGATGTGTTACTCATTTTAAGGTTGAATAAATACTGTTACGTTAGTTTGTAAGATAGCCTTAACTTTAGGCTATTTACAGTGTTACAAAAGTCATATTGAATCGTGTTCTGTTCACAACGCAACCAAATATCAACATTTAAAGCAGCTGTATCTAATGCTTGTATAGTTAAATCTGAGCCACTGGCTTAATCCTATTCTTTAACTTGTGGTTTAGTTGGAGATGTGAATCCAACATACACTGCTCAAAAAAATAAAGGGAACACTAAAATAACACATCCTAGATCTGAATGAATGAAATCATCTTATTAAATACTTTTTTCTTTACATAGTTGAATATGCTGACAACAAAATCACACAAAAATTATCAATGGAAATCAAATTTATCAACCCATGGAGGTCTGGATTTGGAGTCACCCTCAAAATTAAAGTGGAAAACCACACTACAGGCTGATCCAACTTTAATGTAATGTCCTTAAAACAAGTCAAAATGAGGCTCAGTAGTGTGTGTGGCCTCCACATGCCTGTATGACCTCCCTGCAACGCCTGGGCATGCTCCTGATGAGGTGGCGGATGGTCTCCTGAGGGATCTCCTCCCAGACCTGGACTAAAGCATCCGCCAACTCCTGGACAGTCTGTCGAGTGGCGCAGTGGTCTAAGGCACTGCATCGCAGTGCTAGCTGTGTCACTAGAGATCCTGGTTCGAATCCAGGCTCTGTCGTAGCCGGCCGCGACCGGGAGACCCATGGGGTGGCGCACAATTGGCCCAGCATTGTCCAGGGTAGGGGAGGGAATGGCCGGCAGGGATGTAGCTCAGTTGGTAGAGCATGGCGTTTGCAACGCCAGGGTTGTGGGTTCGTTTCCCACGGGGGTTATAAAAAATTATGTATGCACTAACTGTAAGTCGCTCTGGATAAGAGCATCTGCTAAATGACTAAAATGTAAAATGTAATGTAAATGTGGTGCAACGTGGCGTTGGTGGATGGAGCGAGACATGATGTCCCAGATGTGCTCAATTGGATTCAGGTCTGGGGAACGGGTGGGCCAGTCCATAGCATCAATGCCTTCCTCTTGCAGGAACTGCTGACACACTCCAGCCACATGAGGTCTAGCATTGTCTTGCATTAGGAGGAACCCAGGGCCAACCGCACCAGCATATGGTCTCACAAGGGGTCTGAGGATGTCATCTCGGTACCTAATGGCAGTCAGGCTACCTCTGGCGAGCACATGGAGGGCTGTGCGGCCCCCCAAAGAAATGCCACCCCACACCATGACTGACCCACCGCCAAACCGGTCATGCTGGAGGATATTGCAGGCAGCAGAACGTTCTCCACAGCGTCTCCAGACTCTGTCACGTCTGTCACATGTGCTCAGTGTGAACCTGCTTTCATCTGTGAAGAGCACAGGGCGCCAGTGGCGGATTTGCCAATCTTGGTGTTCTCTGGCAAATGCCAAACGTCCTGCACGGTGTTGGGCTGTAAGCACAATCCCCACCTGTGGACGTCGGGCCCTCATACCACCCTCATGGAGTCTGTTTCTGACCGTTTGAGCAGACACATGCACATTTGTGGCCTGCTGGAGGTCATTTTGCAGGGCTCTGGCAGTGCTCCTCCTGCTCCTCCTTGCACAAAGGCGGAGGTAGCAGTCCTGCTGCTGGGTTGTTGCCCTCCTACGGCCTCCTCCACGTCTCCTGATGTACTGGCCTGTCTCCTGGTAGCGCCTCCATGCTCTGGACACTACACTGACAGACACAGCAAACCTTCTTGCCACAGCTCGCATTGATGTGCCATCCTGGATGAGCTGCACTACCTGAGCCACTTGTGTGGGTTGTAGACTCCGTCTCATGCTACCACTAGAGTGAAAGCACCGCCAGCATTCAAAAGTGACCAAAACATCAGCCAGGAAGCATAGGAACTGAGAAGTGGTCTGTGGTCACCACCTGCAAAACCAGTCCTTTATTGGGGGTGTCTTGCTAATTGCCTATAATTTCCACCTGTTGTCTATTCCATTTGCACAACAGCATGTGCAATTTATTGTCAATCAGTGTTGCTTCCTAAGTGGACAGTTTGATTTCACAGAAGTGTGATTGACTTGGAGTTACATTGTGTTGTTTAAGTGTTCCCTTTATTTTTTTGAGCAGTTTATTATTTGTTAACTTGTCAACAAGTTAATAGACTATTTACTGTATTGCAAAGTGATGTTGAATTGTGATTGGTTATCAACCCAACCAAATATCAACCTTTGAAGGAGATGTAGCTTTTGTGCTACTGACTTAGTCTGGCTTTAATTCCAGTTTCTCTAAAATTATAAATTGATATGTTGGATTCACATCTCCATCTCAACCAAAAATCTAAGTTAAAGAATGCACTTTAAAGTTTGATTTGATTTAGTCCTATTCTTTAACTTAGGTTTTTGGTTGAGATGGAGACGTGAATCCAACATATGAATTATTAACCTGAAGATTACATTTGTGTCACGATCGTCGAACACAGTGGACCAATGCGCAGCGTGATTTGCGAACATACTAATTTTATTAGAGTACCACACGAACAAAACAACAAAACGATCCGTGACGTCCTTGGTAACAGACACTAACCATACACGGAACAAGATCCCACAAAACACTGTGGAAAACAGGCTGCCTAAGTATGGTTCCCAATCAGAGACAACAATCAACAGCTGATTCACGTTGCCTCTGATTGAGAACCACACCGGCCAACATAGAAAACACATCAGCTAGATAAACAACCTAGAACACAGACACATAGAAACAACACACCCTGGCTCAACATAACAGAGTCCCAGAGCCAGGGCGTGACAGTACCCCCCCCCAAAGGCGCGGACTGCGACCGCGCCAAACATAAACCGAACAGGGGAGGGCCGGGTGGGCATTCCTCCTCGGAGGCGGTTCCGGCTCCGGGCTTGACCACCACCCTCCGTAGCGCCCCTGGTCCGGTCCCGCTGGCTGGAGCTGGACTGGACATCGGTGGAGCGGATTGCTTAGGCTCCGATGTGGAGCAGCTGACCGGTACCTGACCAGGCACCGGTGACCCAGGCACGGGCTGTGCCGGACTGACGACGCGCACCACAGGCTTGGTGCGGGGAGCAGGAATGGGCCAGACCGGGCTGACGACGCACACCACAGGCTTGGTGCGAGGAGCAGGGACGGGCCGAACCGGGCTGACGAAGCGCACTACAGGCTTGGTGCGGGGAGCAGGAACAGGCCGGGCCGGGCTGGCGACGCGCACCATTGGCTTGGTGCGGGGATCAGAAACAGGCCGGGCCGGGCTGGCGACGCGCACCATTGGCTTGGTGCGGGGAGCAGGAACATGCCGGACCGGGCTGGCGACGCGCATCACAGGCTTGGTGCGAGGGACAGGAACAGGCCGGACCGCACTGGGAACACACACCACTGGCCTTACCCGGGGATCAGGAACGGGCCGGACCGGACTGGCAACACACCTCAGTACCTCTTGCCGTGCCTCTACATTTTCCTTCCCTCTACTCGCCAATGGCTCCCGTAACCCGGTGGCCTTCTCTCCTCGTCCACTAACTCGCCCCTTATCTGCCTCCAGCAGCCCCGTCGTCCACGGTGTGAGCCCCCCCCTAAACATTTCTTGGGTTTGTCTCTCCCCCGTGGCTATGGCCTCCATAGCTCTCGCCAGACTCTCCATCTTCTGCTCCCAAGTCCAACCTCTCTACTCCTCACGCGGCTTGACCCAGTCGAGGTTGATATCCATTAGAGTCCTCTCTGGCGTTGGCTCCTGGACACGCTGCTTGACCCAGTCGAGGTTGATATCCATTAGAGTCCTCTCTGGCGTTGGCTCCTGGACACGCTGCTTGGTCCAGTTATGGTGGGATCTTCTGTCACGATCGTCGATAGAAGTGGACCAATGCGCAGCGTGATGAGTGAACATACTTTATTTTTGATTCACCACACGAAACAAAACGATACGTGAAGTCCTAGGTAACAGACACAAACCATACACGGAACAAGATCCCACAAACACTGTGGAAAACAGGCTGCCTAAGTATGGTTCCCAAACAGAGACAACAATCAACAGCTGATTCACGTTGCCTCTGATTGAGAACCACACCGGCCAACATAGAAAACACATCAGCTAGATAAACAACCTAGAACACAAAACGCATAGAAACAACACACCCTGGCTCAACATAACAGAGTCCCAGAGCCAGGGCGTGACAATTTGAAATCAACCAAAGCTTGAAACCCTAGGCCTATATGTATTGTCTAATTTTAGTTGATCCCTGGATTGAATTGAAACAATAGCTGTTGATGACTTCACAAATGCTATATAGGCCTAAATAGCATCATTGATGATAATTTACTTATAAGTATGGTTACATTTCATTTGCTCTGTTAAACCTACCCTTTGGAATGACTTCGATAGCAACAGTGAATCTATTTAGTTATTAATTAAGAGAGCTCTCAATAATAATTCTCAAGATAGCACATTGGTAGTAGTCAGTGACCAATATCAAAGCTTGGTTTAAAACCCTGGATGGGAGACTGAAGGGATAGCTGTAGATATATCAACTCTCCAGTAGGAGGTGCTGCCTAGCTTATAGTAATTATTTTCTGATAGTGGATTTAGATTGATATGATTTATTTAAGTGTCATACACCTACCTGTGCCCAGCTCACATGGGCTTATAAGAAACTAGTAAACACAGTACCTTTTTCCTTGTACTCAAAACAAAATAACATTTAACAAATAACATGCATACAATAATCATGGCAAGTACATATACCATCTAGCCACACTACACAAACAATACAATTCTCCTCCAGGCATTGTGAACAAACTGAGCAATCTCAAACACGCCCTGTCTGAAACAAAATTCAAGCCTCTGCTCATCCCGTAACCAGAAAACTTCAGGGTTATCACAAAAATGTGTTTTAAAAAATCGTCATATAGAGGGCAATAAAACACTAAATGGATTTTGTTTTTCGATTTTCCCCAAAAATCACACAGTAGCAAATTCTCTCCTCTTCAGGCGCACTGTCTCTATAGCCAGAGGGAGGGTGTTGGAACTGAGTTGTGCACAAACTTACCTTTGGCTTTTTGTTAGGTTCTGGCAGACATACACTACCAGTCAAAAGTTTGGACACACCTACTCATTCAAGGGTTTTTCTTTATTTTTACTATTTTTTACATTGTAGAATAATAGTGAAGACATCAAAACTATGAAATCACACATATGGAATCATGTAGTAACCAAAAAAGTGTTAAACAAATAAAAATATATTTTATAGTTGAGATTCTTCAAATAGCCACCCTTTGCCTTGATGACAGCTTTGCACTCTCTTGTTTCTGTAGCACATGAGATGGGGTTTGCAAAGGTAATGGCCACTAGATTGATGCAAACAATCATGATATCATTCTGACAGGTAGGCATAGGCTACTTTGTAGCTATTAACATTTAATAGAGAAGGTTTTTGGGAAAGCCTTTCCATCTACAGTACCAGAAGACGGTGGGGAAAAAAAGTATTTAGTCAGCCACCAATTGTGCATGTTCTCCCACTTAAAAAGATGAGAGAGGCCTGTAATTTTCATCATAGGTACACGTCAACTATGACAGACAAATTGAGAAAATAAAATCCAGAAAATCACATTGTAGGATTTTTAATGAATTTATTTGCAAATTATGGTGGAAAATAAGTACAGTGGGGAAAAAAAAGTATTTAGTCAGCCACCAATTGTGCAAGTTCTCCCACTTAAAAAGATGAGAGAGGCCTGTAATTTTCATCATAGGTACACGTCAACTATGACAGACAAAATGAGAGAGAAAAAAATCCAGAAAATCACATTGTAGGATTATTATTTTTTTGTGTGCAAATTATGGTGGAAAATAAGTATTTGGTCAATAACAAAAGTTTCTCAATACTTTGTTATATACCCTTTGTTGGCAATGACACAGGTCAAACGTTTTCTGTAAGTCTTCACAAGGTTTTCACACACTGTTGCTGGTATTTTGGCCCATTCCTCCATGCAGATCTCCTCTAGAGCAGTGATGTTTTGGGGCTGTCGCTGGGCAACACGGACTTTCAACTCCCTTCAAAGATTTTCTATGGGGTTGAGATCTGGAGACTTGCTAGGCCACTCCAGGACCTTGAAATGCTTCTTACGAAGCCACTCCTTCGTTGCCCGGGCGCTGTGTTTGGGATCATTGTCATGCTGAAAGACCCAGCCACGTTTCATCTTCAATGCCCTTGCTGATGGAAGGAGGTTTTCACTCAAGATCTCACGATACATGGCCCCATTCATTCTTTCCTTTACACGGATCAGTCGTCCTGGTCCCTTTGCAGAAAAACAGCCCCAAAGCATGATGTTTCCACCCCCATGCTTCACAGTAGGTATGGTGTTCTTTGGATGCAACTCAGCATTCTTTGTCCTCCAAACACGACGAGTTGAGTTTTTACCAAAAAGTTCTATTTTGGTTTCATCTGACCATATGACATTCTCCCAATCCTCTTCTGGATCATCCAAATGCACTCTAGCAAACTTCAGACGGGCCTGGACATGTACTGGCTTAAGCAGGGGGACACGTCTGGCACTGCAGGATTTGAGTCCCTGGCGGCGTAGTGTGTTACTGATGGTAGGCTTTGTTACTTTGGTCCCAGCTCTCTGCAGGTCATTCACTAGGTCCCCCCGTGTGGTTCTGGGATTTTTGCTCATCGTTCTTGTGATCATTTTGACCCCACAGGGTGAGATCTTGCGTGGAGCCCCAGATCGAGGGAGATTATCAGTGGTCTTGTATGTCTTCCATTTCCTAATAATTGCTCCCACAGTTGATTTCTTCAAACCAAGCTGCTTACCTATTGCATATTCAGTCTTCCCAGCCTGGTGCAGGTCTACAATTTTGTTTCTGGTGTCCTTTGACAGCTCTTTGGTCTTGGCCATAATGGAGTTTGGAGTGTGACTGTTTGAGGTTGTGGACAGGTGTGGACAGGTGTCTTTTTATACTGATAACAAGTTCAAACAGGTGCCATTAATACAGGTAACGAGTGGAGGACAGAGGAGCCTCTTAAAGAAGATGTTACAGGTCTGTGAGAGCCAGACATCTTACTTGTTTGTAGGTGTATTTGATACACTGCCGATTTTGCAGGTTTTCCTACTTACAAAGCATGTAGAGGTCTGTAATTTTTATCATAGGTACACTTCAACTGTGAGAGACAGAATCTAAAACAAAAATCCAGAAAATCACATTGTATGATTTTTAAGTAATTAATTTGCATTTTATTGCATGACATAAGTATTTGATCACCTACCAACCAGTAAGAATTCCGGCTCTCACAGACCTGTTAGTTTTTCTTTAAGAAGCCCTTCTGTTCTCCACTCATTACCTGTATTAACTGCACCTGTTTGAACTCGTTACCTGTATAAAAGACACCTGTCCACACACTCAATCAAACAGACTCCAACCTCTCCACAATGGCCAAGACCAGAGAGCTGTGTAAGGACATCAGGGATAAAATTGTAGACCTGCACAAGGCTGGGATGGGCTACAGGACAATAGGCAAGCAGCTTCGTGAGAAGGCAACAACTGTTGGCGCAATTATTAGAAAATGGAAGAAGTTCAAGATGACGGTCAATCACCCTCGGTCTGTGGCTCCATGCAAGATCTCACCTGGTGGGGCATCAATGATCATGAGGAAGGTGAGGGATCAGCCCAGAACTACACGGCAGGACCTGGTCAATGACCTGAAGAGAGCTGGGACCACAGTCTCAAAGAAAACAATTAGTAACACACTACGCCATCATGGATTAAAATCCTGCAGTGCACGCAAGGTCCCCCTGCTCAAGCCAGCGCATGTCCAGGCCCGTCTGAAGTTTGCCAATGACCATCTGGATGATCCAGAGGAGGAATGGGAGAAGGTCATGTGGTCTGATGAGACAAAAATAGAGCTAAACTCCACTCGCCGTGTTTGGAGGAAGAAGAAGGATGAGTACAACCCCAAGAACACCATCCCAACCGTGAAGCATGGATATGGAAACATCATTCTTTGGGGATGCTTTTCTGCAAAGGGGACAGGACGACTGCACCGTATTGAGGGGAGGATGGTTGGGGCCATGTATCGTGAGATCTTGGCCAACAACCTCCTTCCCTCAGTAAGAGCATTGAAGATGGGTCGTGGCTGGGTCTTCCAGCATGACAACGACCCGAAACACACAGCCAGGGCAACTAAGGAGTGGCTCCGTAAGAAGCATCTCAAGGTCCTGGGGTGGCCTAGCCAGTCTCCAGACCTGAACCCAATAGAGAATCTTTGGAGGGAGCTGAAAGTCCGTATTGCCCAGCGACAGCCCCGAAACCTGAAGGATCTGGAGAAGGTCTGTATGGAGGAGTGGGCCAAAATCCCTGCTGCAGTGTGTGCAAACCTGGTCAAGACCTACAGGAAACGTATGATCTCTGTAATTGCAAACAAAGGTTTCTGTACCAAACATTAAGTTCTGCTTTTCTGATGTATCAAATACTTATGTAGGTGCCTTTGAAGGGGGTATGGGGTTTTTACGCTCAACAGTTTCCCATGTGTATCAAGAATGGTCCACCACCCAAAGGACATCCAGCCAACTTGACACAACTGTGGGAAGCATGTCAGCATAGGCCAGCATCCCTGTGGAACGCTTTCGACACCTTGTAGAGTCCATGTGCCCAGATGAATTGAGGCTGTTCTGTTTTGTACACTCAGTGTATACTGCAAATCATTTTCACAAATTGTTTTATAAAAATGTTCTAGCCCACTGATATCTATGAATAAGGTCCCGGTCGAACACTTTTTTTGTGATTCTGTGTTCTGGCATATTTATCAGTCTGTTCCATAGATGTACCATGTCACTTTTTTGCCTAACCATACATGGTTACCAGCCCATATCTCCACAGATGAAGAGGTTTGGAGTCAGTTTGTGCACACCAAGAAAGCAGCAGATTGCTCTGTTTTGAACATTGTTACAATTAGAACGCACTTTGGATCCCCATACCCCAGCATCATTGTCCATCACTGGACACACACAGGATTTATACAGCTGAGAATAAGCACACTAACCAAGATCCTTACATATTTTCATTTTGTTTAACAGTGACCCCAAGGCTCTACCTGCAGAATCTGCTAGTGATCTAATGCGATCTTCAAAGGTCATGTGTTCATCCAGTGTGAAACCAAGGTATTTATAGAGCCAAGTGTAAAATAATGGGGTTGTACCAAAACAAAAGTTGTGTGCACTTCTCTACACGCCCTTCTTTCTGAAATGAACAATCTGGGTCTTCTCTTGATTTATCGCTAGTCTCCAATTAGTACACCATAAATTAACAATATTCAACATATTCTGGAGGTCATCTTCTGTCTGATCAAAGATAACTATTTAATCAGCAAACAACAAGATCTCCAGGAATATATATGTGCAACTTCAACACGAAGTTTAGCATGTTTGATTTGTAGGGCTAAATCATTAACATATAGAGCAAATAAACGTTGAAGATCTGACGTTGTTTCAAAGGTACAAATTCAACATATTTTATACAAGGTTTGTCTATGTTGAAAATTGGTTACAATGATGACATACTCCTGTGGTTGAAATTTCACCCTCAAAACAACAGTTTACGTTGTTGACTTTTTGCAAATCCTATGTATTTTCTACATAGATTCCACGTCACAATACGTTGACAAATTACGTTGAAACAACATTGATTCAACCAGTTTGTGCCCAGTGGGACCTCAAATCATCTCCGTTTGGGTTGCAATGTTCAACACCAGTGTGGTATATCTATCCATCTATATATCTGCCATCCCTCTACAATTCCTGCCTTGCAGAAAGTGATCGGTCCTCTCAAAGGGCCTGAGTGAAGATAAGGTCAGCTGACTCCCATCTGTGAGGGCCGACTGACCCTTGACCTCTGGGTCCCGCCACCCCCGACGACAAAGGCCACAAGGATTCCATCCCTAATCGGCCTCCAGATCCCCCCTGAGTGGAGAGGAGCCCCTGTGGAGGACCACAGACACAGCTGCTCTTTTTATCTCCTCACAGACACTCACTCACACTCTCACTTGTCCTTCAGTGGAGTATGTCCAAGATTATTTTGTGTCCGGGAAACCGGCCCAAAGTGCATGTAGGAGTGCTTTAATGTTATAGTTTTAAGGCACGGTTTAGCACCTGACAGTCAACATTATGAAACGAGTAGTGGTAATTCACAAATCCTTGTTTCATTGAAACAAGTTGAAACATTGGTGCAGTGGTGTAGTGGAGGGTATATGCCATACTTTTGCAAACTCCATCTCGTGCTACAAAAACAACGCTAATCAAACAACAGTGCTAGGTGCCTGCACACTTGAATTAAAGGGTAGCTACTCTAAAAAATGTTTGGGCAAAATTAGAGTATACCCACTTCTCCAGGCACCACTACATTGGTGAAAATGTATCAATATGTGGAGGGAAGGGATGGGGGATGGAGAAGATGTGACTGGATGTCAGTCAGTGATTGGTGTGGGTTTAAACACGGGTACTTTATAGCTGGTTCACTAATCTTAATAGCTCTTTGTCCAGACATTGCTATTGAGGAAACATTCATAACGCCTCAATTACACCACAAACTGAGTTTTGATATCAGAACCTTTCAATGCCTTCATCAATGCCAATACTCAGTGCTCATTCAAGATATGCCCATTTGTGGACATGAAAGGTTATTTTTCTACTTTCTAGGGTTGCATTTTACATGTTTGAGCATCAAAGTGGCGTCCAATGCAAGCATGTTTTCATTTAGCAACACAAATGCCCTTAGTAAGTATATTTTGGTCTTGTTAAATATGCTTAGGTTCCCTGAAGGGTTTGGGCGAGCCAGTGCTAGGCTGTGCTAGCAGGCTGGCAGACGCCCAGTGAGCACAAGGAGCAGTCTCTCCCCACTACACACTGGTGAGACCTTCTGTGACTTAAATCCAATTTATGCTTGATCCGAAAATGTGGTTGGAGGCGCCATATGGGTGGTGTGACGTAATTGCGGAGCCTCAGGAGGCATGCAGAGACCTCCGTACCACGTCGCTGTGTTCCTCTCAAATGTTGAAACAATGCGGAGGGCTCCCTATAGCTCTGCATTTACATGATTGGTAGGTGAGAGCACAAGGTCCTGTATAAACACAAACTCACTTCCTTGACAACTTCCTTCACAACAGCTCTGCACTGCTCCATGAAGCCCAAAAAGTATGTTTGCTCTGACTTCTGCGGAGGCCGAATCGCAGTAAATGCTGAATGGCCAATGCAGACGTTGGATTGACCATGTAGCACCTTTTAGAAGATTCATATCAAATATTACAGCCTGGTCTCATAGACTAGATGTAACATAGTAAATGTAAATCGGGGGACACTCAAATTAGTCTGATCTGTTATGTTTGGTATGGTTATATAAGACAGATGGTTACTTAAGGCAAAAATTAAAGAGTGTTTGGTCAGTGTGGATGGGTGGGCATATAATGCGAACATCTAGCAACCCAAAGGTTGCGATTTCAAATCTCATCATGGACAACTTTAGCATTTTAGCTAATTAGCAACTTTTCAGCTACTTAGCGTGTTAGCTAGCCCTTCCCTTAACCCTTTTAGTTAACCCTTCCCCTAAGCCTAACCGTAACACTTTTAGCTAACCCTAACCTTAACCCTTTAATCTAACTCCTAAACGTAACCCTAACCTCTAGCCTAGCTAACGTTAGCCACCTAGCTAGAATTTGTAACATATCATACGTTTTGCATATTCGTAACATATTGTACGCTTTTCAAATTCTAAACATATTGTACATTTTGCAAATTCGTAACATAATACGAATTGTAATCCATAACATATCATACAAAATTGGTGATGGGCATCCGCAAATTAATACATACCATACGAAACATAACATATCAAGCTAAATGGAGTGTCTTTGATTTCCGTACAAAATAATACGAAATGCTTTGAGACCAGGTTGAATATTAGGACACTAAAGTTGGCCACTATGTATGTATGACCTCCCGAGTGGCGCAGTGCTAACTGTGCCACTAGAGATCCTGGTTCGAATCCAGGCTCTGTCGTAGCCGGCCGCGACCGGGAGACCCATGGGGCGGCGCACAATTGGCCCGTCGTCGTCCAGGGTAGGGGTTCGTTTCCCACGGGGGGCCAGTATGAAATATATATATATATATATATATATATAAATGTATGCACTCACTAAACTGTAAGTCCCTCTGGATAAGAGCGTCTACTGAAATGTAAAATGTATTATTTACATTGATACATTATAGATGTGTGTGGATACACTGAATCAAAGTATATATTCTCTCAGTGCCTGCATTGATTCTCTTACAGAATAACATTAGATGGAGCTAGAGGGGAGATGGCGAAAGAGAGAGTAATCCATTTGCAGAATCTTGCTATTGGACTTCACAATATTAGGATAAAAAGCTTGGGTGGATCATCTACTTCACTGTTTACTTCAGGAGCAGGATTTCAAACTGTAGGCTTCTTGTATGTTTTTACTCAACCAAACTGATAAATGATTCATATAGCTGAAAAACCCATCAGATCACTGAGGAAATGCAGTGGAGGACAGATTTGAGTGAGGTATTTTTGACCACATGCTGACAGATATCCCTCTCACTACTCAACTGCAAGGCATATTTATATACCACCAAATAATTCATAACCCAGGAGATTTCAATAAAAATAGTGAGTGCATTGGTTATTGCATTTGTATTGCTATAGCCTGATGTAAAATGTAGAATGTAGAATTATGTGTGTGCTGTATTACTGTACAGTGCATTCATGTATGGTGTAGCAATATCTTGAACATTTATTTATTTGAATGTGTAGTATTTTATATTAATAATCATTTATACCACTGGTCTGAAATTTGATACCAAAGCTGCTTTCATGAAAGTGAAAAATGAAAAAGCTCCTTATAAGATGTCTTATAACTTTTGCTCAAATTGTCAGTGGCACAGTGTTGTGAGTGCAGACCTAGGTGTTCTAATACTACAATTGGTAATATGGCATGCTTTTGTTTTTAAACTGCCCAAACATATCACTGGTTATTTTTAGATGCCGAAGTTTACTTTGGTCGTGTTCACTTTAGGATTTGACTCATCGGTTTGATGGTGGGTACTGAGTCACAGCATGATAGTGCCCTCCTACGAAAATATTGCTTGTGTGTGTTCTTCAACTATGACACAGGCAGAGGGCAGAGAGGAGTGCGGCCGTCCATTTAAAAGACAAAAGTCGGATAGAGGAAACCTAACACAATTAATAACATTTCTCTATGAGCAACATTGAAGAACTGCTGGATTGGTAGCCTATATTGTTGCTATGAACTCGTTTTATTTCGTATCAGGGCTGCAAGCCACGTTTCTTAGAATGATTGACAACGGAATTTTCTACGATCTATTTGATTATTCTGGAATGAACGGTTGGTGATGAACCGGGCAAATGGGAATGAGGACAATTAATTTATGATGAACAATACTTTTTAATGGAAATTGGAGTGATTCTTACCTAATAAAAAAAATAATTACGTGTCGTCTCAGTCAAGACTAACAATGTTATTATTCAAATTGATTATCTCTACTGCTTTTCTTTTCAATGGTGAGTTTTTAGCATTAAGGTGGAAGTATTTACAAGTTAATATGTAGCCTAAATATTTTTATTATATTCTATATTGGGCGATATAGCCTATAATGTTAATTTATATTATTTGAAAATGCGATTATAAACGACAAGTAAGTGGATGATTGTTATATTTTCTAGAATTTAGTAATAGATGTTTAGCAAAGCATGCAGTGTTATGTTATTTTGTGTGATATATTTTTCATAAATGTATAATAGACTTCTAAAAAATGCATAATTGCAAGTTTTCTAACTCTTAAAAAAGTGTTTTAATGACATGCCTGTTTCTCCACTGTCCCTACATATGGTTGTGATGGCTCTCTGCTTCACTCAGACATAAGAGCCAGTGTCAGGTCCTTGGGGAGGAAACATGGCCAGCAGCATGATGGGCATGCTGCTATTGTTGCATCCCAGTGTCACTACATGCTCAAGCACCTCAATGGTGGAGGACAGATCTCAGTGCATATGCCCCCCAACATCGCAGGCCACTGGGTATCCACCAGGTAATATACTGTGTAATATGCGCCATTAAACGGTTTGTTATTAACCTTTATTGAATATGTACATAATTGTAAGAATGTATAGTCAATATATTGTAGCGAAGTCAGGGGGTGGACCTGACTGGCGCTTGAACCCGGGACCATGCAGCTGTAGACACTTTAGCTGTTATGTGAGACCTTAACTTATTGAGGAGGTTGCTAGGTGTTGGGTTAAGGTCACTGCAATATATAATAGTACTATTCTGTATGTAAACCTACTTGGCACAACACCAGGTTCAGCTTTAGACCTCTTAGGGTAAAAGCTTAGGTCTTGAACCGACTGGTAAAATTAAGGTTGGGGGTTTGACTCTTACCCACCTGACTCACTGCATAATACTGGGATAGCGAATCATTAATGTTTTGCTCTTTCCCCCGTCAGCTGTGAGGTCAGGCCTGGGCCAGAGTTCATCACCAGGTCCTATCTCTTCCACCACAACCACACTTTCCAGGTCCTCCAGTTCCACTACAGGGACAACCGCTGCTCCTCTCCCACCTACACCCTCCTCGCCCGGGGCCAGCTGCACCTGCGCCAGGCCTCCTGGGTGGTCCGCGGAGGCACCGAGGCCGACTACCAGCTCCACAGCGTCCAGGTTGTGTTCCACAGCCCTGAGGCAGCCAGGGACCTCAGCCAGTGGCTCAACCCCAGCTGCGGAGCTCCGTCCCTGGGTGGAGGGGAGTCGTGGGAGCCCCACATCAGCTATGACCTGTGGAGCAAGGAGGAGGATGAGGAGCAGGGGAGGGACTGTGCCCGCAGGCTGGGTTTCACTATGAATGAGCTGCAGCTGGTGCGTGTGGAGCGGCGCCGCCGCCATCATGGCGTCCGGGTCCCTGATGACCACACTGAGGAGCTTTTCCTGGGGGACGTCCACACTGAGCGTGCCCAGAGGACCCACCACAAACCCTCCAGCTACCAGCCACCCCTGCAGAACACCAAGGTCAGAGTCATAGAGATATATCATATCTATTATTCTCTATCTATTCTACAGTATTTCTATGGTCATCATCACTTACACAGAGAGAATCCCTTTAGATTTGTTGGCAGATACTGTAGTTTCATTTTCAAGTATCCGTGAATCTGTTTGTCAAATCCCTACTAACTGAAAAGTATTGTGGATGTTGAAGATGACAAACTGTTGCAGCAATGATGCCACACATGTACAGTAATTGATACATCATATTCCAGTGCTGTGTACTTGTATTTTCTTTCAACAATCACAGTATTGTCTGTAGCATTTTGTACACGACAACAGACACTTTCTGTGTTTGATTGTGGGCGAAATGGGAGAGAATATGAATTGTGCAAAGCCAGCGGCAGAGCAGACCCATGGATGATAGTGATCATCTGTTGGTTGGTTTTCCACAGCCGCTCTTCAAAGAGAATAGCAAATAGTGGCGCAGTATGCTCTGCTCTGAATTTCTGAATTCCTGCCCTTACTCTGTGGTAGTGTGTGTGCCTGAGGCTGTATGGAGGGCAGATGGATAAAACTGGAGCCTGACCAGAGAGATGGAACTAGGCCTTCAGTTCAGAAGCTCCCTCCTTTCCTCCCTCTCACAAAAGGATCCATCCCTTTCATGTCTCCCTGCAGCATTTACCCATATATCTACCAGCATGTCTTTTTTTTTTTTTTACCAACACAAACAACTCCCAGCCTATAAAGTGTCAGGGCAATGTAAATGAGCTCTAGTTAAAAGTTAAAAGCTGAGGCGATTTATGTTGAAAGTGACTCATTCATTCTATGGTGGTGGAGGTGGTGGAGCTACAGCCAGCCTTGAATGAATACAGTACGCTCAGCTATAACGTTAATCTGATGCTCAACCACTAAGAGTACACCCTGAAATGGGCTCCCCACATAACAGGAGCTTGATGCGCTTTTTACGAGATTGTATACACAACCCAATGAGTGTAAACAGGGATCCAAAACCATAAAGGCAGTCATTGTGTATGATGGTCATCTTTGATGTTCTAGTTGAGTCGAATGAGCACTGTCTAAACCAGACTGTTGAAATGTTTGGAATAATCAAAAACAGAGGCTTTGGATGTGAAAATATCTTATTTTATTTGTCTATTCAACTGTATCTCCATATTGCCAGCCATTGTCATTTTGAAACGCACACACCTGTGGCTGATGCTGTTTAATGATGAAGGACTTTAGAGCAAGGCACAGACGGCACCCACTGCTTTTCAGAAGTCCAACGAGCCCCATCCAGAGAAGAGAGAGAGGAGTAGTAGCCCCATCACAAAGTGCAGTTTCCAGGCCAGGGGGAAGCTTTTGTTTCTTTGCCATGGTGATTGTTTTCATCGCTGCCATCAATCTACGATGTGTAGTGGGGCCAAGAACACTCCCAAGTAACATATGAGAAAACAGTCTGCCATGCCAGCACGCTTCTGCTTTATTGGGGTAGCTGGGTGGGTCAGAGTCAGACAACAGACTCCAGTTTGAATGGCCTTGTTTGTGTTTTTCATCATCATGATTGGTTGTCTGTTGACATTTCAGTTTCCATCAGTGACGTTATTTATCACCATGCGGTAACTCATTAAACTGCTTTGAAATATCTATTCAGCCTTTTGACACATTATACTACTCTTATTGTATTATACTAAGCAAGGTTCTTAAAAACACAAATGTCATAAAACAACTGAATAATGTTGCTGGTACAATGTATGAACACATTGAAATGGGATGCGCTTCAACATCCACAGTCTTTTGCAGGTGTGTATATTTCTCCTTCTTGATTCACAATATGTAACATTCTAAAACATTCTCCATTGCAGAACCATGAGCGTACATGCCTTGTCTGCAGAGTCATCGCCGGGGCGGACCAGCATCATCCTCCCATCCTGCCCTGCAAAGAAAACCTGTCTGTCAAACTACAGGGCCAATGGGTAAGCCAGCGGTGTGAGGTCCGTCCTGGGGTCCTCTTCCTCACCCGCCATTTTGTTTTCCACAACCACAACAGCACTTGGGAGGGCCACTACTGGCATTATTCCGACCCAGTGTGCAGACACCCCACATTCTGCCTGTACGCCCGGGGTCACTACAGCCACGCAGTCCTCTCCACCAGGGTCCTGGGAGGGACAGAGTTTGTCTTCACAGGTAGGCGTTAGTCAAAATAACAAATATATGAATGATCACAGCTTATCATGCCATTATTAGTGTGCATAACAACCTCCCTGATCCCCTCTTGGTCTTCATAGTGGACCACATGAGGGTGACCCCCATGGACCAGGCCACCACCTCCCTGCTCAATATCTTCCGGGGCAACGAGTGCGGGGCCGAGGGCTCGTGGCGCCAGGGACTGGAGCAGGACGTCACCCCCACCCATGGCTGTGCTGCCCTGGGCATCCGGCTGCCGCACACAGAGTACGAACTCTTCCGCATGGATCGAGACTCAGCGGACCACCTCCTTCTCTTCAACGGCCAGAGGCCCACGGATGGCTCCAGCCCTAACCAGCCCCATAAGACGGCCACCTCCTACCAGGCTCCCCTGGTGCAGTGTGCAGGGGCCGGCCACGGGCCAACGGATTGGGGGAGGGAAGCCGACCAGCTCCATAGGCTGGGGAGTAGCTGCTGCAAACAGGGAGGAGGTGGTGGCGTGATGGATATGGTCAAAGTACTGCTTATTGCAGCTATCCCCGTTCTGAATCTCAGCTAGGGTTAGCTGTGGCTGAATGTAGTGGAGCAGCACTGACTGTGCATTGGACTTTGACTCTTTTAAAACAGCATATGTGATTAATGTTGAGTTGCTACATTCTATCATTCGGCGTCGTGTTCAGTAGGCATGAAACTGAAGAAAATGCTCTGACAGGAAGGGAAACGGAGATGTGCTGTACGTCAATAAGAAATGTTTGTTGTCTTACGGTGTGCCCTAAAGAACACGACCCAACAAGTCGTCTATGGCCGTGATTCAATCTAATCATGCTTTGTCGACAATGCCATTTAAAAGTAATTTCCGATTGAGCCGACATGGGACATCCTAAACACGCCACTTCGATAGTTACTTTGACTTTCTCTCACTCCTTGCCCTGTTACTGTTTCTTCCTTTATCTGCCTTTGTGTAGGTACACAAAGGCAGATAACTTAGTGGGTAAGAGCGTTATGCCAGTAACAGAAAGGTCGCTGGTTCTAATCCCCGAGCCGACTAGGTGAAAAATCTGTCGATGTGCCCTTAAGCAAGGCACTTAACCCTAATTGCTCCTGTAAGTCGCTCTGGATAAGAGCGTCTGCTAAATGACTAAAATGTAAAATGTAATGATGGCAAGCTCATGGATTTTAACCTAATTCTCCTAACCTGCTACAAAAAAGTTGCCGCTGTATTGAAGTGGCGTGTTTTTAGGGAATAGAGCCGACATGTGCAGCATTTGCCGTGAACATTGCCTTTACAAGCTGCATTGTCGACAAAGCCCCATGGGGTTGAATCTTGTCCTATGTATCATGCTCCATGCAGCTCACTCCAATGACATTTACATGTTAATCACATGGAGTTGAGTTAAAAGGAATGGAGGATACCAAATACAAGTGGAATTGAGCCTCACTCTTCCTCAAAGACAAGATGGACAAAAATGACGAACTGCCACAAAAATAATGTTAAACATTTTATTTCAATGTTAAATACCATTAGACAGGACTGCAAGAACAGATCTTTTCAGTCAACATTTGCCTCACGAGGAATATATAATTTGTGTAAAGAAAAAACCTATAAAGAAATGTAATTATTATTATTCTGTGTGTGTCTGTAGGAAACATGAAATGTCCATGGAAGGAGGCACCTATATTCCCAGCATACTGTATTGTTTCACATTCCTCAAGAGAAATTAAGGATTTAAGAATTCAGTGAACATTAATGTAAGAGGCCATCCAGCAACATGTAGCAAAGTCTTTAGCTTGGTAGGTTATTTTCTCCATTCCATTTTCTTAAAATGATTAAAATAACATACAAGACACTGAACATTTCAACTCTTATTAAAACCACAGAGAGAAAGAGAACTCATTAGAATTTTTCAACCAAAGTCTTGAACCCAGTACCCCGACTCGCCTGTTTTCGATGCTCTGATAAGTGTAAAATTGTAGTTATGAAAACCTCCCTCCCCTAATACCTCACCCCCAAAAAAGAACAGAACCTCCCAACCCCCCAAAAAAAGGAGAAAGTTCATTCATCTCTGTTTTTCCACGTGTACTAACCGTGTGCGATTGTAAAAGGCGAGGCCCGTTTATGATTCGGGTACACAGAACATATGTACGTACGCAGTGAGCTGGCACTATCACTGATAATGGCAGGTCAACGATAACACATACTTTAACCTCGAGGGCCTTTGAGACAAATTAGAGCCTATGCTGGCTCGCTTTCCTTCTCTCTCGCCCACCCCCTCCCCTACAAGACAAACTTCCCTAGGAAGAATCCAATGAAGATGGCTGCTATGACGACCATTAGCGAGGGGAGGGAGCTGGAAGAGTGCTGTTTGCTCATCATGGCACCCGAGCCGGAGACCATGTTGTCTGACTGGTGGGACTTCCTCATCCTCAGGCCCTCGTCCTGAGAGGAAGTCAAACACTGTAGGTTAGAACCTCATACATCCTTCTTTACCACAGCCAAAAGCCCAAGATCATCTTTACAAGAACATGAATATAGTCTTCATGCTTTGAGGATATATTACCTTATATTCGCCAATATATAATATTATCACCCCAACCCTAGACATCACACAACCTATGACCATACCTTGAGTTGTCTGTTTTCGTCTGAGAGGTTGCCCACATCGTACTGCAGCCTCTTGCACTCGTCCATCAGTTTCTTCATCTCAGAGTCGTCCATGGATGCACTGCTGGGCCTTGTCGCCGACGTGCCATCTACTTTGGAGTTGAGGACGGGGGCAGCTTTGGTTGCATCGACATCATTCTGGAAGCAGCCAAAGTGAAAAAATATGAAAGTGACCAGGAAGCTAGTTTCCCTCCCGACATTGCTGTACATGCCAACCAAACAAACTCATCACGCTTTTTAGAAGACCAAATTTCATGAAACCATTATTACATCGATAGAAAAACTTTTTTTACTTTAGTAATTTGTTTGAAATTAGTATGAAGAGGTGATACATTTTCATTAGGGGCCTAACACCACAATGACAGCTATAACCATTATCCAACATTACATTGTTACACAGCTACAACCATACCTAGCCTGCTTTGCACTGCTCCGACTACTATTCTATTACAATCAGAACTTACACTAGGAGAGAGGTGACCACCTACGGTGAGTAAACTACACTTCCCAACCTGCCCCTGAACATCCACTTCCTGCTCTGCCACAAACCTGCCACTGCCTGCCTCTCACTGAGCTGGGTGCTGACATGAACTCTGGGAGATTGCTGGAGTCGTCGTGGGCTGCCAGGTGGTGCCAGCTACCCAGGGGAGTGCGGTACTCTCCGGGGGTGGGGGCTGCCCTGTCCCCCAGGTGCCTGGCGCTGAGCTTGGGGGTCTGCCCTGGAGTGGTGAATCCCATGATGCTACCACGGATCTCCCTGGCACTACCGCTAGGCTGTCACACGAGGGGGAGCACACGCAGCATGCATGACCATAGATATATAGAGGTCATGTCTTTAACTTTGGGGTGTACAGTGGTTCTCAATTGCTGCTTGGGTTGTAGGGTAAAACATAATACACTGCTATAAATTACTTTGTTGAACCAACCAAACTGACCTGTCACGTACTAGGAACAAGTTCTAATTGTTACATGATGTGAGTATTTCAGATGTGACCATAGAGAGGTGTGAGGTAAAAATGCTTATTACAGTTTATCCACACAAAAATCCACGAGCTCGCATATTGACTGTACCTACACAAAGGCAAAGAAAGGAACAAACAGTAACTGGGCAAGGAGAGAGCGAAAGCCATGTAGTCTATGAGAGAATGTGAAAAAGATGCATTGACATACAACACTGACCTGTGGCCGTGACAACAGTACAACATTGGATGTATAACACCAACAAGCATAACCCCTGAAGGCTGCTGATAGAAGTTATATTTTCTACAACTGTACACATTACTTACCATTTTATCGTTTTCAGAGGGCAGTTCGAACACACATCTCAGCTTGGAGTCCATGAGATCATCTGGCTTTGCATCTTTCCACTGTTGAGATTCAGCAAGTACAAGTTGAGATTGACAAGTAGATGATAAGGTGAACATAGATTGATCACAGGGACCGCTGATGGAAAAACAATGAACATGGAACACAGTCAGGTGCTGTGTAATATGCTATTTGCTGCCCTCTGCTGGAGAAATCACAAGATCAATTTAAATACAGTACTGAAACCTGTGGATCAACAAAAGCAGGTTTTCCATTGATGACATAGCTACAAGCATAAAGCACAAACATGTATTTGGTAGTAATGTAGACAGGAAAACGTACCACTGCATCCATGTCTGTAGCAGTAGATGGTGCAAAGATTGTCTGTACCATGAATTTGTGTTTACTTTTATCATTGGGGTCATATTCAAAGGGCTGCAGCATTACTGTGGAGACAGAAGATATGGGGTCAACAACTAAGCCTACATATAGGCCTACTGGTACATGCATTTGACATGTACATGCTTGATTCTTCTGTACTTACAAAGTCACACAATTAATTACAGTGGAAAGAGTGACAGGATATAATTTGTTCTTGTTTGGTGTTGTTGACAAAAAGGGCTTGCCTGGTTGTTTGAGTGATACTCTGTCATATTTGGCAGCACACTGACAAAGGTCTGTCTGCAAATACGAAAGCCTTACCAGAGACAGTGACAGTGGCTCCTGACTCAATCATGCCGCTGTTGGGCCGTACGCAATACCGGCGAGGTGCTGTCGTCTTCACTTTGAAGCATACTTTTCTGTCAGAGGGATTTTTGAGCTTGAGGTTTGTGGTCACTACTTCTGTGAAGGGACCTGCATGGGAAAGAAATGAGATGGTGTTGAGGGTCAATGGAGTCACCCGAAGATGGCACACAACAGGCGCAAATGACAACCAACAGACTAGTTGCTACACATTATGGAAGATAATTTGCTGTTTAGTCAAATAACCCATTGAACACAAGAGAGTATCTAGACTCAGATAAACATGTAGCTATAACAATGCATGCACTATCTGGGCACAGTACAATGTAGTGTGCAATGTGTCAATGAGTGGGATAACTAGCATATGAGCTGTCAGCAAATAAGCTTGCTCCCATTCAACAACTGCAATTTCAGCTTTGTCACTGACCCTAGGAAAAAATAAATCAGTGAATGACTGGTCTGCTCGAATCAGAATGTGTTGCTTGTTGGCTAGCATAACTATCTAAGTTAAGATTACTTGGCCACAACCTGTGTCGCTAACTTTCATACTAGCTTTTCACCCCTGAGTGACTGACTTAAATTTAGCAAGCCAACGTTAACCACGTAACGTTAGCTAACATTAAATAGCTAGCTAACTGTCAATACCACCGCGAGAGGCTAGCTGGCTAGAGTTAGCTAGCGTAGCTAACTAGAGAGCATACACCCTCCACCAGCGGACGAGAAAACCAGTGTGGGTTGGTTAGAATGTTAGAAAGTATAGTACTGTTAAAGTGATATCTCTGTAACTCGGCACAGGCCCATAAATCCTCGCTCCCATCTCAAAATGGCGGCGGTATACGAGAGGTGTAAGTGGGCTTGTTGTAGCTACACGTCCCCGGTCCAGGAAGCTGGTAACGATAACTACCACTGCCGAAAGCGTCTACAGCCAGGTGGTAGCTAGCTACCGACATTATTCTTCTCTTACCTTTAAATTTTAGGTCATACGGCGGTTCGAGAGCAAGGACCTGCTCCAATTTAGACATTTCGTGTGAATTGTGTTGTTGGAAACCGTTCCAAGGAACCGGTGTCAGTGTAAAATCACCTAAATGGGCAACGAGTCACTGTGAGCCAATGGACGTGAACACGAGTACAGTTGCGTTATTAACGAAGCGCGCAGCAGGGCAAAATGCACGTCACCACAAAATACTTGCGCTTACCTTCTTCTTCAATTAGGTTTAACGGCGGTTGGCATCCTATTTGTTGCATTACCGCCACCTACTAGACCGGAGTTCAACTCCCTTATCTTTCCTTGAAAAATACAATAAACCAAAGAAAAGAAATATCCCACCATCTAACACTACACTCACACCTTCAATACTACAACTAATAAATTAACCCCACCTTTCTCCACTGTTTAAATACACTCACTCATGCCCTCAACTTGAATTGATGGCACATCACCACTTAACACTCCCTGTAACTCTTCTGCTGTCAAGTCTTGCACACCCAAATATATCTCTGCAGCTGCCACCACCACCTCAATTTTCTTTGGATGTCCGTTCCATCCCTGCAGTACAATTAATAACCATTGATATAAACGCTAAAAATCCAATCTTGCTGAACCATATATCACTTTTTGGTTTATCCCACTGTACTGGTACATCTCTACTACTCACACCATTTCTCTCAGGATCCCTCCCCCTTGACCCATCTTCCTCTACTTTTTTTTTTTTTTTCTTTCTTCACTGCCTCCGCATATGACAACTTCTTCTCTACTCTTACCCTGGATACCTCAACCTGCTTCTCTCGCACTGGACATGTCTGATCCCCAGCCCCATGACCACCCCTACAATTAGCACACACCACCACTTCCCCCACTGCTTCACACTCCTTTGTCTCATTCTCCCTCTGCCCAACAGAAACACAAACAATTATCACTAGACCACTTCTGGTTACCGTCACCGATTCCACTTTACCCAATGCTCTTTTCACCCATCTTGAAACCACAATTGGATCAGCCAAAAGGCAAGGATCCTCACAGACTCATCTTTATCCTGACCCACTGTGCAATCCTCGGGCTCTGAGTACTTCATCACACCTTCCACCTCCGATACATCACCCTCATTCACTTCCATTTCTACTCCTGTCTTCAGCTCACTTTGCTTACATTTCCTACCACTCTTCTTTAACAAACCTTCTCCCTTTTTCCCGCCATTTTTAACTGACTCAAACTCACAATCTTCCTCCATCTCTCTCTTATACCTCCTCTGCCTCTCTTTTCCCCTCCATTCCTCCAAGTATACGTCTCCTTATGATAATACTGCATTTCTCCAAACCTACATCTGTTTCTTGCCTTCTCTAAGGACTCAATTTTCCCCCTCCTTTCCCTTCCGGTGTCTATTCTATCCTCGGCTTGATCTCTTCATTGCTCTCCTCTTCTGATCCGCTGTCCTCTCCTGAATCACCATCGTCTTCCGATCCCTCATCCGAGCTGTTATCCACACTATCATCGGGACATAGTCCCTTTCCAACTGCTCGTCTTTTCGCTGAAGACGCCAACTCAAACTGGCTAGCTACCAAACCAGAGATACACCAAACTGTCTACTTGCTCTTACCTGTGTTCGCCTTCAAAATAACCCCCCAGATGGTCATTGGCAAACTTCAGACGGGCCTGGACATGCGCTGGCTTAAGCAGGGGGATCTTGCGTGCGCTGCAGGATTTTAATCCATGACGGCGTAGTGTGTTACTAATGGTTTTCTTTGACACTGTGGTCCCAGCTCTCTTCAGGTCATTGACCAGGTCCTGCCGTGTAGTTCTGGGCTGATCCCTCACCTTCCTCATGATCATTGATGCCCCACGAGGTGAGATCTTGCATGGAGCCCCAGACCGAGGGTGATTGACCGTCATCTTGAACTTCTTCCATTTTCGAATAATTGTGCCAACAGTTGTTGCCTTCTCACCAAGCTGCTTGCCTATTGTCCTGTAGCCCATCCCAGCCTTGTGCAGGTCTACAATTTTATCCCTGATGTCCTTACACAGCTCTCTGGTCTTGGCCATTGTGGAGAGGTTGGAGTCTGTTTGATTGAGTGTGTGGACAGGTGTCTTTTATACAGGTAACGAGTTCAAACAGGTGCAGTTAATACAGGTAATGAGTGGAGAACAGGAGGGCTTCTTAAAGAAAAACTAACAGGTCTGTGAGAGCCGGAATTCTTACTGGTTGGTAGGTGATCAAATACTTATGTCATGCAATAAAATGCAAATTAATTACTTAAAAATCATACAATGTGATTTTCTGGATTTTTGTTTTAGATTCCGTCTCTCACAGTTGAAGTGTACCTATGATAAAAATTACAGACCTCTACATGCTTTGTAAGTAGGGAAACCTGCAAAATCGGCAGTGTATCAAATACTTGTTCTCCCCACTGTATATATACACTGAACAAAAATATAAACGCAACATGTAAAGTGTTGGTCCCATGTTTCATGAGCTGAAATAAAAGATCCCATACATTTTCCATACACACATTCCTTTACATCCCTGTTAGTGAGCGTTTCTCCTTTGTCAAGATCATTCATCCACCTGACAGGTGTGGCATATCAAGAAGCTGATTAAACAGCATGATCGTTACACAGGTTCTCGGGCCGATTCTATTCTCTGTGTATATCAATGATGTCGCTCTTGCTGCTTGTGACTCTCAGATCCACCTCTACGCAGACGACACCATTTTGTATACATCTGGCCCTTTATTGGACACTGTGTTAACAAACCTCCAAACAAGCTTCAATGCCATACAACACTCCTCCCGTAGCCTCCAACTGCTCTTAAACGCTAGTAAAACTAAATGCATGCTCTTCAATCGAACGCTGCTTGCACCCACCCGCCCGACTAGAATCACTACTCTCGGCGGGTCTGACCTAGAGTATGTGGACAACTACAAATACCTAGGTGTCTGGTTAGACCGTAAACTCTCCTTCCAGACTCACATTAAGCATCTCCAATCCAAAGTTAAATCTAGAATCGGCTTCCTATTTCGCAACAAAGCCTCCTTCACTCATGCTGCCAAACATGCCCTCGTAAAACTGACTATCCTACCAATCCTTGACTTCGGCGATGTCATTTACAAAATAGCCTCCAACACTCTACTCAGCAAATTGGATGTAGTCTATCACAGTGCCATCCGTTTTGTCACCAAAGCCCCATATACTACCCACCATTGTGACCTGTATGCTCTCGTTGGCTGGCCCTCACTACATATTCATCACCAAACCCACTGGCTCCAGGTCATCTATAAATCTCTTCTAGGCAAATCCCCGCCTTATCTTAGCTCATTGGTCACCATAGCAACACCCACCCGTAGTATGAGCTCCAGCAAGTATATTTTACATTTACATTTTAGTCATTTAGCAGACGCTCTTATCCAGAGCGACTTACAGTTAGGGAATACATATTTGTTTTTTTTATACTGGCCCCCCGTGGGAATCAAACCCACAACCCTGGCGTTGCAAACGCCATGCTCTATCAACTGAGCTACATCCCTGCCGGCCATTCCCTCCCCTACCCTAGACGACGCTGGGCCAATTGTGCGCCGCCCATGAGTCTCCCAGTCGCGGCCGGCTGCGACAGAGCCTGGATTCGAACCAGGATCTCTAGTGGCACAGTTAGCACTGCGATGCAGTGCCTTAGACCACTGCGCCACTCAGGAGTGCTTTTGGTCATCCCCAAAGCCAACACCTCCTTTGGCCGCCACTCCTTCCAGTTCTCTGCTGCTAATGACTGGAAAGAACTGCAAAAATCTCTGAAGCTGGAGACTCTTATCTCCCTCACTAACTTTAAGCATCAGTTGTCAGAGCAGTTTACCGATCACTGCACCTGTACACAGCCCATCTGTAATTAGCCCACCCAACTACCTCATCCCCATATTGTTATTTATTTTGCTCATTTGCACCACAGTATCTCTATTTTCACATCATCTTCTGCACATCTATCACTCCAGTGTCAATACTAAATTGTAATTATTTTTGCACTATGGCCTATTTATTGCCTTACCTCTATAACTTACTACATTTGCTCACACTGTATATAGATGTTCTATTGTGTTATTGACTGTATGTTTTTGTTTATCCCATGTGTAACTCTGTGTTGTTGTTGTTTTTATCGCACTGCTTTGCTTTATCTTGGCCAGGTCGCAGTTGTAAATGAGAACTTGTTATCAACTGGCCTACCTGGTTAAATAAAGGTGAAAAAAAAAGGTACACCATGTGCTGGGGTCAATAAAAGGACACTCTAAAATGTGCAGTTTTGTCACACAACACAATGCCACAGATGTCTCAAGTTTTGAGGGAGTGTGCAATTGGCATGCTGACTGCAGGAATGTCATCCAGAGCTGTTGCTAGCAGTGTTGCCAACTCCTCAGTAAGGAAAGTAGCTATTGGCTGTCCTAAAAGTCGCTAAATGACGTCATCACATAATTTGCATAATTGGCCATGTGCATGTAATTGTGATGGACGCTGTAGGAGAGAGGAATAACATTGTGGGAGAGACAAAAAGTGAGTAAAAAACACCCTACATTTACATCCCGCCCTGAATGTAAACCAGGCGGGATCAGTCAGCAGCGGCTTCCCGCATGCGCGATTCATTTGCAGTCTGGAGGTGGAGGGGTGAACATCTCCTGCTCTGACTGCAGCTGGGAGGGACTGCTGCGTGAGGACTGGGCCGCCTGTGAGCGCTTTGGGACGGGGGTGGGGCCTGTGAGCGCTTTGTGACAGGGGTGTGGCCTGTGAGCGCTTTGGGACGGGGGTGGGGCCCGGGTGGGGCCCACGGCAGCACCCGCTGCTCGTTGAGAAGTGTAAGAACGATACGTGGTTTCACGTCAGAGTCTCCAAAAGTCTCCAATAACACCAGAAAAAGTCGCTAGATCTGTCGCTAGTCGCTTTTTTGAAAATGTGTCGCTAGAGGGGTCTGAAAACTCGCTAAATATAGCGACAAAGTCGATCTAAAATTGGCAACACTGGACTTGCCAGAGAACTGAACCTTCATTTCTCTACCATAAACCGCCATAAGTGTCGAGACTAAGTGTTAAATCCCTGACAAAGCTTTCTTAGATATTCTTAGATGCAACGGAAAGGCAATGTATTCCACTGAGCCTATTTCAGCCATTACCGGGGTGTGTTTGACAGGTCATTACAAACATTTCCGCGGTCGTAACGTTAACGGGAAAAAACGACTGGCACAAGCAAGAATATGAAAGAGCAAAATAAAAACAATAAATCCAGTGAGATTTAGTGACAAGTAGATTTTGCACCCCTCAAACACAGGCTGAAAAAAAAAACAGATCCTCAGGTGGGCGGGGCATGCGCATCATAGCCACCTGTGGGAATTCTTCTTCAAGTTTTATTGGCGAATCGCAACCAATTGACAGGTTCATACACCGCCACCTACTGTACTGGAGTGTGAAGCCGGTCACAACCTATCTATACCACTATATTCTCTTCACTAACCCTGAATTTCTAATAAAATAAAATGATTACCTACAAACCTCACTACTCCCATCACCCCCACCCAAAATACCACCCATTCCCCACTCCCGTCCAACCTATCTGATCCTGTCAAACAATCTCTCCCTTTCTACATCATACATTTCACAAAATAATAATATGTTCAACCGTTTCCTCTACCATACAGCCATGACACATTCCAGTACCATGTTTCCCTATCAATGTTAAAGATTCTGCCTGAGTCTGTTTACCACAATTTTATGGATTAACTTGTGACCAGAACAAAACTACTTATTTTACTCAACTAGACATTGCAATAAATTGTGTTTCTTTAAAACGATGGGCCTGGCTGACATGGACTGTTTCCTCACCTTATTCTCCTTGTGGTAATCCATGGTTGTTGGTTATTTACCAGGTAACAAGAAGTGAAAATTATACAAGGACTGAAGCAATAGACTCCTTACTCAACTAAAGATTGAAATAAATGGCGTTTATTTGAAAAGATGGACTTGGTTGACAAAAAAAATACATTAAGGGGAAGGGATACAAAGACACAGAGGCTGATTATCTTCCTGCACATCTCTTTTATTTACAATGATGGCTGCCACGGTTAACACAAATGCAGGACATTAAATGCTACCTGAATTGATTCAAAAAATGTACATAAGTAGGCCTACAGTATCACAGCGAGGTCAAACAGGTGTGTGTGTGTGTTAGTCAGATTATCCAGTGTCCACAGCAACACTATTGATTATTCTCTACCCCCAGTGTATGTGGTGTACTATGATCTTAGCCATGCTCTCACTAATCCTCATCTTTTATCTTTCTCTGTCTCTCCTTCCGGAGGGCCTAAAGCTCTTGGACTGTCACTGAAGACACCATGGCCTGACACCTGGATGCGCCTGGCCCAATCCCACCTTGCCCCCTCTACCAGCCTGTTGCTACCTCCACTGATTCTTTCTCCCTCTCAAGTCACTGACCCACTCCCCACACACCCAGAAATTTGTATTTCATTACTTACCAAATTACTTTATGAAAAGCCATCTGTCCATAGGGTCTTTAAGTGAGTACTTTTCTACCATTAATACTGGTATTGCCCTTTCCTTATTGAAATCAAATAAAGATTCATGCAAACTGGAAGTGTGACTTCTTTCCCCAAAGATTTCCTAAGGCTGAGGTACTTAGTCAGTTATCAGTTATTCCATACCAATGCTAGATGAGGCTGAATGGCAACAACACCACACACAACTGCAATGCAACATCATTTGCAAATAAATTCATTAAAAATCCTACAATGTGATTTTCTGGATTTTTTTTCCTCATTTTGTCTGTCATAGTTGACGTGTACCTATGATGAAAATTACAGGCCTCTCTCATCTTTTTAAGTGGGAGAACTTGCACAATTGGTGGCTGACTAAATACTTTTTTTCCCCACTGTATATCCAAAGGCATCTCACCTGCCTCCACTAGTAAGGCACATACAGATGTTGATTTAAATGCATATCCTTAAAGCTATATACTGGATTCTGTCCAGCCCCTGAAGCCAAGTCTTCACCGCTGTTCCATAAACAATACACACGTAACCAATTGTCGTTCTGATCAGAGCTCTATAAATATCCATCAACGATTGTCTATCAGCACCCCATTCATAACCAGAGACCGAGTGCATAAGATTCACCACCTTCTTACACTTTGTTTCAACATCTATGACATGATCTTTCAATGTATATCGCTCACTGAACCATAGACCCAAATATTTGTACTTAGAAACCCTCCCCATAGGCTGTCCATACAGAAACAACTATATATTATCAGCAACTTTTTTATTCGAGAAGAACATACAAGACTTCACCACTGACAATTTCAAACCCCAGTCAATCGACCATCTTTCAACATCCACTATAGCTTGTTGAATAGATTTGATCACGAGAGACATTCCTTCCCCTCTTCCAAATAGCTCCATCATCAGCATATAGGGAAGCCCCAATACCCCTACCTACATTCGAAAACACATCGTTATTCATAATGTTGTACAAAATAGGACTGATAGCACTGCCTTGAGGAATACCATTGTCTACTCCACAGGCATCAGATAAAATGGATCCTATTTTAACTCAAAAAGAGCGATTAAATAAGAAGGCCAAAACCCAGTTATATAATCTCCCACCAATATCAAGTCTTTCCATCTTAATCAGTAGGCCTTCTCTCCACATAGTGTCATACGCCTTTTCAATGTCAAAAAACTGTAGCCATTACTTCTTTCATGACCAGAGTTTTTTTTTATTCATTGCTCACCTTAATGCATCCAAAGTAGATCTACCTTTATGGAATCCACTTTGACATCGACTCAATAAACCTATATGTTCCAGGAAATATGACTGTCTGACTATCATATTTTCCATCAGTTTACACAAGTTAGAGGTCAGTGATATTGGTCTATAACTATCAGCACATGAAGGGTCCTTACCAGGCTTTACAAAAGGTAATATTACTGCACGTGTCCAACCAGAAGGTATAACCCCCTCACTCCAAATATTATTCAAAAATCCCAGGAGAACATGTATGACCTCATCAGGTGGATGCTTAAACATTACATAGCACAACTGATCATGACCTGGGGCTGTATATCCACAGCCTATTAAGGCTGAACGCATCTCATGAATGGTAAAAACAACATCCAAGAGTCAACAGTATCCCTTTTCTTATACACATTAACACGAGCATTTAAAAGCTCACACCTGCGTTGCTTATATACTTCATCCAAAGTAACCCTATGTACCATAGCAAATGTCTACCCCAACAAGTCAGCTTTTTCTTTATCAGTTACGGACAAGTGGACTTGCGTTTTCCAGTCATCTTCTTCAACATAGACCATACATCCCCCAGCTCAGCATCCCTGCCTATTGTAGAGCAGAACTGTCTCCATGCATTTCTCTTGACAGAATCTACTTGGAAATCAAGTAGATTCTCAGGAGTCATATTCCTAATCCTATGCAACACTCTGTAAACCCTATTTCTTTCTCGAATAGCTGCAGTGCACTCTTCAGTCCACCAAGGAACCACCTTCGCAGCACTCAAAATCAGAGAGGTCAGAGGCAGCACATACATCAACCGGCCTCTCTAAAGACAACTCTCCAACAGACTTTAAGCAATGATCACCAAACTTTTCCCAGTCTGCTTTATGAAAGCACCATCTTCTGAATGGTACCCTATTTGGAATAGTAACATCAAAGTTCATGGTACACGAAATCGGGAAATGATCACTTCCAACAGTAGAATCATTCAGTACATTACATTCACACATAGATGCTGGTAAACGGCTTGAGTGAACTTTCTTAATTTAGCCACCATCTTTGACTATTTCACAAGATAGAACATTATTATCCAATCACTGACCAGAATTTGAAGCAATTGATTTCAAAATCATTGGGCGTTGTACTTTACTATCAACGCCTCTAGGTGGGGTGGTGATTTTCTTAACCGATTCTATACTATCCGGACCGCTCGTTGTTCAGTTCTAACCGCGACTCCTATCTTCTCCCTCTCCAGTTGAAGCCTCATCTGCACATACCACTTTAAATGTAGGACCAGGACAAGATGGCGGGTACGTAGCCTTTATTTACATTAGCTTCGGGGAAATGCGTTATTAAGACTTATTTCCGTCCCATATTTAAAAAGTTTCAAGTGAAAGTACAATTAAGCTATTGATTGAGTATCCTTTCATTCCGTTTTTGGTTGTTTTTACAGATATATCTTTGCTGCAAGAGGATTCGCAGGAGGAGTTGGACGGATGTAAGTTTTCAGTGTGGAACTCTTACTACTAGGGGACTGACTAGCTTGCTACATAATTGCCCTGTCGGCTATGGAGTTCACGGGGGGGGTCGTATGTGTGGACCTTGAGTATACGTGTTGGACTGTCCCCTTTCTTAGCAACTTACTGAACTTTTCCCTCTTCGATGTGTAAAGAGGTATATTCACATGTTACATTTAAATGCTTGCAAAAGTAGTTTCGTAACAGCTAACGCTATGTCACGCGCACAGTTAGGTCATAAACTAACCAGCTAGCTAGCAAGCTAATTGGCTAGCTAGCCTCTGAAATGGCCAGATAGCTATCTAGCTCAGCTAAAGCAGATTAACAGTAACAAGCGGTTCGATTCACTGCATTGTATTCAATTTGATTATGAACATCTCGCACCCCTCGCTAGCTAGGTTCCAAACCTAATCCATCAAGCTTGCGTGCAGGATAGCTAGCGACCTAGCTAGTTACATCAGTGGAGGGAGGTTGTTGGGTTTTGTTCGACTACAGTATGATACTCGCTCAGGGCCATTAGTCACTCAACCTGAACCTCCCTGATGTGGAATGTTAATGGGTTTGGATTATTTGGTTTACTAGCTAAACTAAATTAGTTTGATAACATAACCAGCTATACTGAAAAAATATATAAATGCAACGATTTTACTGAGTTACAGTTCATTATAAGGAAGTCAGTCAATTGAAATAAATTCACTAGGCACTAATCTCTGGATTTCACATGACTGTGCAGGGCGTGCAGCCATGGGTGGGCCTGGGAGGGCATAGGCCCACCCACTGGGGAGCCAGGCCAGACCAATCAGAATTTGTTTATCCCCACAAAAGGGCTTTATTGCAGACAGAAATACTCCTCAGGTTCATCAGTTGTCAGGGTGGCTGGTCTCAGACGATCCCCCAGGTAAAGAAGCTGTATGTGGAGGTCCTGGGCTGGTGTGGTTACATGTGGTCTGCGGTTGTGATGCCTGTTGGACATACTGCCAAATTCTCTAAAATGACGTTGGAGGCGGTTTATGGTAGAGAAATTAACATTACATTTTCTGGAAACAGTTCTGGTGGACATATCTGCAGGCAGTATGCCAATTGCACGCTTCCTCAACTTGAGACATCTGTGGCATTGTGTTTTGTGACACAACTGGCCTTTTATTGTCCCCAGCACTAGGTGCACCTGTGTAATGATCATGCTGTTTAATCCGCTTCTTGATATGCCACACCCGTCAGGTGGATGGATTATCTTGGCAAAGGTGAAATGCTCACTAACAGGAATGCAAACACATGTGTTCACAAAATTTGAGAGAAATAAGCGTTTTGTGCGTATGGAACATTTCTGGGATCTTTTATTTCAGCTCATGAAACATGGGACCAACACTTTACATGTTGCGTTTTATATATTTTTTCACTATAGATTGATATCACTATCCAGCATACATATTAGACAATTTGGGGACTGGCAAAAGTGGGAAATTGATGCACCCAGCCTGGCCGTATTGCAATAACTGGGATGTGCAGTTACTTGACACTGTTACAGTACAAGCTAGTTATTTATGTTGCAAGAGGGTAGATTGCTTTGTTTCTATAGTGCATCATGCAACATACCCATACCATTATGAAACAGTCAACATGCAATAAGTCCACCTACATATAACTACCTTCCTCCCACAGATCCACACCTGCTTTTAAGCTATGTGCATTTTGCCATGTTTAGATGTGTTCATTGTAGGCCTATGTTGATGACATTCATATGTTTTCCTCTCATTAAATCTGTAATTTTCACTTCTGCACTTTTTTGTGTTGGACCTTATTATTTTAACTACTGCTGATATGCTAATAGATTTAGCATTGGTGCCAAGCTTCTGCACTTTTTTGTGTTGGACCTTATTTTTTTAACTTCTGCTGAAATGCTAATAGATTTAGCATTGGTGCCAAGCTTCTGCCACTACTGCATGTCATGTCATTCACTCACTGTTCCTCATCACTGTCACTCACCGGCCTGTCTGGGTGGTGGTGGGTGCCTCTCATGCACTATATTTCCAATGTCTCTACTAGTTGGTGTGGATGACTACAGCTCAGAGTCTGACATCATTATTATACCTTCAGCCTTGGACTTTGTATCGCAAGATGAGATGCTGACTCCTCTTGGAAGATTGGATAAATACGTGGCTAGTGAAAACATTTTTAACAGGTAGCTATCCAATGGAACATTATTAAAACACACATTTTTAAAGACTTTTTAAATTTATTCTGGAGAATAGTCAAATTGGTTCATTTTATGCATGGTTGTTATTGTGTGAATTCCAGACAAATGGTGGCACGAAGTTTGTTGGACACACTTAAAGCTGTGAGTGAGGATGACAGGGACTGTATCACTGTCTTGGAGAGAGTGGGCCGACTGGCCGATGACTCAGGTAAGACCCCATCGCTGAATGAGACGTGGCTGTTTCATATTTAACGGCTGACTGTATTGAAAACACCAAACTTGTGTCTGTCCGTCATGTCTGCATGCTCTGGACATGCCCCTATTTCTGTGTCATTAAGTAGCCAGCCTGTTCTCCTCAGCTGGTCACCAGTGCAGAGATAGGCCTATGAATGTTTGATGGAGCGGTGTATTTAACTGACTGTTAACTGCACCTGGCTGCCATTTCACACAGGTGAAATGCATTTAGCCTGACTTTTACAGCCGGTCCCTGTTCAACCCCCCTTGGCCCTAACCCTTCGATGTTTGCAGATCTTTAAGGTTAGGTAGGCTAAGCAATATAGTGGAAGGTGCACCACTGCTTCTACCTATCCAGGCCGTTCAGATCGGCCAAGTTTCAAATTTTGATGTCACGTGCACAAGTACAGTGAAATGTCTTTCTTGCAAGCTCTAAACCCAACAACACAGTAATCAATGTAGTACTAAAAAGAACACGAGGTAGAACAAAAACGAGAAAGTAAGTAAGCTATATACAGGGTCAGTTCCAATACCATATTTATACAGAAAAAAATATAAACGCAAGAATTTTAACGATTTTACTGGGTTACAGTTCATATGAGGAAATCAGTCAATTGAAATTAAATTAATTCATTTTGGCCCTAATCTATGGATTTCACATGACTGGGAATACAGATATGCATCTGCCTCACAATGGGCCTCAGGAACTCGTCGCATTATTTATTTGCATTCAAATTGCCATCGATAAAATGCAATTGTGTTCGTTGTTCGTAGCTTATGCCTGCCCTTACCATAAACCCGACGCCGCAATGGGGAACTCTGTTCACAGCATTGACATCAGCAAACCGCTCGCCCACATAACGCCATACATGTGGTTTGCGGTTGTGAGGCTGGTTTGACATGCTGCCAAATTCTAGAAAACGACATTGGAGGCGGCTTGTCAGCATGCCAATTGCGCGCTCCCTCAACTTGACATCTGTGGCATTGTGTTGTGTGACAAAACTGCAAATTTGAGTGGCCTTTTTTTGTCCCCAGCACACCTGTGTAATGATCATGCTGTTTAATCAGCTTCTTGATATGCCACATCTGTCAGGTGGATGGATTATCTTGGCAAAGGAGAAATGCTCAGTAACAGGGATGTAAACACATTTGTACACAACATTTGAGCTCATGAAACATGGGACCAATATTTTACATAGTCCGTGTAGCCATTTTGTTAGCTATTTAGCACTCTTATGGCTTGGGGATAGAAGCTGTTCAGGAGCCTGTTGGTGTCAGAAATCGAAGTGTTGGGGCCATGGGGAAGTGGTAGGGATTAGGAAATTGATTGGTCATTATTAGCTGGGATAACTCAAGTTTATTTGTGCAATGGTTAGGTCTCTGTAATTCTCTGAATGTAGGCTAGTGTACTAGCAGTGTCCTTGTAAGCGCAGGGCATGATAGCGTAATGCAGTAGCCCTGCTTTGCTTTATCTTGGCCAGGTCGCTGTTGTAAATGAGAACTTGTTCTCAACTGGCTTACCTGGTTAAATAAAGGTTAAATAAAAGAAAAAGAAAATGGTGCATGCATACATTAGAGTAGCAACCAGGTCCCTTAACCCTGGAGTACACTGACCAGAGAGGACCTTAGTCAGGCAGTGGGCATGTTTTAAAACAACTTTATCATGAATATCGTAAATAATAATGCACATGAAAAAGGGTTTCCCATAGCGTTTCAAAGGTGGGTGTGCTTTGGGGACATTTGGGCCTGCCTGGGAAATATTCTAGTCTATTTATTAGTGGATTGATGTATGTCTTTCAAATGTAGGCCTAACTAAATTCACATCTGAAGTTAAGAAAATATAACTGTATTTCTGCAGATAATCTCTCTGGACAAATTATATCCTCCCTATGGACAGAGGAGGATATCATTATATTTGTCCAGAGAGATTGTGTCCCCAAAGGCCTTTTGAATGGCAAAATGATCTGGTTTCATCATCCAGCCAGGGTGCTGCTGTCTATGATGTAATCAGATCATTTTGTTTTAAAAAGGCCTTTGATCTTTGGGCTTTATTGGCCCCTTTTCTACTGTTTATAAAATATTTTTAAATGGATGACCTTTCTCTTTCAGAGCCCACTGTAAGAGCAGAGCTAATGGAGAAAGTTCCTCACATCGCCATTTTCTGTCAAGAGAACAGACCTTCCATTCCGTTTGCCTTCTCTAAATACTTGCTACCGATCGTCGTGAGATACCTGGCTGACCAGAACAACCAGGTAACAAGCGTGTGACAATTCATTACATTATCCCTCAGTGTGTTGTTAATCATACTTCTTCTATTTTTCAAATGCCTCTATATGGCCATTGACACATGTTAAATTTACACCAATTTAACGTTTTTCCGATGATGAATTAAGCTGCGAAAAGAAACATTTCATCGCAACTCTAATATTTGTCTAATGTTATTAATAACTTCTATATAATGATTCTGATGTCTCCCCAGGTCAGAAAGACCAGCCAGGCAGCCCTGTTGGTGCTGCTGGAGCAGGATCTGATTGAGAGGGGGGACATTGAGACCCTGGTGTGCCCCGTCCTGGTGGACCTGACCGCCCCCGACAGCAACGACGACGTCAAGACGGAAGCCATGGCCGTGAGTCACGTGACCAAGGAGATGTCTGAAATGGCACCCTATTCCCTATATAGTGCACTTCTTAAGTTGGTTTGATGGGTTCTGGTCAAAAGTAGTGCACTACATAGGGATTAGGGTGCTATCTCAGAAGCACGAGTGTGAGATGTAGTATGGAGCAGTTTATTCATGACATGATGCTCACACCACATTGTTATATTACCAGGCAGCCAGTGTGCCACTTTAAGATATGCTACTTTAAAACATTAGCATTTTATGTCATGAGGTTGACCACTTTGTTTTATCTGGCTTGCTATTTACCATAGCTGTGATATACAGAGGTAGGCTGCAGCCAGCATTCAAATTAATGTTTGTCCTTCTGCAGATAGTGCAAGGCAAGAGTATTTCAAAGTTGTCCATAGGATGCAGGTAGTGTTTTTGTGATGTGGCCAAACCTCCATGTGATGTGAGGAGGATGCTGACATACTTTATTTTGACTCTGTGTTTGTGTCTGTAGATCATCTGTAAGATGGCCCCCATGGTGGGCAAGGACATCACAGAGCGCCTCTTCCTGCCCCGCTTCTGTGAGATGTGTTGCGACTGCAGGATGTTCCACGTGCGCAAGGTCAGTAGGATCTAGACTAGGGTTGTGTTCATTCGGCACCAAATGGATGAAAACGGACTGAAACAGGAGGGAATACCTGAAATTGTTATCCGTTGCAATTTTAAAAAATGTTTTCTGTTGTGTGCCGTAATGAACACGACCCTGGATTAGACCACTCACAGGCAGTGGTTGTCCCACTGTCTATGGGTAATGGGGACTGAACACACTCAATCAGACTTTCTCACATGTAGTATTGGTCTTTTCAGCTTTTTTGTTTAACGTATTGTTATATCTGCGTGGGCTTTGAGTCAATGTTTTAGATGTTTTGTTTTCTGTGTGTTTATGGCAGGTTTGTGCAGCAAACTTTGGCGACATTTGCAGTGTTGTCGGAGGAGAGGCGACAGAGAAACTCCTGGTACATGTTGACCTCTTTTGGTTTCATTCTCAGCCAACTGACTTGTTAGCTTTGTCACACCAAGGTTTACTCAAATGAGTCATCTGACAGCCAGAAGCTACTATTGTGCCTAATGTCGTTCCCAACTGCCACTGTATTGTCAGTTTCTCTGCACTCAGTGTATTGTTCTCTGTTGCAACTGTGTTGTGACCTTGAGATTGTAACGGGTGACCCATTGACACGCTCTCTCTCTGTGTGACTCCACTCAGTAGCTTGGCCCCGTGCGACAAGGAAAGGGCATTCCAAGCTCTGACTAACTGAAATTGTTATTTTGTTTTCTGCCTTCCCTTTCTCTCCCACCTCTCTCCTTTCCTGTCCAGCTGCCCCGCTTTTTCCAGCTCTGCTCGGACAACGTGTGGGGGGTGAGGAAGGCTTGTGCCGAGTGCTTCATGACCGTTTCCTCGTCCACCTCGCAGGAAGTGCGCAGGACCAAGCTCTCCTCGCTCTTCATCAGCCTCATCAGTGACCCCTCCCGCTGGGTGAGCACTCGATAGAAAGATGGATTTTCTACCATTTGGCAACCCACATCCACAACCTGACCCGAGGGGTATCCTACGAAGCAAGCTAGATCTACTCTGGGTTTTCCAAAGCTAACCAGCTTGTTAACTTAGCATTCCACTTCAGGTTTCATCCGCACTACGACGGTGGATATTGCTCGTCCGCCTGCCGTTAACTCTAGCAGGCTTTTAACTGCGCGTGCATGTCGCACATGGCTAGTCAAACACTGAATTCTTCATTGAGACAATGCTGAAACGTCAATCCATGGGCAAGTCAGTGCCACACTTTCATTTTTGCCAAAATCGATGTGAAAGTCATCTTGCAAATTCAGCAAGCTATGGTGTTGAAGTGCCGACTTTGGTGTGCTTAGTAATGTACAACTACCTTTTTTCCCCCATTCCTATCGATAAAGGTTTTGTATTAAGGAATAAAAAAAAGTCATACTGTGCGTGAAGTTTAAAATGCATTCTGTCATTACTAAATGTGTAATGTGATGTATTTTTGTAACACACACAAAAATACATTTTGATTTAATAAAATATTTAATCAGCCGTCTTCCTCAAATGAAGGGGATGATGACGCAATCTTTGCAACTTATGGCGCAGTCATTTCATTCAGGCTAAGTAGAGTTAGCCTTCCCCAGAGCACATTAGTTCTGAAGGATTCGTTACCATAGAAATTTACCTGACTAAAAAGTGAGCCACTTTCGTATGACTGGTTATCCCGAGTTCAACTCAGTTGACCAAAGTTACCTCGCTAACTCCTCAAACCTGCTTCGTAGGATACCCCTCCATTGGTAAATACTTTAGCATAGGCATTAAACATTGACCTGGGGCTAGAATGCCATTGTTCATGCTCTAGGTAGTTTGCTGTAGGTAACTCACTTTTCCAGTTTGAAAATAACTTTTTAGAGAAAATGTTTTTTACTGCAGGGCCTGGTAGTAGTAGTGTTTTTTTCCCCCAATAGTTCGCCCACCATTATGGAAAATTGACATTACATCTTTTAAAAGCACGGCTGACATGCCACTTAGGACATGTCATGACACATGCTTTTCTCTGCTTCCTTATTTTAATGCACAACTTGCCTACTCTTTACAAGAGTGTCTGCTAAATGAGTGTAAGTAATTGTCATGTCATACTCGTTTGTTCCTGGACCGCTTGTCTCGTACTGTGTGTCTCTCTCAGGTGCGTCAGGCTGCCTTCCAGTCGCTGGGCCAGTTCATCTCCACGTTCGCCAGCCCCAACAGTGTGGGCCAGTACTTCAGAGAGGGGGAGGAGGGCGAGTGCAACTGTGTCCATCCACAGAACAGGTGCAACCATTTTGGGCCTTTTGAGCAGGCATCTAAAAGGGAATTTACGTGAATGGCTGGATCCTTTCTTTCTGAAGAAAATCCACCAAGCTTGTATTGAGATTTGAACTGCTTTGTTTGTAACTAGCTTCCTTTCTCTCCCACAGTATTGAAGAGAAACCACTGAACTCGGACACTACAGACCCCTCCCTAAGGGCTAACACAGAGAATTACTCTCAGAGGCACTTGCCTGCATGCACAAATGGCAACCAAGAGGAGGGTTGTCCACAACAGGACTGCATTTTGACAGGCGACCTGGGGGAGGGGGTGTTGTGCCGGACAGAGGAGGTAGGAGGTGTGGATGTGGCGGAGGAGGGGGGTGGGGAGCAGGCGGCGGAGGCCTTGACGGACGCCTCGGACGGTGGATCGTGCTGCGAGGATGCCGACATAGGTCCTGAGTGCCTCTGTGGCGAGAAGAGCAAGAAGGAGCCTTCCTCGCTAATCCCTGACTCCTTCGACACAGCAGGGGCTCGGGAGGAGGAGGAAGCCCCTTCAGGGCATACTGAGAACGAGCCAGAGCCACCTGAGAAGCACACAACCTCTAACGAGAAGGATGACTCACCAGCAGACATATCTGAGCCCTCATCCTTGCCTGAGCCAGCAGACGAGTCCCCCTCTGTCAGTCCTCAGGACAGTATCCCTGAGCAGGAGCTCTACAACTCCTTCCACTTCTGGAGGACGCCCATCGCTGAGATGGACCTGGACCTGGAACTGCTCCAGCAGGGTGAAAGTGGCCAGGAGGAGCCCCCCAGCTATGGCTCCTCCAGTCAGGGCAAGACTAAGGCCTCGGCACCCATCCTGGACCGGAAACAGCTGGAAGAGCTGATTGAAAACCTGGAGCCTCATATTGATGACCCTGACGTGAAAGGTGAGCTGTGTGTGTGTCTATGAAGCTTCAGCTTTACTATACTATTAGAGGTCTACACTACAGCTGGGGTCAAGATAAGCTGCTTACTTAAACACCATACATTGGAATTTAACTCAAGAGGTGGTTATTTTGGTCACTGTTGAAATACATGGGGTTGTGTGTCCATTCATAGAGACAGTGACTCATAGTGTGTTGTAGGCTGTATATAATTCCGTTAGGAAGAAGTTGTCATGGAGGGTGAATTCCCTTGGGCAATAAAGTGACAACCTGTTTTTTCCAAGCTAACCCCAGCAATACAGTGTTGTTGACTGTTAAGATTCCTCTGCCGTGAATGGACAGCAGAAGCTCAGCTGTAATGTTTCACAGGTAGTGTTGGGTGGTAGAGCTCAGAGGCTAGCACTATAGGCCAACGCTGTGAGAGGTTAGACTTTGTTATCGGTGGAAGGAAACCCTTGATGTCGCCTCGGCATGTGCGGTTAGCAGCCTGCTGGGGCCTGGCCATTCTACGCAATACAAAAGGGAGGTTATATTTGGGCCCGACTTGAAAGGGACAGAGGCAGTAAATAGAAAAATCGTGAGAGGTGTGTACCGGTATATCAATGTCATAAATCGCACAATGAAACTAAGGGCGTTGTCAGAGGTTACCAAAAAGCACCAGAAAGAAGCTTAAAACGAAAGCTGTTTTTGTCGTAAAACAGGTTTATACAGTACCAGTCAAAAGTTTGAAAATACCTACTCATTCCAGGGTTTTTCTTTATTTTTATTATTTTCTACATTGTAGAATAATAGTGAAGACATCAAAACGATGAAAGAACACATATGGAATCATGTAGTAACCAAAAAAGTGTTAAACAAATCAAAATATATTTCATATTTTAGATTCTTCAAAGTAGCCACCATTTGCCTTGATGACAGCTTTGCATTCCAGGTGACAACCAGCTTCATGTGGTAGTCACCTGGAATGCATTTCAATTAACAGGTGTGCCTTGTTAAAAGTTAATTTGTGGAATTTCTTTCCTTAATGCGTTTGAGCCAATCAGTTGTGTTGTGACAAGGTAGGTGTGGTATACAGAAGATAGCCCTATTTGGTAAAAGACCAAGTCCATATTATGGCAAGAACAGCTCAAATAAGCAAAGAGAAACGACAGTCCATCATTACTTTAAGACAACGTCAGTCAATCCAGAAAATGTAAAGAACTTTGAAAGTTTCTTCAAGTGCAGTCGTAAAACCATCAAGCGCTATGATGAAACTGGCTCTCATGCTGACCGCCACAGGAAAGGAAGACCCAGAGTTACCTCTGCTGGAGAGGATAAGTTCTTTAGAGTTAACTGCACCTCAGAAATTGCAGCCAAATAAATGCTTAATAGTTCAAGTAACATCAACTGTTCAGAGGAGATTGTGTGAATCAGGCCTTCGTGGTCGAATTGCTGCAAAGAAACCACTACTAAATGACACCAATAAGAAGAAGAGACTTGCTTGGGCCAAGAAACACGAGCAATATGTCCTTTGGTCTGATGAGTCCAAATTTGAGATTTTTGGTTCCAACCGCTGTGTCTTTGTGAGGCGCAGAGTAGGTGAACGGATGATCTCCGCATGTGTGGTTCCCACCGTGAAGCATGGAGGAGGTGTGATGGTGTGGGGGTGCTTTGCTGGTGACACTGTCTGTGATTTATTTAGAATTCAAGGCACTCTTAACCAGCATGGCTGCCACAGCATTCTGCAGCGATACGCCAGTCCTACTAAGCGCAAACCAGATGGGATATCACCTCCAGGCTGTGTAAGGGCTATTTGACCAAGAAGGAGAGTGATGGCGTGCTGCATCAGATGACCTGGCCTCCACAATCACCCGACCTCAACCCAATAGAGATGGTTTGGGATGAGTTGGACCGCAGAGTGAAGGAAAAGCAGCCAACAAGTGCTCAGCATATGTGGGAACTCCTTCAAGACCTTTGGAAAAGCATTCCAGGTGAAGCTGGTTGAGAGAATGCCAAGAGAGTGCAAAGCTGTCAACAAGGGTGGCTATTTTGAAGATTCTCAATTATAAAATATATTTTGTTTTGTTTAACACTTTATTTTTTTGGTTACTACATGTTTCCATATGTGTTATTTCATAGTTTTGATGTCTTCACTATTATTCTACAATGTAACAAATTGTAAAAATAAAGAAAAACCCTTTACTGAGTAGGTGTGTCCAAACTTTTGACTGATACTGTGTACAGTGCCTTGCAAAAGTATTCATCCCCCTTGGCGTTTTTTCCTATTTTGTTGTATTACAACCTGTAATTTAAATTGATTTTTATTTGGATTTCATGTAATGTACATACACAAAATAGTCCAAATTGGTGAAGTGAAAGGAAAAAAATAATTTTTTTCAAGAAATTCTAAAATATACAGTTCGAGTCGGAAGTTTACATACACCTTAAATACATTTTAAACTCAGTTTTTCACAATTCCTGACATTTAATCCTAGTAAAAATTCCCTGTCTTAGGTCAGTTATGATCACCACTTTTTTTTAAGAATGTGAAATGTCAGAATAATAGTAGAGAGAATGATTTATTTCAGCTTTTATTTCTTTCATCACATTCCAGTGGGTCAGAAGTTTACATACAATCAATTAGTATTTGGTAGCATTGCCTTTAAATTGTTTTGGGTAGCCTTCCACAAGCGTCCCACAATAAGTTGGCTGAATTTTGGCCCATTCCTCCTGACAGAGCTGGTGTAACTGAGTCAGGTTTGTAGGCCTCCTTGCTCGCACACGCATTTTCAGTTCTGCCCACAAATGTTCTATAGGATTGAGGTCAGGGCTTTGTGATGGCCACTCCAATACCTTGACTTTGTTGTCGTTAAGCCATTTTGCCACATCTTTGGAAGTATGCTTGGGGTCATTGTCCATTTGGAAGATCCATTTGCGACCAAGCTTTAACTTCCTGACTGATGTCTTGAGATGTTGCTTCGATATATCCACATAATTTTCCTTCCTCATGATGCCATCTATTTTGTGAAGTGCACCAGTCCCTCCTGCAGCAAAGCACCCCCACAGCATGATGCTGCCACCCCCGTGCTTCACGGTTTGGATGGTGTTCTTCGGCTTGCAAGCACCCCCCTTTTCCTCCAAACATAACGATGGTCATTATGGCCAAACAGTTATTTTTGTTTCATCAGAGCGGAGGACATTTCTCCAAAAAGTACGATCTTTGTCCCCATGTGCAGTTGCAAACCGTAGTCTGGCTTTTTAATGGTGGTTTTGGAGCAGTGGCTTCTTCCTTGCTGAGCGGCCTTTCAGGTTATGTCGATATAGGACTTGTTTTACTGTGGATATAGATACTTTTGTACCTGTTTCCTCCAGCATCTTCATAAGGTCCTTTGCTGTTGTTCTGGGATTGATTTGCACTTTTCGCACCAAAGTACGTTCATCTCTAGGAGACAGAACACGTCTCCTTCCTGAGCGGTATGACGGCTGCGTGGTCCCATGGTGTTTATACTTGCGTACTATTGTTTGTACAGATGAACATTGTACCTTCAGGCGTTTGGAAATTGCTCCCAAGGATGAACCAGACTTGTGGAGGTCTACAAAAAAAAAAATCTGAGGTATTGGCTGATTTCTTTTGATTTTCCCATGATGTCAAGCAAAGAGGCACTGAGTTTGAAAGTAGTCCTTGAAATACATCCACAGGTACACCTCCAATTGACTCAAATGATGTCAATTAGCCTATCAGAAGCTTCTAAAGCCATGACATCATTTTCTGGAATTTTCCAAGCTGTTTAAAGGCACAGTCAACTTAGTGTGTGTAAACTTCTGACCCACTGGAATTGTGATACAGTGAAATAATCTGTCTGTAAACAATTGTTGGAAAAATGACTTGTGTCATGCACAAAGTAGATGTCCTAACCGACTTGCCAAAACTATAGTTTGTTAACAAGACATTTGTGGAGTGGTTGAAAAACGAGTTTTAATGACTCCAACCTAAGTGTATGTAAAGAAAAACTTCAACCTTAAATAATGGAAAAGTGATGCGTGCATATGTATTCACCCCCTTTGCTATGAAGCCCCTAAATAAGATCTGGTGCAACCAATTACCTTCAGAAGTCACATAATTAGTTAAATAGATTGCACACAGGTGGACTTTAAGTGTCACATGATCTGTCACATGATCTTAGTGTGTATATATACACCTGTTCTGAATGGCCCCAGAGTCTGCAACAACACCAAGCAAGCGGCACCATGAAGACCAAGGAGCTCCAAACAGGTCAGGGACCAAGTTGTGGAGAAGTACAGATCAGGGTTGGGTTATAAAAAAAGATCAGACACTTAGAACATCCCACGGAGCACCATTAAATCCATTATTAAAAAATGGAAAGAATATGGCACCACAACAAACTTGCCAAGAGAGGGCCGCCCACCAAAACTCACGGACCAGGCAAGGAGGGCATTAATCAGAGAGGCAACATAGAGACCAAAGATAACCCTGAAGGAGCTGCAAAGCTCCACAGCAGAGATTGGAGTATCTGTCCATAGGACCACTTTAAGCCGTACACTCCACAGAGCTGGGCTTTACTGAAGAATGGCCAGGAAAAAAGCCATTGCTTAAAGAAAAAAAATAAGCAAACACGTTTGGTGTTCGCCAAAAGGCATGTGGGAGACTCCCCAAACATATGGAAGAAGGTACTCTGTTCAGATGAGACCAAAATTGAGCTTTTTGGCCATCAAGGAAAACGCTATGTCTGGCGCAAACCCAACACCTCTCATCACTCCGAGAACACCATCCCCACAGTGAAGCATGATGGTGGCAGCATCATGCTGTGGGGATGTTTTTCATCGGCAGGGACTGGCAAACTGGTCAGAATTGAAGGAATGATGGATGGCGCTAAAAACAGGGAAATTCTTGAGGGAAACCTGTTTCAGTCTTCCAGAGATTTGAGAATGGGACGGAGGTTCACCTTCCAGCAGGACAATGACCCTAAGCATAATGTTAAAGCAACACTTGAGTGGTTTAAGTGGAAACATTTAAATATTTTGGAATGGCCTAGTCTAAGCCCAGACCTCAATCCAATTGAGAATCTGTGGTATGACTTAAAGATTGCTGCAAAAGGTGGCTCTACAAAGTATTGACTTTGGGGCGGTGAATAGTTATGCACGCTCAAGTTTTCTGTTTTTTTGTCTTATTTCTTGTCTCACAATAAATATGTTGCATCTTCAAAGTGGTAGGCATGTTGTGTAAATCAAATGATACAACCCCCCCCCCCAAATCCATTTTAATTCCAGGTTGTAAGGCAACAAAATAGGAAAAATGCCAATGGGGGTGAATACTTTCGCAAGCCACTGTATGTTGTTTTTATATTGAAAATTATGTTGTCGGTATTTCGAAATACCCCGGTAATACGGTATATCGCACAAGCCTAGTGTGTATTCATTCAGTGACGTGACATGTTCTGAATGTTGCAGATAGAAATAGCATGAAAAGAGCTGACAGACAATCATATCACTTCTAACATCCTCTTGAACAGGCCCCAGATTGTTGTTATAACTTATTTTTTGTACCTTTTATTTTATCAGGGAGTCATACCGAGACCAAGGTGTATTTTACAGATGAGCCCTGAATTGCGTAAATTACAGAAAATACACACATCAATATAAATACAAAATGCAAGCAAAAAATGTCTTCAATCAGCTTTCTGAATTGCCCTAGAGGAACCAAAACATCAAATTTAAGTGCAAGAAAGCTAAATCAGCTTTTAGTTAAATCAGTAGAGACCAAAGGAATTTCCAGAGTTAGCTGTCCCTGAGACCGGGTGTGGTAACTCATGTCTAAAGTTTAGTAAAGATGTGAGGTACAGTGGGACTTTTTGTAATACGTAGCAATGTATCAACCTACGTGACATCAGAGGGCCAACCAACTTTCTAGTAGAGAATGCAGTGATGAGTACTAAAATTGGCAGCTGTGTTCATATAGATGTCGCCATAGTCTAGGACCGATAGGAACGTTGACTGAATAATCTTCTTTCTACTATTTAGCGAGAGGCAGGACCTATTGCTATAGAACAGTGTTTCCTAAACTCGATCCTCTGTAATACACTACACAGCTTATTCAAATAATCAACTAATCAAGCTTTGCTCGTTTGAATCAGCTGTGTAGTGTTAGGGCAAAAACTAAAACGTGCTCCACTTGGGGTCCCGAGGACCGAGTTTGGGAAACCCTGCTATAGAAGAAGCCCATTTTGATTCTCAGCTTCTTAACTCATCAATATGCATTTTAAAAGAGAGCTTTTCAACTATCCAGATACCCAAATATTTGGGTAAGCAGGGACACGATCAATATGGACACCATCCAAAGTACATATGCTTAAGTCACCAGTTATTTTTATGTGCTCTAGAGAACATGTACTTAGTTTACCTGCATTTACCTAATTTCAGGTCAATAAAGTGTTTCTGTAATACAATGAAAGCATACTGTATTTCAGATCGAGCCTGCTCAACCGTGGGGGCAATGGCATACACAACAGCATCATCGGCATACAAGTGCAGGTTACAATTTTTTACAGACAAGTCGATATTGTATCCAGGAAACCTGATTTACACAATACAATACAGCTGAGCTATCTGACACCCAGATAAAGGCCCACTGTTGTCTAATGAAGGATGTGTAAATACGGCATAGAAAACGCCTGTTTGACGAAGACACACACACACACACAGAGTTTATACACACAAGATAATGACACACGGAGGAATCTAGCAATGTGGAACTCAACTCACCTGCTCATCCATGTCTCCTTTCCTCCTCTCCCTGCAGCACAAGTCGATGTCCTGACGGCTGCTCTGAGAGCCACCACCATAGACTCTCACCTAGAGGATGCCTTCCTGGAGCCCCGGGACAGCCAGGGTGTACACCACCACCACAACCCCTTTGGAGTGCACCAAATGCCCCTCATAGGAGACTACTCCGACATGGAGGTGAGGGGGAATGGGTGGTGAAGGCCTACCTTTTTTTTTGGGGGGGTGATGTCACGCCTTTAGAGAAAAAGGTGCAGGGTTGTTGGGTTGTCATGTTTGACCGTAGTTACTCTTGGTGTGTATCTGAGTAGAGCCGAACCTCGACCCTGCAGATGAGCCACGGCGATGACTCTGAGCTGAGCGACAGCAGCTTCAGTCCAGAGGATGAGAAGAAATCCAAGCATCAGGATGTGATCCCCCAGGCCCTGCTGGACCAGTACCTGTCCATGACAGACCCTTCCAGAGCCCAGACGGTGGACATGGAGATCGCCAAGCACTGTGCCTACAGCCTGCCCGGTGTGGCCATGACCCTGGGCAGACAGAACTGGCACTGCCTCCGGGATACCTACGAGACCCTGGCCTCCGACATGCAGGTGGGTCTACACTCTATTTCTATATGCATCTCCCATACACACGCCCTCTGTCAATTCTACTGTACATGTTTTGGAGGGAAAGTGTTTGACCTTCCAAGGTGATGAACACATTCAGTAGAAAGCAATTTGTAAGTCGCTCTGGATAAGAGCGTCTGCTAAATGACGTAAATGTAAAGCAACGTGGAACTTTTTAGATCTAAATAGATTGTGTAGAACCTCGCCCACTTGTAGAGTTGGCTCTATTCACATCAGCTCTAATGGCAACGTTTCTACAGTATCTCAACGTTCCACAACGTTGCACCCTCCTCAACGTACCCCTGGTGTGGTTAGCATGTAGCCTAGCGGTGTGGTTAGCATGTAGCCTAGCAGTGTGGTTAGCATGTAGCCTAGAAGTGTGGTGCTCTGCGCTCTCTCTCACTGTGGTCTATTTCTTCCTCCGCCAGCTGGTTATTGTCGGGGGGTGCCTTGATAGAGACAGGGCCTAGACTGGAGCATGGGACAGGTTTACTTTTATTTCTGCTCCTTCTCGAGCACCTTTTTTATTCATTTGTGTTTATCCAAAGCCCAATGTGTGGTTATTTTTGTTTGTTTGTTGGGTTCCCAACTGCAGTCCTCAAAAATAAACTCCTGTCCCCTCACCATTCAGTCCTCAACCACAGAGTTTGCCTGTCTGCAAAGGAACACCTTTTGCCTCAGGCGCCACAGCCCAAAGGGCTTGTCACCTTTAGGCTCTGGTCAGACTCAACCCCCAATCAGCTAGCTGGAGGCAGGAAGCATGAGGACTGGAGTTGACCTGCCCCCCATGTAAGGCCTGTGTATGCGTCTGCTACTGTGTCGTCGCCCCCCCCCCGGCAGCTCCCTGTGTCCCACACACACTCATACCAGGGTTTCCGTTAGGAAAATGTGGCGCTGGACATTTGACCGGCAGCATTTTAATTTACCGGACATTCAAGAAATTTACTGGATCCATATGCATTGGGTGCGTAACCCGATTAGGGCGTCCACCCATGGTGCTCAGAATGACAGAAATCACATTTAGACTATGGTCAATCATATTAACAGAACATGTCAAGGATGCAATGATGTGCAGTCCTTCTTACCTAATTCTGATGCGCACTTTGAAGACGTTAGAATAACTGTCCACATTTACTTTTCCTCAGCCAACAAGACGAGTAATGAACAACAAAATCACTAGCCTATGTCAATCTACTATCCCCCATAGTAGAAAAGTTGACCTATTCCATTGGTCAGCTTGTTGAGAAAGAAATAGCCCATTCCTAACAGACCCTGGGTCAGTTGTGGGACGATAGATCCCAAATTCATACAACCAGTAGGCCTAGGCTACATAAATAATTAAACACGTTAAAAAGCTATGAGTCTGATGCAACAGATCAGAACGTTTAGCTTAAATTGTTGATAATCTATTATTTATTCACATTATAAGCGCAGCAATGCGCACAAGGCAGTATGCTATGCGCAAATGTTCGTTCTGTAATTCAATTAGCGGGAAAACACTTCAAAAGCGCAGCGGTTTCATGTGACAGATGAAAATATCCATTAGAAATGTAGAAAGAGGGGAGATCTAATATGCAACAGCTAGCATGGGTTGCTAATATTACTAGGATTGTGCCTTTAGCTACAGGATAATGAAAGAAAGTTGATAAAATTGCCTCCACGGATATGGTCTGATTTTGGCTAGGCTACTTAGAAGCAAGTATGCCTCATGTAGTAAAACCATTCAGGTTTCATACAATGTAAGTATATGTTTTCAAAATGCATACTGCCTCTAGCTCATTGCAAAGTGGTGTGTGACGCGCTGATGAAGGTGGCCTTCCGTTGCTTATGCATTTACTGTAGCAGCAGCTCTCGTGCTGTCTGACCGATTTTCTGCTCAAAGGCTCTGTATCGGTGTGATAAATAAGATGCATAACGAATATACTGTACACGCGTCAATTTAATGTAACTAAATTATGCAAATTAACCTATAGACCGATAAGCATGACCAGTTTTATCGGCTAACGGAAACCCTGACTCATACACACCCTTTAACACCTCTGGGCCTGCCTGGGCTCTAATATCTCTCTCTGTCCCTCTCCCTCCCCCAGTGGAAGGTGCGTCGGACGCTGGCGTTCTCCATCCACGAACTGGCCCTGATCCTGGGGGACCAGCTGACAGCGGCCGACCTGGTGCCCATCTTCAACAGCTTCCTCAAGGACCTGGACGAGGTGCGGGTAGGGGTCCTCAAACACCTCTACGACTTCCTCAAGGTCAGCAAACAAGTATAAAGAGACTTGATAAAGAATTTATATTTCTCAAGAGTACCATCTCTTCTTAAATCTTTGTGTTATCATTAGAATGGATAGCTAGCCTGTCATTGCCCATCTGTTGTCCCTTTCACATCCCTGCTTTCTGTTTTATCAATTAGTTGACTGCAGCAGAAATGTTTCTACTGTTCCAAATGGCTCATATTTACAATAGTGCTGCAGTGTGCGATGATGGTATCCAAGGACACCTGCAGTGTCTTCTGTTATGCAGTGTAGAATTTCACTGTTCTGCTGTGTGGTGAAAGGGGATCAAATAACCTCTTTCACCTCCCCCCTTTCCTCAATCTTCTCTCCATTCATCCTCCAGCTCTCATATTCCTTCGCTTGCGCTCTCTGTCCACACTCACCCTGTTCCCCCCCCCCTCTCTCCCTCTAGCTGCTGCACCAGGAGACGCGGCGTAAATACCTGTACCAGCTCCAGGAGTTCCTGGTCACAGACAACAGCCGCAACTGGCGCTTCCGATCAGAGCTGGCAGAGTAGGTTACCCTGTCTACTCTGTTACCACACTTTATTAATCAATTGATTTCCCCTGTGAACTTAGTTGTCACACACACACCATTACCACCCAGACAAGTGGTGGTAGCCCTAGGTATTGTTTGCGCTCTCAGACCTACAGTAAATATGAGGAGTGTAAGTGGTGCGAATCCAGGCTCTGTCGTAGCCGGCCGCGACCGGGAGACCCATGGGGCGGCGCACAATTGGCCCAGCGTCGTCCAGGGTAGGGGAGGGAATGGCCGGCAGGGATGTAGCTCGGTTGGTAGAGCATGGCGTTTGCAACGCCAGGGTTGTGGGTTCGATTCCCACGGGGGGCCGGTATGAAAAATAAAAAATAATGTATGCACTAACTGTAAGTCGCTCTGGATAAGAGCGTCTGCTAAATGACGTAAATGTAAATGGTGCCATTGCCTTTACATTCCTTTACTGTGTGTGGGTGAGGGAGTTAAACATAGAGATAGCCTTTTAAAATATTTACTCTTTTGGTGACATTTGGTTCTATGGGTCAGGATAATCTCTCTTTTGAAAGCTGACCAGTGACTGACCATCCCCTCTGTGTGTGTGTGTGTGTGTGTGTGTGTGTGTTCTCAGACAGCTGGTGCTTCTACTGGAGTTGTACAGTGGTCAGGATGTATATGACTACCTTCGTCCCCTGTCCTTCAGCCTGTGTACGGACAGAGTGTCCTCTGTACGCTGGACCTCCTACAAACTGGTATGTCACCCAGACAGCCCCCTCCAACATCGGCTCAGCCCTGTTTTTCTGACTTTCTGTATCTTTTTCTGGCCTCAGCAGATTTTTGGACTTTTTTTCATGTTGGGCCATTATATCTGTGATGAATATTTTACGTCTCCCTACCAATTCCACGCATGAACATCTCATGTTTTGATCTCTTTTATACACTGAACAAAAATCGAAACGCAACATCGTGTTAGTCCCATGTTTCATGAGCTGAAATAAAAGATTCCAGAATTTTCCATATGCACAAAAAGCTTGTTTCTCTCAAAAGTTTGTGTACAACACAAATTAGTTGACATCCCTGTTAGTGAGCATTTCTCCTTTGCCAATATAATCCATCCACCTGACAGGCGTGGCATATCAAGAAGCTGATGAAACAGCATGATAACACAACACAATGCCACAGATGTCTCAAATTGAGAGATCATGCAATTGGCATGGTGATTGCAGGAATTTCCACCAGAGCTGTTGCCAGAGGATTGAATGTTCATTTCTCTACCATAAGCCGCCTCCAACGTCGTTTTTGAGAATTTGGCAGTACGTCCAACCGGCCTCACAACCGCAGACCACGTGTAACCATGCCAGCTAAGGACCTCCACAGTGTGTATGTTTACAAAAAAAAATGTCTTTACTATTTTTGTACATTGTAGAATAATAGTGAAGACATCAAAACTATGAAATAACACATATGGAATGATGTAGTAACCAAAAAAGTGTTAAACAAATCAAAATGTATTTTACATTTGAGATTCTTCAAATAGCCACCCTTTACCTTGATGACAGCTTTGCACATTCTTGGCATTCTCTCAACCAGCTTCATGAGGTAGTCACCTTGAATGCATTTCAATTAAAAGGTGTGCCTTCTTAAAAGTTCATTTGTGGAATTTCTTTCCTTCTTAATGCGTTTGAGCCAATCAGTTGTGTTGTGACAAGGTAGGGGGGGTATACAGAAGATGGCCCTATTTGGTAAAAGACCAAGTCCATATTATGGCAAGAACATCTAAAATAAGCAAAGAGAAACAACAGTCCATCATTACTTTAAGACATGACGGTCATTCAATCATGAAAATGTGAAGAACTTTTAAAGTTTTCAAGTGCAGTTGCAAAAACCATCAAGCGCTATGATGAAACTGGCTCTCATGAGGACCGCCACAGGAAAGGAAGACCCAGAGTTACCTCTGCTGCAGAGGATAAGTTCATTAGAGTTACCAGCCTCAGAAATTGCAGCCCAAATAAATGCTTCACAGAGTTCAAGTCACAGACATAAACATCAACGGTTCAGAGGGGACTGTGTGAATCAAGCCTACATGGTCGAATTGCTGCAAAGAAACCACTACTAAAGGACACCAATAATAAAAAGAGACCTGCTTGGGCCAAGAAACACGAGCAATGGACATTAGACCGGTGGAAATTTGTCCTTTGGTCTGATGAGTCCAAATTTTTGGTTCAAACCGCTGTGTCTTTGTGAGATGCGGTGTGGGTGAACGGATGATCTCCGCATGTGTATTTCCCACCGTAAAGCATGGAGGAGGAGGTGTTGTGGTGCGTTGCTTGTGACACTGTCAGTGATTTATTTAGAATTCAAGGCACACTTAACCAGCATGGCTACCACAGCATTCTGCAGCAATACGCCATCCCATCTGGTTTGGGCTTAGTGGGACTATCATTTGTTTTTCAACATGACAATGACCCAACACACCTCCAGGCTGTGTAAGGGCTATTTTACCAAGAAGGAGAGTGATGGAGTGCTGCATCAGATGACCTGGCCTCCACAATCCCTCGACTTCAACCCAATTGAGATAGTTTGGGATGTCGAACGGTGGAGTGAAGGAAAAGCAGCCAACAAGTGCTCAGCCTATGTGGGAACTCCTTCAAGACTGTTGGAAAAGCATTCCAGGTGAAGCTGGTTGAGAGAATACCAAGAGTGTGCAAAGCTGTCATCAAGGCAAAGGGTGGCTATTTGAAGAATCTCAAATGTAAAATATATTTTGATTTGTTTAACACTTTTTTGGCTAATACATTATTGCATATGTGTTATTTCATAGTTTTGATGTCTTCACTATTATTCTACAATGTAGAAAATAGTACAAATAAAGAAAAACCCTTGAATGAGTAGGTGTGTCCAAACTTTTGACTGGTACTGTATATACAGTTGAAGTCGGAAGTTTACATACACTTAGGTTGGAGTCATTAAAACTTGTTTTTCAACCACTCCACAAATTTCTTGTTAACAAACCATAGTTTTGGCAAGTCGGTTAGGACATCTACTTTGTGCATGACACAAGTAATTTTTCCAACAATTGTTTACAGACAGATTATTTCACTTATAATTCACTGTATCACAATTCCAGTGGGTCAGAAGTTTACATACACTAAGTTGACTGACTTTAAACAGCTTGGAAAATTCCAGAAAATGATGTCATGGCTTTAGAAGCTTCTGATAGGCTAATTGACATAATTTGAGTCAATTGGAGGTGTACCTGTGGATGTATTTCAAGGCCTACCTTCAAACTCAGTGCCTCTTTGCTTGACATCATGGGAAAATCAAAAGAAATCAAAAAATTGTAGACCTCCACAAGTCTGGTTCATCCTTGGGAGCAATTTCCAAATGCCTGAAGGTACCACGTTCATCTGTACAAACAAAAGTACGCAAGTATAAACACCATGAGACCATGCAGCCGTCATACCGCTCAGGAAGGAGACGCGCTCTGTCTCCTAGAGATGAACGTACTTTGGTGCGAAAAGTGCAAATCAATCCCAGAACAACAGCAAAGGACCTTGTGAAGATGCTGGAGGAAACAGGTACAAAAGTATCTATATCCACAGTAAAACAAGTCTTATATCGGCATAACCCAAAAGGCTGCTCAGCAAGGAAGAAGCCACTGCTCCAAAACCGCCATAAAAAAGCCAGACTACGGTTTGCAACTGCACATGGGGACAAAGATCGTACTTTTTGGAGAAATGTCCTCTGGTCTGATGAAACAAAAGTAGAACTGTTTGGCCATAATGACCATCGTTATGTTTGGAGGAAAAAGGGGGTGCTTGCAAGCCGAAGAACACAATCCCAACCGTGAAGCACGGGGGTGGCAGCATCATGCTGTGGGGGTGCTTTGCTGCAGGAGGGTCTGGTGCACTTCACAAAAGGAAGAGGAAGGAAAATTATGTGGATATATTGAAGCAACATCTCAAGATATCAGTCAGGAAGTTAAAGCTTGGTCGCAAATGGATCTTCCAAATAGACAATGACCCCAAGCATACTTCCAAAGTTGTGGCAAAATGGCTTAACGACAATAAAGTCAAGGTATTGGAGTGGCCATCACAAAGCCCTGACCTCAATCCAATAGAAAATTTGTGGGCAGAACTGAAAATGCGTGTGCGAGCAAGGAGGCCTACAAACCTGACTCAGTTAAACCAGCTCTGTCAGGAGGAATGGGCCAAAATTCACCCAACTTATTGTGGGAAGCTTGTGGAAGGCTACCTAAAACGTTTGACCCAAGTTAAACAATTTAAAGGCAATGCTACCAAATACTAATTGAGTGTATGTAAATTTCTGACCCACTGGGAATGTGATGAAAGAAATAAAAGCTGAAATCATTCTCTCTACTATTATTCTGACATTTCACATTCTTCAAATAAAGTGGTGATCCTAACTGACCTAAGACAGGGAATTTTTACTAGGATTAAATGTCAGGAATTGTGAAGAACTGAGTTTAAATGTATTTGGCTAAGGTGTATGTAAACTTCCGACTTAAACTGTACATATATATTAACACACACACACACACACACACACACACACACACACACACACACACACACACACATATATATATATATATATATATATATATATATATATATATATATATATATATATATATATATATATATATATATATATATATATATATATATATATACAGGTAAAAGTCAGTAAATTAGAATATTTTGAAAAACTTGATTTATTTCAGTAATTGCATTCAAAAGGTGTAACTTGTACATTATATTTATTCATTGCACACAGACTGATGCATTCAAATGTTTATTTCATTTAATTTTGATGATTTGAAGTGGCAACAAATGAAAATCCAAAATTCCGTGTGTCACAAAATTAGAATATTGTGTAAGGGTTACATTTTGAAGACACCTGGTGCCACAAACTAATCAGCTGATTAACTCAAAACACCTGCAAAGGGCTTTAAATGGTCTCTCAGTCCAGTTCTGAAGCCTACACAAACATGGGGAAGACTTCAGATTTGACAGCTGTCCAAAAGGCGACCATCGACACATTGCACAAGGAGGGAAAGACACAAAAGGTTATTGCAGAAGAGGCTGGCTGTTCTCAGAGCTCTGTGTCCAAACACATTAATAGAGAGGCAAAGGGAAGGAAAAACTGTGGTCAGAAAAAAGTGTACAAGCGATAGGGATCACCGCGCCCTAGTCAAGATTGTGAAAAAAAACCCATTCAAAAATGTGGGGGAGATTCACAAGGAGTGGACAGCTGCTGGAGTCAGGGCTTCAAGATCCACCACCAAGAGACGCTTGAAAGACATGGGTTTCAACTGCCGCATACCTCGTGTCAAGCCACTGTTGACCAAGAAACAGCGCGAAAAGCGTCTCACCTGGGCTAAGGAAAAAAAGAGCTGGACTGCTGCTGAGTGGTCTAAAGTCATGTTTTCTGACGAAAGCAAATTTTGCATTTCCTTTGGAAATCGAGGTCCCAGAGTCTGGAGGAAGACAGGAGAGGCACAGGATCCACGTTGCCTGAAGTCTAGTGTAAAGTTTCCACCATCAGTGATGGTTTGGGGTGCCATGTCATCTGCTGGTGTCGGTCCACTCTGTTTCCTGAGATCCAGGGTCAACGCAGCCGTCTACCAGCAAGTTTTAGAGCACTTCATGCTTCCTGCTGCTGACCTGCTCTATGGAGATGGAGATTTCAGGTTCCAACAGGACTTGGCGCCTGCACACAGCGCAAAATCTACCCGTGCCTGGTTTACGGACCATGGTATTTCTGTTCTAAATTGGCCAGCCAACTCCCTGACCTTAGCCCCATAGAAAATCTGTGGGGTATTGTGAAAAGGAAGATGCAGAATGCCAGACCCAACAACGCAGAAGAGTTGAAGGCCACTATCAGAGCAACCTGGGCTCTCATAACACCTGAGCAGTGCCAGAAACTCATCGACTCCATGCCACGCCGCATTAATGCAGTAATTGAGGCAAAAGGAGCTCCAACCAAGTATTGAGTATTGTACATGCTCATATTTTTCATTTTCATACTTTTCAGTTGGCCAACATTTCTAAAAAATCCCTTTTGTATTAGCCTTAAGTAATATTCTAATTTTGTGACACACGGAATTTTGGATTTTCATTTGTTGCCACTTCAAATCATCAAAATTAAATGAAATAAACATTTGAATGCATCAGTCTGTGTGCAATGAATAAATATAATGTACAAGTTACACCTTTTGAATGCAATTACTGAAATAAATCAAGTTTTTCAAAATATTCTAATTTACTGACTTTTACCTGTGTGTATATATATATATATATATATATATATATATATATATATATATATATATATATATATATATATATATATATTAATTTTAGTCATTCAGCAGACGCTCCTATCCAGAGCGACTTAGTGCATTCATCTTAAGATTGCTCGGTGGGACAACTACGTATCACAGTCATAGCTAGTACATTTTTCCTCAAAGTAGCTATCAGCAAAGTCGGTATTCCTTTTGTGTGTTGTCAGGTGAGTGAGATCATCAGGAAGGTGGCGTCGTGCCAGGTGCTGTTGGCAGACTTCCTGAGTGAGCTGGTGGAGAAGTTCTGCCACTCCCACAAGTGGTCGGGACGACAGGCCTTCACCTTCGTCTGTCAGGTGAGGACAGCTTCTCTTCATGTTCATCATTATTGTTCTCTTCATCTCAAACACAAAAATAATCATCCATTAACCACAATAAAACACTACTTCTACTAGTGGTCTATTTTTTGTAAAAGATCCTATCAAATGAGTTTTTGCCTGTGTTTATTTCACATAAAGTAAGATTGCTGGGATATCTGCCAAGATTTAATTACGATTTTTAATTAAGGTCAGTTTTATTGAAGAGCCTTTAGTTTCCATCCTACAATATTACACAGTGAGTGGAGTGGCTATGGTAGCTAAGAGGACACTGTTTCCATTCTCTGTCCCACAATGTTTCTTGTGTGGGAGGACCATGAGATTATGATGACTCTTAAGTGTGAGACAGAGAGGTCAAATGTGTTAACTTGTGTGCATGCACACTTGCGCTTTCTTTTGTTCAGTCTCATGTATGCTCATACACTCCCTCATGTATGCTCATACACTCCCTCATGTATGCTCATACACTCCCTCATGCATGCTCATACACTCCCTCATGCATGCTCACACACATGGTCACATGCTCCCTGTATGTCTCAAACAAACACACACACACACACACACACACACACACACACTTACCTTCCGCCTCTCTTGCTCTCAACACACACAAACACACACTCTGACCATCCTCCTTTTCTGTCTCTGTCAGCTGGTAATTGAGGATGACTGTGTGTCGTTGGAGCAGTTCTCGGAGCACCTGCTGGCCCCTCTGTTACAGCTGGCCTCCGACCCCGTGGCCAACGTCAGGGTGCTGCTGGCCAAGACTATCCGCCAGAGCCTGATGGAGAGAGGTACATGCAGACACACACCGGCATGTTGAGCTGACCAATTCCATAGTTAGTACAAGGACAACAAGCACTTATGGCTTATTTTGTTATATTGTGTAATACATTTTTTTATCAAAATATTTGTTTTACACTCGTCGCTCACAAATCAAACTTTATTTAGAGTACATTTCTTATAGGGGATGTATTTCAAAGTGCTTAACAAATAAAATTATAAAAGGTGAGAAAGATGAACAATACTTTTCCTAAATGGGACAAATTTTAAATGGATTAACATTGGACCTGAGAGACTAATGCATTTAAGTTATTAAAAATAAATAAGATACTTTTGGTAATGTAGTGTATGTGGACACCTGCTTGTCGAACATCTCATTCCAAAATCATGGGCATTAATATGGAGTTGGTTCCCCCTTTGCTGCTATAACATCCTCCACTCTTCTGAGAAGTCTTTCCACTAGATGTTGGAACATTGCTGCGGGGACTTGCTTCCATTCAACCACGGGCATTAGTGAGGTCGGGCAATGCGGTTGGGCGATTAGGACTGGCTCGCAGTCGGCCTTCCAATTCATCCCAAAGGTGTTTGATGGGGTTGAGATCAGGGTTCTGTGCAGGCCAGTCAAGTTCTTCCACACCAATCTCGACAAACCATTTCTGTATGGACCTCGCTTTGTGCACGGTGGCATTGTCATGCTGAAACAGGAAAGGGACTTCCCCAAACTGTTGCCACAAAGTTGGGAGCACAGAATCATCTAGAATGTTATTGTATACTGTAGCGTTAAGATTTCCCTTCACTGGAACTAAGGGGCCTAGCCCTAACCATGAAAAACAGCCCCAGACCATTATTCCTCCTCCACAAAACTTTACAGTTGGCACTATGCATTGGGGCAGGTAGCGTTCTCCTGGCATCCGCCAAACCCAGATTCATCAGTCGGACTGCCAGATGGTGAAGTGTGATTTATCACTCCAGAGAATGCGTTTCCGCTGCTCCAGAGTCCAATGGCGGCAAGCTTTACACCACTCCAGCCGATGCTTGGCATTGCGCATGTTGATCTTAGGCTTGTGTGCAGCTGCTCGGCCATGGAAACCCATTTCATGAAGCTCCTGACGAACAGTTCTTGTGCTGACGTAGCTTCCAGAGGCAGTTTGTAACTCGGTAGTGAGTGTTGCAACCAAAGACAGACGATTTGTACGTGATACGCGCTTCAGTACTTGGTGGTCCCGTTCTGTGAGATTGTGTGGCGTACCACTTCGCGGCTGAGCCGTTGTTGCTCCTAAACGTTTCCACTTCACAATAACAGCACTTCCAGTTGACTGGGGCAGCTCTAGCAGGGCAGATATTTGGTGAAGTCACTTGTTGGAAAGGTCGCATCCTATGACGGTGCCATGTTGAAAGTCACTGAGCTCTTCAGTAAATGCCATTCTACTGCCAATGTTTGTCTATGGAGATTGCATGGCTGTGTGCTCGATTTTATACACATGTCAGCAACGGGTGTGGCTGAAATAGCCAAATCCACCAATTTGAAGGGGTGTCCACATACTTTTGTATATAGAGTGGGATAAAATAGACTAAAACCACCTTATGTGAGGGGAAAAAAGTATTTGATCCCCTGCTGATTTTATGTTTGCCCACTGACAGACATGATCAGTCTAAATTGAATGGTAGGTTTATTTGAACAGTGAGAGACAGAATAACAACAAAAAAATCCAGAAAAACGCATGTCAAAATTTTTATAAATTGATTTGCATTTTAATGAGGGAAATAAGTATTTGACCCCTCTGCAAAACATGACTTAGTACTTGGTGGCAAAACCCCTGTTGGCAATCACAGAGGTCAGACGTTTCTTGTAGTTGGCCACCAGATTTGCACACATCTCAGGAGGGATTTTGTCCCACTCCTCTTTGCAGATCTTCTCCAAGTCATTAAGGTTTCGAGGCTGATGTTTGGCAACTCGAACCTTCAGCTCCCTCCACAGATTTTCTATGGGATTAAGGTCTGGAGACTGGCTAGGCCACTCCAGGACCTTAATGTGCTTCTTCTTGAGCCACTCATTTGTTGCCTTGGCCGTGTGTTTTGGGTCATTGTCATGCTGGAGTACCCATCCACGACCCATTTTCAATGCCCTGGCTGAGGGAAGGAGGTTCTCACCCAAGATTTGACGGTAAATGGCCCCGTCCATCGTCCCTTTGACGCGGTGAAGTTGTCCTGTCCCCTTAGCAGAAAAACACCTCAAAGCATAATGTTTCCACCTACATGTTTGACAGTGGGGATGGTGTTCTTGGGGTCATAGGCAGCATTCCTCCTCCAAACACAGCGAGTTGAGTTGATGCCAAAGAGCTCCATTTTGGTCTCATCTGACCACAACACTTTCACCCAGTTCTCCTCTGAATCATTCAGATGTTCATTGGCAAACTTCAGACGGGCCTGTATATGTGCTTTCTTGAGCAGGGGGACCTTGCGGGCGCTGCAGGATTTCAGTCCTTCACGGCGTAGTGTGTTACCAATTGTTTTCTTGGTGACTATGGTCCCAGCTGCCTTGAGATCATTGACAAGATCCTCCCGTGTAGTTCTGGGCGGATTCCTCACCGTTCTCATGATCATTGCAACTCCACGAGGTGAGATCTTGCATGGAGCCCCAGGCCGAGGGAGATTGACAGTTCTTTTGTGTTTCTTCCATTTGCGAATAATCGCACCAACTGTTGTCACCTTCTCACTAAGCTGCTTGGCGATGGTCTTGTAGCCCATTCCAGCCTTGTGTAGGTCTACAATCTTGTCCCTGACATCCTTGGAGAGCTCTTTGGTCTTGGCCATGGTGGAGAGTTTGGAATCTGATTGCTTCTGTGGACAGGTGTCTTTTATACAGGTAACAAGCTGAGATTAGGAGCACTCCCTTTAAGAGTGTGCTCCTAATCTCAGCTCGTTACCTGTATAAAAGACACCTGGGAGCCAGAAATCTTTCTGATTGATAGGGGGTCAAATACTTATTTCCCTCATTAAAATGCAAATCAATTTATAACATTTTTGACATGCGTTTTTCTGGATTTTTTTATTGTTATTCTGTCTCTCACTGTTCAAATAAACCTACCATTAAAATTATAGACTGATCATTTCTTTGTCAGTGGGCAAACGTACAAAATCAGCAGGGGATCAAATAAATTTTTCCCTCACTGTAAAAGCACAGCTAAAAAGGTGTCTTAAGATCTTTCTTTAAAATGTCTACAGTTTGAGGCCCTCAAAAAGCATAGTATTAGATAAAGCTAAAATAAACATACGATAAAGCTGAAGATGATGATATGCTATTTAGCAGACACTTTTATCCAAAGCAACATAGTCATGCGTGCATACATTTTACGTATGGGTGGTCCCGGGAATTGAAACCACTACCCTAGCGTTAGAAGTGCCATGCTCTACCAACTGAGCTACAAAGGACCACTGGTATTATAGATGATTCTATGTTGATCCCAAATGCACAATAAGATTTTCTCAACTCAGATCTGTCTGATTGCTGTAGCCCAGGAATAATATTTTATTTTACAAGCCACTTTATTAATCCCCAATGAGGAAACACGACAAAGACTGCTTAAATCTGTAGTGTTACAACATGCTTATGTTCTTCCAGATATCGGCAGCTGAACCCTCATCACATCTGTCCGCCATGTTCTTCTGTCCTCCCCTGCAGAGTACTTCCTGCATTCTGCCAACTCCCACCAGGAGGCGCTGGAGCAGACCCTGGTGGCTCTGCAGATGGACCTGGACAAGGACGTCAAGTACTTTGCCAGCGTGCATCCTGGGAGTACACGCATCAGTGAGGACGCCATGAGCACCACCTCCTCGACCTACTGAGCCCAGAGCACTCCCACCCCTCCCTCTAAACACACACACTCCTCCATCTGCTCTACTGAACACAAGCCAGGTAGGGGGCCGAGGGCTTGAGGTAGCCCTCTTCTACGGGCACTTAGACTTCCATACATACACAACCACAAGTGGAAGACCTGCGCAACAACACAACTCGCCCAATGCAGTGCATCACAACTCGACTCACTACAACAGATTTTATTTTGTGGTTTAATTATATATTTTTTGCCACAGAAGCCTTAAGTGTCTTCCTTAAACGCAAAAAATACTTGAATGTCTGGAGTGGATTCGGTGAACAACACAACGAATGAAAAAAACGCACAGGAAACTGACCTATAAGGACCATTTCTCCCCCTCGGTTTCTCTCTCGATAGAATCCTCCCCAGACTTAGCGGAAAAGCCAGTATCTCACAAGCTTTATGGAAGCACGTAACAGGACGACTCTATCGAACTCAAAACGTTTAAACAAAGTTTCTGTAATTGCTTTTCTCCTTTTTTGATACTGTATAAATTACTTATGCTGCATATTTAAAAAATAATCTGTACTATCGCAGCCTGGCAGTGGGGAGCTGTCGGTGGGAAAGGCACGGTTTGGGATACAGGGCTCCCGCCTCCATTGTTTTAACTCTAGTGCAGCACATTGTTGTACCCATAGACAGAGGGCCACCCCCTGGCATGCAGGGGGGGTCCTGTTGTCAATGAAAAATAACTTGTATTTTTTATTAATATTATGGCTGTTTGCAGCGTTTAAGGAAGCAGAGAGATATCCAATTGTAAAAGGTCAGCACACACTCACTTGAAACAGGGTATTTTAACCTGAGAATAAAATACTGCGACCCCATACCCCACCCCTTCCATTCTCCTTTTTTGCTTGGCCCGTCCCCCTTCCCTTCCTTATACCCTATCTGTACATATCTCTAGCAACCTTTTTCCATTTTGATCAAAGATCATGAATAGAATTGTGATACAATTTTGTTCTGTTTTACCTTTCTCAACATTAAATGAAATGAAATAAAAAGCAGGCACTAAAACTTGTAGGCGTATTTGGTTTGTGTGTAGAGGGGAGGGAGTGAAGGAGGGATGGGGACTGAGGGAGTGAAGGAGGGATGGGGACTGAAGGAGGGATGGGGAGTGAAGGAGTGAAGGAGGGATGGGGACTGAGGGAGTGAAGGGGGGACTGAGGGAGTGAAGGAGGGATGGGGACTGAGGGAGTGAAGGAGGGATGGGGACTGAGGGAGTGAAGGAGGGATGGGGACTGAGGGAGTGAAGGAGGGATGGGGACTGAGGCTCTGGAACAGATCTCTCAGGACTTAAAGGGAATTTCACTCAAACGATCTTTTAGTATTTGTTTCATTAGTCCACTGTTGATACAGTCCCAACATGTTTTGCATGTCAGCAGTCACGATATTGGACTTTTAAGAAGAAAAATGCATCATTGTGATGTGGCTAGAGATACTTTTCTTCTTAAAAGTCTATCTTGACAACTTGACTTCTAACATGCAAAACATGTTGGGAGTCTATCAACAGTGGACTAATGGAAAAAAAATACCAAAAGATCATTTGAGTGAAATTTCCCTTTTTAAGGCCAAAGAGGATTTTTGTATACAACAGGTGCCATGCCTTGGCTGGGATTCAATCAGATGGTGGATTATAGGCAATGTTCCCGCGTTCGCGGAGATCCCGTTTACGGTAAATGCTGCATATGTCAGCTCAATCGGAAATTGCCTTTAAAAGCTACAATGCCTATAACCCGCAATTGGATTGAATCCCGGCCCTTGTCAAACTACTGTTACAGAAGTAGGGTCTCGATTCCAATACGTATCGCGGGAGTTGTGTGTTATACAGTAGCACATTTTGCAATTAAGGTCATTTCAGATTGAGTCAATCATATGCAGTCTCCGCGAATGCAGGAACATTGCCTTTTAAGTTTATATCGTTCTGTAGCGTGGATCTTCAGCACTACAGATTGAATCGATTCCCTAGCTCTTTGTTTTAAAGCATCAATCATCTACACCTGTCCAAAAATGTGGACACAATCGGAATGTGGAGAAGATCAGGACAAAGGTCTCATGTTAGAAACAGGCCTTAAAAGAACACAACTAACCCACCACTGTCATGTCCATCAACCAGTTTCCTTTACTATCAAAGATAATTTGCCTAAACCAAACCCTAATTCCTCATGTTCTTCATAAGATCCCTCCCTCTCTGCTTTTACAACCATCACAATAGCACCATTGTCCAACGCTGCAACAAGGATTTCTTCCTGCCCTGCACGCAACCCTGGTCATCGACTGCAGGTTTGGCAGGCTCACCATGCCAGGAGAACAGACGCGTCACGTGACCAGAGCCATCCTCCTGAGAGAAATTGGAGAAAGGCTTCTTTGTGAGGCCTGGGATTTACCAGACCACCCGGCAACACTTTGGTTGCGTACCAGCTGGGCACTGCCCACCGGCTATGTGAGCCAGCAACATGCTCCTCTCGTGTCTCTCCCCTTCTTTTCCTCTTCTCGCTTTGGGAGAAGTGGGACAAGCTGATTGGGACACCTGGGGTTGTGTGTCATCACCCAGGATGACAAGGAACTGTTAGGGAAGATCTCTTGTAGGAATTGAATGCTCCTGTAAAGAAACTCTTCATGTAGGAATGTTTATCATTCACTATATTGCACATAAATACAATTTAAAAAATACTTTTGCAGTTTAATGAAAATGGGGTGTGTGTATATACACATTTTCCTGCCACATTTCTAATGATATTGTTGCATTTACAGTAACGATTCAAAGCCAATGCCGCTGTTAGAAAGCCATTTGTCCTTATGCTCCTCCAAATGTTAAAGTACCTCACTGCTGACATAAACCACCTATTCACTCCTATAACCCACGCTTTCTGCATTGCTCTACTTGTGTACCATTTCAGGCCCAAATAACCACATTGTCTGTTTCACAAGACCTACTGGCTGCATGACAACTATAAATACTTGGAAGTTCATCAAGCAAATGTGAGGCGGCGTGAGAACAAGAACAAGTGGATGGAATGTTGGATATGACCTACTAGACGAATAAGGTTGGAGGAAGACGTTGCTGTTTTTTTGGCTTGTCTCAGGCTGCTCTGTGCCAGCCTTGGAGGCCTTTAGGCTACGTTTACACATGCAGCCCAATTATGTTCATTTTTTCACTAATTGGTCTTTTGAACAATCAGATGAGCTCTGAAAAATATCTGATGTGATTGGTCAAAAGACCAGAATTGGGCTGCCTGTGTAAACGCAGCCATACTAAAACCAAAAGTTGCAGACCTTTCATAAGTATTGCTAAGACATGAAGAATGGGGAATAAACCCAGAGGACTTGGGGCAATAACAACCGGATTCCTCTGTTGCATGACTTACACCTCACAGGCTGTGTTTAGACAGGCAGCCCAATTCTGATATTTTTTTCCACTAATTGGGTCATTTCACCCATCAAATCAGATCTTTTCACATCAGAGCTTTTCCATAGCTGATCTGATTGGTCAAAAGACCAATTTAGTGAAAATAATATCAGAATTGGGCTGCCTGTGTTGCCACAGTGGAACACAGTCCTGACCAAAACCGGATGGCCTAATTTTACCAGCCATTCAAATCTTTTAAGAGCCATATCCGCCCCCCCCCAAAAAGTAAATAAATAAATAATTAAGATAAACCACAGAAAACATTGTACCCCACTTTCAACACTGCAGTGTTGAGATGCGCTCTTCCAGAGCTGACACGCACACCATTTTTTATTTTATTTTTTACATGTGGGTTTTGGGTTGAGAAAGAAGAAACTGCTCCCAAATGCTCAGTACGACTACCCGCAAATGTGGCTATTAAGAACAGACATTCTACCAGCCAATGCCAAAATCTACCAGCATGTGGCTGGTGTTAATTTCCCACCCTGTTTACTACCGTCAACAGTTCCATTCTGGAGTGTGCATAGCAACATTACAGGTCCTAGATATTTAGCTGTATCCTTATTGAAAAGTTAACATAACTGCGGGATTGCAGTACTCGGCAGGCGGGGGAGAAGGACACTGTGTACCAGTTTCCCCTAGCCTACTAAGCTAGCAGCCTGCTTCGGGGGTGTTTTTCGGCAATTGGAATCCAACGTTGGCGCATTAACGTCACTTACTGTGCTGGAGTGTGGGCCAGAGACGGCGCTAGCAGCACATCCACAGATATAACATCTTTGTTAAAACTACATACATCTTGAACAACTTTGATAGGTGAGGAAGATGGCGGAATATGAAGAAGAATGGAGTGAAAAGGGCTAAAGTTGGAAATGAAAAAGCAGTTTATGGTTGGAGTGCGATTCACGAGCAATTATGTTTTTTTGGTGACCCGTTTGCGGTCTCAAAGATGGTGAAGGATGAATTGGGTAAAGTGGAATCGGTTCGAGTGACCAGGAGCGGTATGATGCTGGTTTCGTGTGTGCCAACAGCGTAAAAGGAGAAAGCTCTGTGGCTCAACAAGATGTCGACGTATGATGTGGAAAGTTATGATTTTTAGAGTAGGGCACCGGTTAAAGGTGTCATCTCAGGTGTTTCGTTGGACGTAGAGGCTGTGTGGTTTAGGGATATCATTCCAGGAGTGGTAGACTGACGTCGATTGAATCGAATGCTGGACGGAAGGAGCAAAGTCTAATCGGTTTTACTGTCATTTGGTGAAGTGCTTCTCCCAATTTATGTCAAACTTGGGGATGAGACCGTATGTACAGAAGCGGTTGCAGTGTTACAATTGTAACAAGGACTTTACAGCCGAAATGATACAGGGAGTACTGAATGAAGAGGTTCCTGAGCAGGGATCTGAATAGTACAGTTTTTGTTTGAAATTCAGTGCAGTAGCGTGAATTTGGTTCGTGTTTATTTTATTTATTTCTAGGTAATTAGTACGACTTGTTCATCCAAAACTGTTTTAGTTTTTGGGGTATTTTTTACTACCCTGTACAGTAGGTGGCGGCAATACACCGTTATGAGTGTAGACTGCCAAAAAAAAACTCGGAAGAAACTGAGGTTTTGTTAACTGCTAGTGAGTCGGGTGAAGATAATAGTACAGCAAGTGAGAATAAGTGGGTTACTGCTGCGAAGAAAAAGGGAAACGAGCATTAAAGCTGTGGTGGAAAATAGGAAACCACTAGACTCGTTTTTAGTCGGAATAAGGGTTTTGGATCAATGCTACTTGGAAAATCTGGAATGTGTTGAAGGAAATTGTGGAGTTGGTGAGTCACAAGAAGCGGTCTTATTTAGATGTTTGTGTGTCTGCGGAGCAGAAGAAGCGTGTTTTAAGACTCAAAAAGATATCGGCATGGAATGTTTCCTGTATGGATTTTTGTAGCAGGGCGCCTATCAATGGGGTTATTTCTGGGGTGACGCAATTAATAAAGGCAAATCATGTCCAATCAATTGCATTTGCCACAGGTGGACTCCAAGTTATAGAAACATCTCAAGGATGATCAATGGAAACAGGCTGCACCTGAGCTCAATTTCGAGTCTCATAGCGAAGGGTCTGAATATTATGTAAATAAGGTATTTCTGTATTTTATTTTTAATAAATTAGCAAATGTAAAAAAAAAAACTGTTTTCGCTTTCTCATTATGGGGTATTGTGTGTAGCTTGATGAGGGGGGAAAAAATAATTTAATCAATTTTATAAAACGGTTGTAATGTAACAAAATGTGGAAAAGGGGAAGAGGTCTGCATACTTTCCGAATGCACTGTAAGTATGGCCAGCCGGACAAATAGGACAAGTTCAGCTGGCCGGACAGAAAGCATACTTGACCCATCTGTTGGGCCGCCAGAACTTATCCAATCTGTCCGGCTTGTCCTGTCTGGCAGGCCGAACTTGTAAAATCTGTCCATCCAGCTAAACGTATCCTATCTGGCCGGCAGGCTGAACTTTGTATTAATTCAAAATAAATAAAAATAGGGGGTAGATCAGCTTTAATATTGCAGATAGACTGATAGAAGCCACAATGTAATTGTCTGCATCATATATATATATATATATATATATATATAACTGCTCAAAAAAATAAAGGGAACACTAAAATAACACATCCTAGATCTGAATGAATGAAATAATCTTATTAAATACTTTTTTCTTTACATAGTTGAATGTGCTGACAAAATCACACACAAATTATCAATGGAAATCAAATTTATCAACCCATGGAGGTCTGGATTTGGAGTCACCCTCAAAATTTAAAGTGGAAAACCACACTACAGGCTGATCCAACTTTGATGTAATGTCCTTAAAACAAGTCAAAATGAGGCTCAGTAGTGTATGTGGCCTCCATGTGCCTGTATGACCTCCCTACAATGCCTGGGCATGCTCCTGATGAGGTGGCGGATGGTCTCCTGAGGGATCTCCTCCCAGACCTGGACTAAAGCATCCGCCAACTCCTGGACAGTCTGTGGTGCAACGTGGCATTGTTGGATGGAGCGAGACATGATATCCCAGATGTGCTCAATTGGATTCAGGTCTGGGGAACGGGCGGGCCAGTCCATAGCATCAATGCCTTCCTCTTGCAGGAACTGCTGACACACTCCAGCCACATGAGGTCTAGCATTGTCTTGCATTAGGAGGAACCCAGGGCCAACCGCACCAGCATATGGTCTCACAAGGGGTCTGAGGATGTCATCTCGGTACCTAATGGCAGTCAGGCTACCTCTGGCGAGCACATGGAGGGCTGTGCGGCCCCCCTAAGAAATGCCACCCCACACCATGACTGACCCACCGCCAAACCGGTCATGCTGGAGGATGTTGCAGGCAGCAGAACGTTCTCCATGGCGTCTCCAGACTCTGTCACGTCTGTCACATGTGCTCAGTGTGAACCTGCTTTAATCTGTGAAGAGCACAGGGCGCCAGTGGCGAATTTGCCAATCTTGGTGTTCTCTGGCAAATGCCAAACGTCCTGCACGGTGTTGGGCTGTAAGCACAACCCCCACCTGTGGACGTCGGGCCCTCATACCACCCTCATGGAGTCTGTTTCTGACCGTTTGAGCAGACACATGCACATTTGTGGCCTGCTGGAGGTCATTTTGCAGGGCTCTGGCAGTGCTCCTCCTGCTCCTCCTTGCACAAAGGCGGAGGTAGCAGTCCTGCTGCTGGGTTGTTGCCCTCCTACGGCCTCCTCCACGTCTCCTGATGTACTGGCCTGTCTCCTGGTAGCGCCTCCATGCTCTGGACACTACGCTGACAGACACAGCAAACCTTCTTGCCAGAGCTCGCATTGATGTGCCATCCTGGATGAGCTGCACTACCTGAGCCACTTGTGTGGGTTGTAGACTCCGTTTCATGCTACCACTAGAGTGAAAGCACCGCCAGCATTCAAAAGTGACCAAAACATCAGCCAGGAAGCATAGGAACTGAGAAGTGGTCTGTGGTCACCAACTGCAAAACCAGTCCTTTATTGGGTGTGTCTTGCTAATTGCCTATAATTTCCACCTGTTGTCTATTCCATTAGCACAACAGCATGTGACATTTATTGTCAATCAGTGTTGCTTCCTAAGTGGACAGTTTGATTTCACAGAAGTGTGATTGACTTGGAGTTACATTGTGTTGTTTAAGTGTTCCCTTTATTTTTTTGAGCAGTGTATATACACACACTCACACAGTTGAAGTCGGAAGTTTACATACACCTTAGCCAAATACATTTAAACTCAATTCCTGACATTTAATCCTAGTAAAAATTCCCTGTCTTAGGACAGTTATGATCACTTTATTTTAAGAATGTGAAATGTCAGAATAATAGTAGAGTGATTTATTTCAGCTTTTTTTTCTTTCATCAAATTCCCAGTTTGTCAGAAGTTTACATACACTCAATTAGTATTTGGTAGCATTGCCTTTAAATTGTTTAACTTGGGTCAAACGTTTCGGGTAGCCTTCAACAAGCTTCCCACAATAAGTTGGGTGAATTTTGGCCCATTCCTCCTGACAGAGCTGGTGTAACTGAGTCAGGTTTGTAGGCCTCCTTGCTCGCACACGCTTTTTCAGTTCTGCCCACACATTTTCTATAGGATTGAGGTCAGGGCTTTGTGATGGCCACTCCAATACCTTGAGTTTGTTGTCCTTAAGCCATTTTGCCACAACTTTGAAAGTATGCTTGGGGTCATTGTCTATTTGGAAGATCCATTTGCGACCAAGCTTTAACTTCCTGACTGATATCTTGAGATGTTGCTTCAATATATCCACATAATTTTCCTTCCTCTTCCTTTTGTGAAGTGCACCAGTCCCTCCTGCAGCAAAGCACCCCCACAGCATGATGCTGCCACCCCTGTGCTTCACGGTTGGGATTGTGTTCTTCAGCTTGCAAGCACCCCCTTTTTCCTCCAAACATAACGATTGGTCATTATGGCCAAACAGTTCTACTTTTGTTTAATCAAACCAGAGGACATTTCTCCAAAAAGTACGATCTTTGTCCCCATGTGCAGTTGCAAACCGTAGTCTGGCTTTTTTATGGCGGTTTTGGAGCAGTGGCTTCTTCCTTGCTGAGCAGCCTTTTGGGCTATGCCGATATAGGACTTGTTTTACCCGGTGATATAGATACTTTTGTACCTGTTTCCTCCAGCATGGTCCTTTGCTGTTGTTCTGGGATTGATTTGCACTTTTCGCACCAAAGTACGTTAATCTCTAGGAGACCGAGCGCGTCTCCTTCCTGAGCGGTATGACGGCTGCGTGGTCTCATGGTGTTTATACTTGCGTACTATTGTTTGTACAGATGAACGTGGTACCTTCAGGCGTTTGGAAATTGCTCCCAAGGATGAACCAGACTTGTGGAGGTCTACAATTTTTTGATTTCTTTTGATTTTCCCATGATGTCAAGCAAAGAGGCACTGAGTTTGAAGGTAGGCCTTGAAATACATCCACAGGTACACCTCCAATTGACTCAAATGATGTCAATTAGCCTATCAGAAGCTTCTAAAGCCATGAGATTTTCTGAAATTTTCCAAGCTGTTTAAAGTCAGTCAACTTAGTGTATGTAAACTTCTGACCCACTGGAATTGTGATACAGTGAATTATAAGTGAAATAATCTGTCTGTAAACAATTGTTGGAAAAATTACATGTGTCATGCACAAAGTAGATGTCCTAACCGACTTGCCAAAACTATAGTTTGTTAACAAGACATTTGTGGAGTGGTTGAAAAACGAATTTTAATGACTCCAACCTAAGGGTATGTAAACTTCCGACTTCAACTGTATATACAGTACCAGTCAAAAGTTTGAACACACCTACTCATTCAAGGGTTTTTCTTTATTTGTACTATTTTCTACATTGTAGAATAATAGTGAAGACATCAAAACTATGAAATAACACATTTGGAATAATGTGGTAGCCAAAAAAGTGTTAAACAAATCAAAATATATTTTACATTTGAGATTCTTCAAATAGCCACCATTTGCCTTGATGACAGCTTTGCACACTCTTGGCATTCTCTCAACCAGCTTCACCTGGAATGCTTTTCCAACAGTCTTGAAGGAGTTCCCACATAGGCTGAGCACTTGTTGGCTGCTTTTCCTTCACTCCGCCGTTCGATTCATCCCAAACTATCTCAATTGGGTTGAAGTCGGGGATTGTGGAGGCCATGTCATCTGATGCAGCACTCCATCACTCTCCTTCTTGGTAAAATAGCCCTTACACAGCCTGGAGGTGTGTTGGGTCATTGTCCTGTTGAAAAACAAATGATAGTCCCACTAAGCCCAAACCAGATGGGATGGGGTATCGCTGCAGAATGCTGTGGTAGCCATGCTGGTTACGTGTGCCTTGAATTCTAAATAAATCACTGACAGTGTCACAAGCAAAGCACCATAACACCTCCTCCTCCATGCTTTACGGTGGGAAATACACATGCGGAGATCATCCGTTCACCCACACCGCATCTCACAAAGACACAGCGGTTTGAACCAAAAATCTCAAATTTGGACTCATCAGACCAAAGGACAAATTTCCACCGATCTAATGTCCATTGCTCGTGTTTCTTTGCCCAAGCAGGTCTCTTATTATTATTGGTGTCCTTTAGTAGTGGTTTCTTTGCAGCAATTCGACCATGAAGGCCTGATTCACACAGTCCCCTCTGAACCGTTGATGTTTGTTGATGTTTATGTCTGTGACTTGAACTCTGTGAAGCATTTATTTGGGCTGCAATTTCTGAGGCTGGTAACTCTAATGAACTTATCCTCTGCAGCAGAGGTAACTCTGGGTCTTCCTTTCCTGTGGAGGTCCTCATGAGAGCCAGTTTCATCATAGCGCTTGATGGTTTTTGCGACTGCACTTGAAGAAACTTTCAAAGTTCTTGACATTTTCATGATTGAATGACCGTCATGTCTTAAAGTAATGATGGACTGTTGTTTCTCTCTGCTTATTTTAGATGTTCTTGCCATAATATGGACTTTTACCAAATAGGGCTATCTTCTGTATACCCCCCCTACCTTGTCACAACACAACTGATTGGCTCAAACGCATTAAGGAGGAAAGAAATTCCACAAATGAACTTAAGGCGGCACACCTGGTTGAAGCTGGTTGAGAGAATGCCAAGAGTGTGCAAAGCTGTCATCAAGGTAAAGGGTGGCTATTTGAAGAATCTCAAATGTAAAATATATTTTGATTTGTTTAACACTTTTTTGGTTACTACATGATTCCATATGTGTTATTTCATAGTTTGTCTTCACTATTATTCTACAATGTACAAAAATAGTAAATATTTTTTTTACTCATTTTCCATTTGACCACTTCTCTTTAAACAACTAAAAATCTATTTGGCATTGAGTGACCCTTTCAACAGCATTACAATACGTGGAAATACAACACAATCCATATATTTCTAATTCGCTAGAGAACCTAGAAAATATATAAAAACAAAGCATCAAGAGCGAAAATAATTCGTAAGGGCTAATATTTTACATCAAAATACTGAAGCATTGTTATAATAGGCAAAGGCACTCTAGTCATCCTCAGTCAACCTTCACCATACGCTACTCCAGATATTCCCCCTAGTGGCAGTTTGAGCACAGTACCCTAATGTGGCCAGTCCCATTGGCTTCCATCAGAACAAGCAGTTCATGCACTTGACGGTTTTGCTGCCGTAGTCGAGGCACTCCGGGCCGATGCACTCACAGCAGGCATTGTGGAACCAGCGGTATTTGGAGCCCCCCATGGACTCGCAGTACTGCTTGCACTGGCGGATGGACACGCAGTCGTCAAAGTACACCACTGTGCACATGTTATCTGTGGAGGGGAAAAAACTTGGAGAAATAAGCCTTTGAATGCCAATACAACAGGCAAATCTTACCACTACTATTCATTTGAAAAGTTTAAGGCAAAAATGCTTAAGCTACATATTTTAGTCTTCACTTAACATTTGTGAAGGTACTCTAAAGCAGTGTTTCCCAAACTCGGTCCCGTGGACACGGTAGACATACACTGCTCAAAAAAATAAAAGGGAACACTTAAACAACACAATGTAACTCCAAGTCAATCACACTTCTGTGAAATCAAACTGTCCACTTAGGAAGCAACACTGATTGACAATAAATTTCACATGCTGTTGTGCTAATGGAATAGACAACAGGTGGAAATTATAGGCAATTAGCAAGACACCCCCAATAAAGGACTGGTTTTGCAGGTCACGACCACAGACCACTTCTCAGTTCCTATGCTTCCTGGCTGATGTTTTGGTCACTTTTGAATGCTGGCAGTGCTTTCACTCTAGTGGTAGCATGAAACGGAGTCTACAACCCACACAAGTGGCTCAGGTAGTGCAGCTCATCCAGGATGGCACATCAATGCGAGCTGTGGCAAGAAGGTTTGCTGTGTCTGTCAGCGTAGTGTCCAGAGCATGGAGGCGCTACCAGGAGACAGGCCAGTACATCAGGAGACGTGGAGGAGGCCGTAGGAGGGCAACAACCCAGCAGCAGGACTGCTACCTCCGCCTTTGTGCAAGGAGGAGCAGGAGGAGCACTGCCAGAGCCCTGCAAAATGACCTCCAGCAGGCCACAAATGTGCATGTGTCTGCTCAAACGGTCAGAAACAGACTCCATGAGGGTGGTATGAGGGCCCGACGTCCACAGGTGGGGGTTGTGCTTACAGCCCAACACCGTGCAGGACGTTTGGCATTTGCCAGAGAACACCAAGATTGGCAAATTCGCCACTGGCGCCCTGTGCTCTTCACAGATGAAAGCAGGTTCACACTGAGCACATGTGACAGACGTGACAGAGTCTGGAGACGCCGTGGAGAACGTTCTGCTGCCTGCAACATCCTCCAGCATGACCGGTTTGGCGGTGGGTCAGTCATGGTGTGGGGTGGCATTTCTTTGGGGGGCCGCACAGCCCTCCATGTGCTCGCCAGAGGTAGCCTGACTGCCATTAGGTACCGAGATGACATCCTCAGACCCCTTGTGAGACCATATGCTGGTGCGGTTGGCCCTGGGTTCCTCCTAATGCAAGACAATGCTAGACCTCATGTGGCTGGAGTGTGTCAGCAATTCCTGCAAGAGGAAGGCATTGATGCTATGGACTGGCCCACCCGTTCCCCTGACCTGAATCCAATTGAGCACATCTGGGACATCATGTCTCGCTCCATCCACCAACGCCACGTTGCACCACAGACTGTCCAGGAGTTGGCGGATGCTTTAGTCCAGGTCTGGGAGGAGATCCCTCAGGAGACCATCCACCACCTCATCAGGAGCATGCCCAGGCATTGTAGGGAGGTCATACAGGCACGTGGAGGCCACACACACTACTGAGCCTCATTTTGACTTGTTTTAAGGACATTACATCAAAGTTGGATCAGCCTGTAGTGTGGTTTTCCACTTTAATTTTGAGGGTGACTCCAAATCCAGACCTCCATGTGTTGATAAATTAGATTTCCATTGATAATGTGTGATTTTGTGGTCAGCACATTCAACTATGTAAAGAAAAAAGTATTTAATAAGATTATTTCATTCATTCAGATCTAGGATGTGTTATTTTAGTGTTCCCTTTATTTTTTTGAGCAGTGTATTTAAAATGTATGTGTAGACGCATGACGCGTTCAAAATTCCATGATCATAAATATGAACTGTCAAGTCTAGACACTGCCTCACACACAAGTTCTTAGTCAATTACAAATCACTAGAACTGGTTGCTGAGGAGAGGACAAATGGAGTGGATGCACATGAAAGTCCACAAGGCCAGCAACAGTAGCAATCTACTCATAATAATTTGCAGGGCTGCTTGGTTTACCCGCTAAACCCATCAAAAGATGGCCAAGATCTCATAAGCTTTTATGGAGGGGTCTAGCCACCAAGCTCAGATCAAAGCAGCTTTAGCCATGAGTTCATTATAGCTTAGCCCTCCCTCTCCTAAAACAATATGGACCCTGTCAGGGGTTTGAGCTATACATTGACTCATTGGGTTTCCCTAAAATTGTGGGCTGGACCAAAGTTAACATCTTTAGCACTTATGAGGGTGCCCAATCTGCTCAGGTTAAAGACATGCTCCGTAACTTTGGCGACTAGTAAGTATTTTTTAAACCTCCCGCTTTGGGCTGGATGTGTCAATGTGTAGTTCATACAGTCATAATCTATGAGCAGAATTACTGTCTTACCTCAATAATCCCTAGTGAAAGCGACTGTTTACTGGAAGCTGCGCAGCTCCATTTTCCCCCACGTGGGCCAGCCCCCTAGCAAATCGAGTTCCAGCCAATGAGCTTTAGCCCCTCACCATTTGAGTGACAACTAGCAAGATGCACACACAGCAGAACAAGAGAGAGCAATGACGTGGTGCACATATCTCCACATATGTGACATAGTACGCAATTTTCTGGGACCACTTTTGGCTTGTGAGCGCTCCTTTCAGAACTGCTGGCTAAAAAGTATACAAAAGTACCAGAGAATCTCTTTAATAGTAATTAATTTTAGCATTTGTGGCACAAATCCCATTCAAGTCATGGGATCGATTTTATAAAAAATGTTTGCATGTTATCTATAGTGCCTTTGGAAAGTATTCAGACCCCTTGACTTTCTTCACATTTTGTTATGTTACACCCTTATTCTAAAATTGATTATTCTCTGCCGATCCTCTCAAGCTCTGTCAGGTTGGATGGGGAGCGTCGCTGCACAGCTATTTTCAGGTCTCTCCAGAGGTGTTCGATCGGGTTCAAGTCCGGGCTCTGGCTGGGCCACTCAAGGACATTCAGAGACTTGTCCCTAAGCCACTCCTGTGTTGTCTTGGCTGTGTGCTTAGGGTCGTTGTCCTGTTGGAAGGTGAACCTTCACCCCAGTCTGAGGTCCTGAGCACTCTGGAGCAGGTTTTCATCAAAGATCTCTCTGTACTTTTCTCCGTTCATCTTTGCCTCGATCCTGACTAGTCTCCCAGTTCCTGCCGCTGAAAAACATCCCCAAAGCATGATGCTGCCACCACCATGCTTCACCGTAGGGATGGTGCAAGGTTTCCTTCAGACCTTGTTTCTCATGGTCAGAGTCTTTAGGTGCCTTTTGGAAAACTCCCAAGCGGGCTGTCATGTGCCTTTTACTGAGGAGTGGCTTCTGTCTGGCCACTACCATAAAGGCCTGTTTGGTGGAGTGCTGCAGAGATGGTTGTCCTTTTGGAAGGTTCTCCCATCTCCACAGAGGAACTCTATCAAAGTGACCATCGGGTTCTTGGTCACCTCCCTGACCAAGGCCCTTCTCCCACGATTGCTCAGTTTGGCTGGGCAGCCAGCTCTAGGAAGAGTCTTGGTGGTTCCAAACTTCTTCCATTTAAGAATTATGTAGGCCACTGTGTTCTTGGGGACCTTCAATGCTGCAGACATTTTTTGGTACCCTTCCCCAGATCTGTGCCTCGACACAATCCTGTCTTGGAGCTCTACGGACAATTCCTTCGACCTCATGGCTTGGTTTTTGCACTGTCAACTGTGGGACCTTTATATAGAAAGGCGTGTGCTTTTCCAAATCATATCCAATCAATTGAATTTACCACAGGTGGACTCCAATCAAGTTGTAGAAACATCAAGGATGATCAATGGAAACAGGATGCACCTGAGCTCAATTGAGTCTCATAGCAAAGGGTCTGAATACTTATGTAAATAAGGTATGTGTTTTTACATTCTTATAAAGTTTGCAAAAAAAAAAAAAAAAGTTTCACTTTGTCATTATGGGGTATTGTGTGTAGATTGCTGAGGAATTTGTTTTATTTAATCAATTTCAAAATAAGTCTAACGTAACAAATTGTGGAAAAAGTAAAGGTGTCTGAATACTTTCCGAAAGCACTGTATGGGACTTTGTTGAGCTTCACAATAGATACTTTTGGATGATTTGGACATGATGCGTGAAAAATGACAATATCGGTCCCATGACTTAAATGGGATTTTTGCTACAAATGCTAAACTTGTAGAATCTGAGTTTTTCTGATGAACTAATACTTTGATAAAAGGCATCTGTGCAAGACTGTATGATGTGCCTACGCTCCATTTACTCTCTTATTATGGAAGTAGTACCCAGCAGCTATGAGTATCCCCATAATTCAACCCTCTCATCCCTCTCTACCTGCAGTACTTTGGGTGTTATCGTAGCTGGCGTGGATACTGTTCCCGGGCAGGGAGACATTTTGGTGCTGGTCCTCCATTGTTTTCAGGAAAGACACCAGGTTCTCGTGGTAAGATAGTTCCTCGGCCACGGGGAAGGATACTACCATCATGTTGATGGGTGCTTCGCCCTCTGTAAGGGCACGGAACAGTGAGGGGATGGGTCGGTAGAGTTCCTCCACCGTGCTCTTGGAGGTAGCTGGAGTGTCGCTGTAGTTCCTGGGGTTACACATCCCTGTGTGAGGGGATGCAGGGAGCAAGTTGATAATTGGTAAATAAATCAAATAATTTATTACAATAAATTACTGATCATCAGTAAACCACTATTCTCCTATTTGTTCATTTGATACTCAACATTCACTGCACTGCACTTGTAAAATAGGATGGGTGCACCACCTTGAACAATCAGTGAATAAAGGAAGGATTTGGAGGAGCTCGATATGATTCAAAAACCAAATACCCATCCTCATTAATCCATTCTGACACTGGTTATTATTTGTCCTTTTCAATGTGCACCTAGTCCATGGCACCAACCAGAGGTGGGACCAAGTCACTATTATTCAAGTCACAAGCAAGTCTCGAGTCAAAAGGTCCAAGTCTCAAGTCAAGTCCAAGTCATGCATTTTAAGAGCAAGTCAAGACGAGCTGAGTCAAGTTATTTCAAGTCAAGTAAAAAATAAATAAAAATCAAGGCATGCAATGACATCAACTACAAATCTTTGTCTATTTATTGAGGAACCATACAGCCCTTTTCATTATTTTGTCTACAACATTTTGGTTATGTAATAATTAATTTTAACTACTAATTCCAAATGCAAGCTTCATAAGATCAATTTCAAGCAATTTTTACTTAAAAAAGAGCTATGCTAGTAATTGTTGCATGATGCCCCATTGCTGGTGAGCTTGCAAAGTAAACAGTTAATATTCTTGATCACCAAACAATTTTTGGAGCTGTATATTTATGGCAATCCTCTCAAACTCTTTTGGGGGTCAAGTGTGATGCCTGCAGCTACTGTCTCTGGCTGTGTGGAGAGTAATCCACAGAGACTCTGTGCCACAAAATGAGTGACAAAACCTGGCCAGAATTTCAAGTCATCAGTCTCAAGTCGAGTCCCGAGCCTTGAGGCTCCAACTTAAGTCTCAAGTTATTTTATTTTCTATCATGTCGAGTCTCAAGTCATCAAATTTGTGACATGAGTCAGACTCGAGTCCACACCTATGGCACCTACCCACACAGTCACAGCACTCCTCCCACAGTGTGCCCAGACAGAGCATACACTCCTTACAGCACGAGCAGTTCCCATCTGAGGGCCTGCACTGACACAGCTCCTGTACATCACAAAACACAATATATATTATAACATGGACACATTTTATGTATGTGGCATGACTGATATACATAAGTGCATAACTCACAAGAGAGAAATTCAGCAATAGACAGTGCGAAGGTTGCACACATTTACATACATCTTGTATGCATTTAAGCCTTTATCATGTTGTGCAAACTTGTGTAAACATTCTTTCAATACAGTCTCAGTCTGGCTTTACATGAGGAGGGCCAAAACAACGTAACATGATTTATTTATCTTGGTGTGTATTGAGCATGTCATGGTTGACACAAACACAAGAAAATAAACCATACATAATATCCTGTCCCTATTTAGAAATCACTACGGGTGTGTGTGTGTGTAACTGCATATGCTTGAGGAGTGGGCCGACCTCCAGCTGCCTGTTTTGTGACTCCTCCAGTGCAGCTGGGAGGGCAGTTCAAAGGGAGAGCAGAGGTCAAATTCCAGATGTGCACAGGGATGGAGCTAACTGAGCTCACAGTCAAGTGTAATTGTGGCTGCAACAGTAACCATGGAAGGTATACAGATATCAATCTCCATTGGCCGTCACATGTACAGCCAAGGTAGACTAGGCTACATCCTTTGAAGACACTGGGCTGTAAATTTAAAACCTGCGCTTGATTGTAGCCCTGCCAACTTCAGAGTCCATTTTTAGTATCTCCCCTTTGTTAGTTGAGTGTTCTCAGAAGGGTTTATTTAGTTTACAGGTACTGTCATGGTTGTATGCATGTTTCCAGGACAGAGAGAATACAGTGACCATGGCAGAGATTTTAGGTTAATGTAAAATCACATACACACAGTGGAAATGCATAGTGGGAGGTTCATCAAGTCTTAGTTGAACTCCAAGGAATAAAATATTGGCATAACACTGTATGGCAGTGAGACTTTACTATGAAAAGACAGATGATAGATCCCTTATAGAAATTGCATAGAGTTATCTCAAAGTGCTTTAGTAACTGAAAATGTTTATTATTGAGAAAAGTTTACCTAAACCAAATGCCTTTTCAAAAACGTACTAAGCCTTCTTACCTGAATGAGGCACTTGCTGACATCACTGGCACAGAGAGCCTTGTTGCAGGCGGTGGTCATGGAAAGTCCAGAGAGAAGGAAAGTAAGTGCAGTGGATAGTAAGATTTGAATAGACTTCATTCCGACACGCACGAAACAACCGTAACCTGCACCGACAAAAAACAAAGAGTCAGACAAGAACTTAGAATGTACCCTTTATTCAACAAGACAACATCAACAAAATACCTAGACGTCATCAAGACTCAATAAACATACTAATAAAACACAGGAAAAGTCGTGTCAAGGAACCATCCCTTTGATTAAATTGTTATGGTAAATTGCCCGCTTGCTTTAAAGGTGCATCATTCCCTTTCTACACAATCCGCAAGTCAGACCCATTGCAATACAAACATTGGTTTCCCACTTGCTGACAACTAAATTATCATAAAGGTTGCTGCGCATTTAATCATAAACTCTGAATACATTTCAAATCCATGTTCAAACGTTGAATACCTATTACGGTAGTCTAATTCAATAATAGCATGTTGATCATGCCACTAGCGCAACACTCTAAGACCTCAAGGAAGGAAAGTTACATTTTATCCTAAAATTAAACACATAGTTTGAATATATTGTATGAAAAGACTGACACTTTTCAGGCACCGTTTATGAACAAACCTCGTGTTTTGGAGAGGCATATCCAAAGCTATAAACACCTTTTCTCAACATTAACTAAGAATAAATAATGCACTTTTTTGTCTTGGTAAAGAACGCACACTGATTTGAACTATAGAATAAAAGTAGTCATCAAACTCACCTTGCCCAAATAGTCGATTGTTGCTCCAGAGGTGAAAGTTTTTTACCCCTTTTTTCACCTCTACTTTTCAGAATTAAAGCATGTTCTTCTGTTCCGATGGCGTGACTCTCTCCACTAGCTCCACAAAGCAGACAGGGGTAGGCACGCGCCTTAAAGATACAGTTACCATTTCAGACACAGGAGCCCTACTCAGGTGAACCCAAGACAAGAACTCTGTCCAGTGGTATCATATGATATGCCTTGTCTACTTGTTGGGTGCTGATATATTCTACTGGGCTTTACGATTTTTTTTTAGGTAATTGCAAAGAAAATAGTAGCAACCATTTTTTAAAGATACTTCGGATCAACTCACAGATTCACTGATAATAATAGCCAGAAGAGGACTGGACACCACTCTGAGCCTGGTTCCTGTCTAGGTGTCTTCCTAGGTTCCTTTTAGGGAGTTTTTCCTGGCCACTGCTTCTGCCTCTGCATTGCTTGTTCTGGGCTGGTTATCTGTAAAGCACTTTGCAACTGCTGGTGTAAAAAGGGCTTTATCAAATACATGTAATAATAGAGGAATTATATTATACATCCTGTAGGCCAGGGTTCTTCAATTCCGGTCCTGGAGGGCCGAAACATCTCTGTTTTTCACCCTCTCCTTCTAATCAGGGGCTAATTCAGACCTGGGAAACCAGGTGAGTGCAATTAACTACCAGGTAGAAATAAAAAACAGAAGTGTTTCGGCCCTCCACGACCGGAATTGAAGAACCCTGCTGTAGGCTATATAAAAGTCATAGTTTACTTTACCATATTGAGTCATTCAATGGCAAACTAGTGTAGGCTATAGACTATGAATGAATAACTGGGGATTTAATAATGCATTGCAAATAGAGATGAAAGAAGACTAGTTTCCTGGATTAGGAAGGGCGTTCAATAAAATAAAATAAAATAACTGTTACATTGATGCCTAGTAGGCGCAACATTGCAACGTCGTCACGTATCAATAGAAAAATATAATGCAACTCACGGGCTTCCGTAGCCAACACACTGATGACGAAAAGGTCTCCTGAAACCAGTAACGCTAGCATTAATCTAGCAACAGCAACATCACACTACAGTTTAGCCAGTGATAACTGAAATATCGATTTTTTTAAAATTACATTATTAGTGGACTACACAGCAGAGCTGCCACTGGACCAGATGGCTGCGAAAATCAACGAGGCGCACGACCACATTGCCAAGGCTGAAAAATAGTAAGGAAATCTCGCTAACTAGATGACGTTAGCTAGCTAGCTGTATAGTATTTTTGTTGTGCATTTTAGCTATTACAGTAGGTAGTCAGCCACTATCATAGTATTGGTAAGCGTGTATTGTATAGTACCTATGTATAAAACAAATAGCATGGGAATGGTCTTTTCTATTTAGTAAACTAACTAGCCATTCTAGACAGGAAGCCAGCTGAGCTGCACAGCAGTTAAGCCTGTCAGGATCACTTCATCAATACTAGGGCGTCCATACCTGTATTAAATCCAATAGCAAATCCATATGATTGTAACTTTTTTCAGAGGCAATGCTGGTGTTATGTTTGTCACTGAATATGATGCATTTTTTTCCACAGTTTAAAGACTAGCTTCATGAAATGGAAGCCTGACTATGACAGTGCTGCATCAGAGTACTCAAAAGCAGGTATTGTATCCCAAAGGTTCATCCATTCTATGCAGCAACAATTTTGACCTGAATGCATGTCCCCTACTACAACAGCTGTTGATCGTCTAGTTGCGCAATAGCACACTGTCAGTAATATTAGGTTAGATTGCACAAGTGTTGCTCAAGTTGTCTTATGATTTGGCTTATTATAAATGCATAATAAAGCATTCCCTCCTGTCCCAGCTGTTGCCTTTAAAAATGCCAAGATGCTTGAAGAAGCGAAGGAGGCATACCTGCAAGAGGCAGAGGCACATACCAACAACAAAACGTATCCTTTCACTACTCACTGCCAATGGGGAGGGGGGGCTTATAAATGATTTTGCAGGTTTGTTTTGAACAACGTAATTGCATATGCTGCATTTGAAGTGTTGACTACAAAGATCTGATATTAACATCAATGTTTTCTTTAACTCAACATCCAGACTATTCCATGCTGCCAAGTGAGTATGAAAGATCTAGGCCTGTCTTATGTAATGATATTAATAGAACCAGAATGATGTACAGTAGACACTGATTTGTCTACTGCTAGTTGTATTGAATGTTGCTAAGGAGCCTTTCTGTTGCAGAGCACTTGAGGCAGCTGGTATGATGCTCAAGGTTAGTGTTAATGTGATAAACAGTATTGTCAATCATACAGACTTGTTATCAGAGGTCGGGTGAAATTTGCTGTTGTTTATTCCATCGTTTTTAGCATTTTGTTGCCCCCTTCTGGATTAAAGCCATTGTTTTTAGTCAGACGTTTTTGACACATGACATGACTACTGTTTTACTATTAACTAGCTACTAAAGCTAATCATTGATAGACATGTGTTTTCTCTCCAGGACATGCAGAGGATACCAGAGGCTATACAGTATATTGAGAGAGCGAGCATGATGTATGTAGAGAACGGCACACCAGACACTGCAGCCTTGGCCCTCGACAGAGCTGGAAAGTACGTACCGGTAGCCAATATTGATCATATTAGATGGGCTCTAGAAATGAATTCCCTGTCAACATTGGCATGTCACTGTAAACGTATGATGATGATGATTCTCCCTTTTTCCTCGTTTTGATGCTTAGGCTACTTAAGTTAAAGTTGCCTATTCATTTTTCAGGCTAATCGAATCACAGGATCTAGCAAAAGCAGTGGATCTGTACCAGAAAGCTGCATCAGTGTTTGAGGTACGACTTGAGTGTTTGATACTAGAGAACACCAATCGTTGAGTTGCTTCGAAGCCACAGCCTCAGTTCAGGGTCACATCTGTAGGGATCTGTCTTATTTCAGTGATATTGGATATACACTGCTCAAAAAAATAAAGGGAACACTAAAATAACACATCCTAGATCTGAATGAATGAAATAATCTTATTAAATACTTTTTTCTTTACATAGTTGAATGTGCTGACAACAAAATCACACAAAAATTATCAATGGAAATCAAATTTATCAACCCATGGAGGTCTGGATTTGGAGTCACCCTCAAAATTAAAAGTGGAAAACCACACTACAGGCTGATCCAACTTTGATGTAATGTCCTTAAAACAAGTCAAAATGAGGCTCAGTAGTGTGTGTGGCCTCCACGTGCCTGTATGACCTCCCTACAACGCCTGGGCATGCTCCTGATGAGGTGGCGGATGGTCTCCTGAGGGATCTCCTCCCAGACCTGGACTAAAGCATCCGCCAACTCCTGGACAGTCTGTGGTGCAACGTGGCGTTGGTGGATGGAGCGAGACATGATGTCCTAGATGTGCTCAATTGGATTCAGGTCTGGGGAACGGGCGGGCCAGTCTATAGCATCAATGCCTTCCTCTTGCAGGAACTGCTGACACACTCCAGCCACATGAGGTCTAGCATTGTCTTGCATTAGGAGGAACCCAGGGCCAACCGCACCAGCATATGGTCTCACAAGGGGTCTGAGGATCTCATATTGGTACCTAATGGCAGTCAGGCTACCTCTGGCGAGCACATGGAGGGCTGTGCGGCCCCCCAAAGAAATGCCACCCCACACCATGACTGACCCACCGCCAAATCGGTCATGCTGGAGGATGTTGCAGGCAGCAGAACGTTCTCCACGGCGTCTCCAGACTCTGTCACGTCTGTCACGTGCTCAGTGTGAACCTGCTTTCATCTGTGAAGAGCACAGGGAACCAGTGGCGAATTTGCCAATCTTGGTGTTCTCTGGCAAATGCCAAACGTCCTGCACGGTGTTGGGCTGTAAGCACAACCCCCACCTGTGGACGTCGGGCCCTCATACCACCCTCATGGAGTCTGTTTCTGACCGTTTGAGCAGACACATGCACATTTGTGGCCTGCTGGAGGTCATTTTGCAGGGCTCTGGCAGTGCTCCTCCTGCTCCTCCTTGCACAAAGGCGGAGGTAGCAGTCCTGCTGCTGGGTTGTTGCCCTCCTATGGCCTCCTCCACGTCTCCTGATGTACGCCTCCATGCTCTGGACACTAGCTGACAGACACAGCAAACCTTCTTGCCACAGCTCGCATTGATGTGCCATCCTGGATGAGCTGCACTACCTGAGCCACTTGTGTGGGTTGTAGACTCCGTCTCATGCTACCACTAGAGTGAAAGCACCGCCAGCATTCAAAAGTGACCAAAACATCAGCCAGGAAGCATAGGAACTGAGAAGTGGTCTGTGGTCACCACCTGCAAAACCAGTCCTTTATTGGGGGTGTCTTGCTAATTGCCTATAATTTCCACCTGTTGTCTATTCCATTTGCACAACAGCATGTGAAATGTATTGTCAATCAGTGTTGCTTCCTAAGTGGACAGTTTGATTTCACAGAAGTGTGATTGACTTGGAGTTACATTGTGTTGTTTAAGTGTTCCCTTTATTTTTTTGAGCAGTGTATATTAATGTAATAAGGTAATGAAAAGTGACCAAATCAATCAAAATAGTATTGATATGATGAATGTATATTTCTGCAGAACGAGGACCGTCTACGTCAAGCTGTAGAGATGCTGGGGAAAGCATCAAGACTTCTCGTCAGGCAACACAAGTAAATTCTCTCCTGCTTTACAGGTTTTTCTACCTCTCCTACTCATTCCGTTCCAGCTAACTGTTGTTGTTTTTTTTGCCTGTCAGGCTTGATGAAGCAGCAGTGTCGATTCAGAAGGAGAAGAACATGTATAAAGAAATAGAGAATTACCCAACGTGTTTTAAGGTGTGTTTAATGATCTTTCACTTATTTAGCCTGATAAAGAAAATTGACCTTGTGTTGAAAACTGTGTTATTATTACCCCTGTTGTGAAGATTAAAACCAAATGGTTGCCTGTGTATTTTCTTCTTTAGAAAACCATTGCCCAAGTGCTAGTCCACCTTCACAGGAAGGACTTCGTAGCAGCAGATAAATGTGTTCGAGAGAGTTACAGGTACTGACTAATTAAAACGTAAATATGAAGGTTATCTATTTTGTTAAATTTGACTAGGGATTCATAATTCCGGTTGGAATATTCCTGGAATCAGGAGGTAATAAGCAGGGAATCTGTGAATACTCCAACCGGGATTTCTGGGAATTTTGGGAAAGTTACTGGAATTTTGCAACCCTATGCTTGACCAATCTAATCTTTGCCCCTAGTCTGCCAGGCTTCAGTGGGAGCGAGGACTGTATTGGCTTGGAGCAGCTCTTACAGGGCTACGACCAGCAGGATGATGACCAAGTGCAGCGCGTCTGTAACTCGCCCTTATTTAAGTACATGGACAACGATGTGAGTGTTCTGCCTAGTGGATTATGTCATCACATCGTTTGAGTGTCTGCTTCTCAAATTGTGTTCTGTTGTCTCCTTTGATCACATTTAAGGACTTTAAAAGGTATGGAATCATGAGCTGTCCTTTCCTTCTGACACCTCTCTCCTAGCCACCCCATAGATGAATTCCCAGGCTAACCTGAATAATACAAAGTTAGAGAAGTCATTTATTAATAGAAACAATTGCAGTCCAACTGCTTGCTTACCTGCGTCTTCCCTCTAGACCCTGCTTTCTTGTTTTGTACCATTTATATTTTACATTTCTTTAGAACTATTTCCCAAACCTCTCCTGATAAATTCCTGAAAGACACACACCTGACTCAAACTAACCAAGGGTTTTCTGATTGGTTCATTAGTTGAATCTGCTGTGCTAGTTTAGGAAGAGATAAAACACATGGAACTGGCTGTGGGTACTCAAGGAGAGGTTTGGGAAACAAATACTGTAGAGACAACTTGCCATAACCTGACCAGAGTGCCAATTGTCTTGCAGTATGCCAAGTTGTCCATCAGCCTGAGGGTTCCAGGGGGTGGTAAGAAGAAGAAGGCTCCCGCTGCAGCTGCCGATGCTGGGGAAGGAAGAGCGGGGGCAGGGGAGGCTGACGAGGATGAGTACGCCGGTGGGCTATGTTAGCCACAGAACCTGGACTTCCTGTCTGGACCTGAGCACTTCCTGTTAAGGAGCGGAATCTTCCACAGCCCTCCCATTCTGAGCATGCCAGGGGGTCGTGAACTTTGCCTCCCATCACCAGATGTATCCTTGAAACAACTGTAGGCACTCAGACCATCAAGCATAACAACGAGTTATGTTCATAACAATAACATAAGCATGGTAATATATAACATCACTGTGGAAAATAATCAAACACTAGTCAAAGATTTGAATATATTATTTGTCCCTTTTGGGGTTTACTGCGATTGTAAAATAATGTATATTTTGCTACATTTGAAGTGATATAAAACATTTGATTTTGAATGTTGATATAAGTTTAGTAATGCTTTTGTTGTATTTGCCTCAATGGATCATCAAGGTTTTTTCTCATTCAATCTACAACAGTATAACAGTATGCAACAAGATACTCAGTGTGAAAAAAATTATTTGCACCTTCACCCAAACTCTGTGCCTCAATAATTGAAGTGTAAAGGGGTGGATGAGACGATTTCTGAATTTGTACAGTATGAAGTGTTGAAAGCAGCCATTTCAGTTACTATTGTGTGTGAAGGCACTTATAATGAATCAAATGTATGTTAAGAAAATAATATATTTGGGTAATTGGTATATTATTGTACTTTAGTTTTCATTTCAGAATGCCTTTCCAGTTTCATTATACGTTATGCCTGTACTTTTGAACTGACTGAAAGCTAGACGATGATTCATGTTTACAACTAATCTTAAAATGTGTGTCAAGTTTTGTGGAGTATGCAGGCTTGATGTTTGTGGCATGCCCTCTGTTTTTACTGAATCAAGTCATGGAATGAAATTAAATGGCAGCACGTCAGCTTTCAAACGTGTTACGTTCAGGTCACTGAACCACAATAACGTCACAAACTAGATTCCTTACACATGAAAACAGTCTGTTCACTTACACATGGTGCTGCATTTCCCAATGCATAGATTTGACGGCCTTGGTCACATTTTGGTTGAATGTATGAACTTGTACATTTAAAATAACACTAACTTATGTCAAAAACAAGGGTTTTTCAAGCAATCAAATATAACCGACACAGGTTACGCACTTCAACGACAGTATCTGTATTGACGCCCTCAATTCATAGGTCTTTATAGGGTCTCCATCAAGATGGACATGCTCCATAATATAGAAATAGAATTCTATGCTGCATACAGTGTTCATCACATCACTGTTTTGCCCTTTATTGTTTGTCTTTCTTAGGTGTCCTACAGGTTCAAACAAAACCAAAAACGTCATCCCTTTCTGGTGAGATGATACACATTTCCTGAGAACGATGTCTGCCACAGCTCCCTTGATTACTCTGTAGAAACAAATTATTTTAACTTCCCTCTGCGCACAGACGTCAATTCAATGTCTATTACACGTCGGTTCAACGTAATTTCATTGAAATGACATGGAAACAACGTTGATTCAACCAGTGTGTGCCCAGTGGGTTTTCTACAACCTCTCGTCGTTGTCTTGCTGGAAAAGCCAAAGCACTTCCAGGTAGGCTACTGTAAAGGAAAATATATTGGAAAATAAAAGTGTCTAGTGTCTCTGTCGCTGCCCCCCTTCTCTTGGCTTTTCCCTTCTCCTGTGTAGCTCAAGAAAACATGTCTGTTCAAGTTTACAGCCAGCTATCAGGACTGTATATTGCACAACCCTTTGTTCATGTTTCCCAATAGAAAAAAGGCCAGATGTCTGGAGGCAGGCAGGACAACAGCAGTCTGACTCCCTGTCTGTCTCCCTGTCTGTCTGTGACATCTCAAACACACTGACTGACTGATGGCTGCAATTCTTCAGAGTTGTACTAAATGAGTACAAACAAAAAAACAGCTTCTTACAGAGGAGGCTGGTGAGGGGAGGACGGCTCATAATAATGGATGGAATGGAGTGAATGGAACGGTATCAAACACATGGAAACGATGTGTTTGATACCATTACATTCATTAAGTTCCAGCCATTACTATGAGCCCGTCCTCCTCATTTAAAGTACCACCAGCCACCACTGTTCTTCAAAGTCACCTTTCATGTGTAGGTCAATGTTTTTCATGGCAGGCTTGATAGGGATAGGGTCCCTTATTACCATCCCACCAAAATACAGGGAGCGCAGCGAGCTAGCTACTTCCTGCTGGATTGTGCTTTTTCATGTCTCTGCCGCCCACTAGGCGGCACTGTCACTTAGTTTTCTGGTCCCTGGTCCACTTGATCATAGTCTCTGGTGAGCGGTAGAGGAAGATGAGCTTGGCATACAGGTCTTCCTCCAGCTCCAACTCGCCCGTCTCTCTGACCAGGAAGATGTCAGTACACAGCTTCAGGATGCGGTCTACGGCAGGCAGCTCCTCGAACATGATGGAATGGGAGATGCCGCTGAAGAACTCGCGCACAAACTTGCCGATGACCAACACCACCGAGGCATACAGGCCCATGATCCTGTTGGTGAGAGACATAACACATTATAAGCCTTGTTATAAGACATTATAAAGGCTCATACATGCTTATAATAAGTAATAAATCATTATAAATGCAGGAAACATTTTAGAAAGCAACACCAGGGTTGTGTCCAGTAACCGCAACACAACAATTTGAAACGAGCTGGTACTGCCTGACAAACAATCAGAAATGATAATTTTCTGTTGCAAAACGTTTTCCTACAGTGTGCGTTACTGAACATGAGTTACATGACCCAAGTCAGACCGTCAGATATCCTCCACTCACCCGTATCCTGCCAGGAAGCCCAGACTGGGCGGGCTGACTTTGTCACTGAACACGTAGAGCTGGAGGCCCGCCTCTCTCTTCTTCCCCACCGCCGCACCCCTCATCTGGATCTGTCCCGCCGACGGCTGGTCTACGATCCACCATTCCTGTATCTCACCACTGCTGTTGTGGGTTCTCTCCAGGTCTAGCAGGATGTTCTTGTAGCCATTGTCTGAAATGGAGATATCATAAATGATATATCAACAGTCAGTAATAAGAGGGGGATGCTTCAGTTAAAAAAGAAGTGTTTATTTCAGAGACAATGTAAATATATCAATGTTTCTATCCATATGAAGTCTTTCCCGGTTTAAGGATTTGAGCATTACCTTTATAGAGTTGTTCTATAGGTTTGGCATTGGAGTCACTGGGAGCTCGGAGGAAGCATGGGAATACTTGTTCTATGACCCTAGAGAGGAGAGAAAGAAACTACATTTAAAGATGCAGTCCGGGATCTTAATCACAACAAAACATAACATATTGTACGAGTTGGATTTGTAACATATCATACGAATTGCAAAAAAAAGTATATAATCATACGAAATAAATGACATAATACAAAATTGGCTGATGTAGTACACAAAAAAACTGGGACCCATTTTGACTCGTGAGCACCACTTTCAAAACTACTGAAATTGTACAAAGTTCTGGAGCATCACTTCAATTATGAATGATTTATGAAGCATCTATACAGACCTTATAAAGGCTTAATTAAGCCTGAAAATTCATAGTCTGTTTCCCTTAGCATAGGCTACTTACACAGCCTGGTTTCTGGTCCCATTTAGTAAATCTACTAACTGTTGTCGCGTTGTCATATCAAGGTATGTTACATGTTTATCTGTCGCAACTTCAGCTTTGGCTCCAAGACTGAGATTCCTGTTAAAGAGAGACAAAATTACATACAGTAGATATTTTGCAAGTCAAAAATAGTACACCACACATTCTTTCCCACACATATTACTTTGTGCACACATAAATGTAAATTCTTGCCTCACAAACATTGTAACTGGGCAGATATCTCAACAGATCTCTAAAGTACTATGTAACCTATGTGGACCTACACAACACTAATCTTTACCAAGTTACAGTTCAAAACACTTTTGAGTTCATAAGAAGTGTGTGAGTATAGTGGCTCTATTCAATCTGTAAAGCGGAAGCGTTACAGATTCTGCAATATACATTTTAAAGGTAATTAGAGTATTGGTTCGTCCAGCGTAGTGTTCATTAAGGCACGCAACGGAAAACGGTTTAAAGCGGTTTGCAACGCTAATGAAAATGAGTGTATCTTATTGGACTGTTTCAGTCTGTTTTCTTCCCTTTTGGTGCCTAATGAACAGGGCCCTGGTTCTCTTACCTCTGGATGGTCCAGGACATGGTGACAGGGAAGTATTCCTCCTTGCTGAGAACATCCATGAGGTTCTTCCTGCTGGGGGGGCTGATGGTCCACAGTGAGTTGGAACTGCCCTCCAGCTCCGCCACAGTCACATCCTCTGACGTGTACGCCTCCAAGAACTGCATCGCTGACTGCATGGATAGATGTATGGAAATATTAAAACACACAATACTTAAATGTGCAAGTCCCTGGTGAGTGGGAGGAGAAAGGCCTTAATTATAGTAATACACAGTAATATATTCAAACCAGAATGTAATAGTATTCAAACCTATAGCATCAAAAGATATTTGAAAATCTTTAGAAATCTGGCCTAAAATTATTATTCAGAAAGCAAGCTGTAAAATAGGTGGTTTTCTTACCGGAATGTAGTTGTACGAATTCATGAAGTCTACAAAATCTGCTTTGCTGATGTCCTTCAGTTGATTTTGCTGGGCACTCATAGTGAAGATGGGCTGAAGGAAGAGATACCAACGTTCAGATACTAAAATCAGATAGTAATGTGTCATATTCTAAAATTAACAAATGGCAATAAAGAACTGATACAGTCAACCAGGGTTGATGTCAATTCCATTTAAATTCAGTCAATTCATTAAGTAAGCAGAAATGGAATTGCCCACAACCCTGCCTTTGACATAGTTTTCATACCTGAAAGCCTCCCAGGGTGATGGTGACCGATACGTCCAGAGGTTTGTTGACCACCCCGGCCACGGACTTGACCAGCGACATGAAGAGCAGCGGGAACCAAACGATGCAGATGAGCAGCATGACGATCAAACCTCCCATCCCATACTTCACCACCTTCTTCTTCTTCTGCCCGCGAGGCTGGGGGTACCTCTGGTAAACAACATACAGGATCAGGCCTCTGAACAGAACAAATTGTTTCTTGGAAATAAATGATCAAGTTTAGTTAAAGTTTTTATGAATATTTGTTAAATTTTGGCGAACCTACAGTGGGGAAAAAAAGTATTTAGTCAGCCACCAATTGTGCAAGTTCTCCCACTTAAAAAGATGAGAGAGGCCTGTAATTTGCATCATAGGTACACATCAACTATGACAGACAAATTGAGAAAAAAATATCCAGAAAATCACATTGTAGGATTTTTTATGAATTTATTTGCAAATTATGGTGGAAAATAAGTATTTGGTCACCTACAAACAAGCAAGATTTCTGGCTCTCACAGACCTGTAACTTCTTCTTTAAGAGGCTCCTCTGTCCTCCACTCGTTATCTGTATTAATGGCACCTGTTTGAACTTGTTATCAGTATAAAAGACACCTGTCCACAACCTCAAACAGTCACACTCCAAACTCCACTATGGCCAAGACCAAAGAGCTGTCAAAGGACACCAGAAACAAAATTGTAGACCTGCACCAGGCTGGGAAGACTGAATCTGCAATAGGTAAGCAGCTTGGTTTGAAGAAATCAACTGTGGGAGCAATTATTAGGAAATGGAAGACATACAAGACCACTGATAATCTCCCTCGATCTGGGGCTCCACGCAAGATCTCACCCCGTGGGGTCAAAATGATCACAAGAACGGTGAGCAAAAATCCCAGAACCACACGGGGGGACCTAGTGAATGACCTGCAGAGAGCTGGGACCAAAGTAACAAAGCCTACCATCAGTAACACACTACGCCGCCAGGGACTCAAATCCTGCAGTGCCAGACGTGTCCCCCTGCTTAAGCCAGTACATGTCCAGGCCCGTCTGAAGTTTGCTAGAGTGCATTTGGATGATCCAGAAGAGGATTGGGAGAATGTCATATGGTCAGATGAAACCAAAATAGAACTTTTTGGTAAAAACTCAACTTGTCGTGTTTGGAGGACAAAGAATGCTGAGTTGCATCCAAAGAACACCATACCTACTGTGAAGCATGGGGGTGGAAACATCATGCTTTGGGGCTGTTTTTCTGCAAAGGGACCAGGACACCTGATCCGTGTAAAGGAAAGAATGAATGGGGCCATGTATCATGAGATTTTGAGTGAAAACCTCCTTCCATCAGCAAGGGCATTGAAGATGAAACGTGGCTGGGTCTTTCAGCATGACAATGATCCCAAACACACCGCCCGGGCAACGAAGGAGTGGCTTCGTAAGAAGCATTTCAAGGTCCTGGAGTGGCCTAGCCAGTCTCCAGATCTCAACCCCATAGAAAATCTTTGGAGGGAGATGAAAGTCTGTGTTGCCCAGCGACAGCCCCAAAACATCACTGCTCTAGAGGAGATCTGCATGGAGGAATGGACCAGCAACAGTGTGTGAAAACCTTGTGAAGACTTACAGAAAACGTTTGACCTGTGTCATTGCCAACAAAGGGTATATAACAAAGTATTGAGAAACTTTTGTTATTGACCAAAAACTTATTTTCCACCATAATTTGCAAATAAATTCATAAAAAATCCTACTATGCGATTTTCTGGATTTTTTTTTCTCATTTTGTCTGTCATAGTTGACATGTACCTATGATGAAAATTACAGGCCTCTCATCTTTTTAAGTGGGAGAACATGCACAATTGGTGGCTGACTAAATACTTTTTTTCCCCACTGTACATAATTGGTGCCTTTATTTTTTATAGTGCTTTTCAATGCAAGTAACAAAGTGCTTCACATCATAAAATAAAAGTACTAACAAAGAAACAAAAACCTGCTGTATCTCATATCCACATAGCCTCTCTGACAACATACTATCTTCTTCCCCTCTAACCCTCATTCAGAGATGGATAGGGAGGTCCTAGAGAACTAACACAGTGGGCCATGGTCCCTCACCTTCTCTGACATCCTCCAGCACTTGAGAACAAAGATGTGGGCGTAGATGTCCTCTACACAGATCCAGCTGGACAAGCTGAGGGTGGTGTCCGTCCACACCCAGTCCATCACTGCTCGCAACTCTGTCAGGAACGGGACCAGGCGGAACCTGGAGATCAGGAATATTTAGGACAACTTTAGGACAATGTTAGGGTAACGTTAGGACCAACAGTCAATATAGGTTATGAACCAGCTTATTGGGAGCATGTGCCATCACTGATGAAATTAGTCTCATACTTTTTTCAGAAATTCATTCAATTCATGATTATGTTGTCGTTTTGTGATTGTAGTTACACTAGTCTTCAGAGCACTCACCCTTGGAAGAGGAAGAGGTTGAGGTAGTTGTAACTCTTGGTGAGAAAGTTGCCCAGGACGCGGGTGGGGTAGCCACAGCGGATCTGATAGGCAGACAGGCCAAAGTAGATGCACTTGACAAAGTACCACAGCTGGGCCACTGTGTTCTTACTGAACCGTCTGGTGATTAAAATGGAAACAATGTTAATGAGCATTTTCAAAGTAACTCGAAAACATTCACCATTATGCGTCACTTACTAATGATGCAACTATTTAGTAAGGAATTTAAAAGAAAGAGGGAGCTGGTTATGACTACATGATTAAATGACTAAATGTTAATGTTATTTCTCCACATTCATACCTTTCTGTGACTCCAGGCAGGATGAAGAACATCCAGAAGTGAATACCAAACACCAGGATGACCTGGAAGATAACTTTTCCCATGACAGTCTTGCGAAGATAGAGGGCTCGGTCGATGATCATGGTGCCAAACTGGATCAGTACCATCACCAGGAAGGCCTCAGGAACCTGGTCCTCCGACAGGGAGGAAGTGATGTCAGCTGCGGCAGAGTGTTTCTATGGGGGACATGAAGTCATGTTATTCATTTGGAAGGTTTTTGTTTTCAAAAGTGTTCTTGGCCATTTAGGGAAAATTGAAATTCATTGCACTGGGTTTCAATTACAAACACAATGAATAAGGACAGTTTATACTAGAATTGGGACTAAACACCTCCCTCTGCAACTGGATCCTGGACTTTCTGACGGGCCGCCCCCATGTGGTAAGGGTAGGTACCAACACATTTGCCACGCTGATCCTCAACACGGGGGCCCCTCAGGGGTGCGTGCTCATTCCCCTCCTGTACTCCCTGTTCACCCATGACTGCATGGCCAGGCACGACTCCAACACCATCATTAAGTTTGCCAACGACACAACAGTGGTAGGCCTGATCACCGACAACGATGAGACAGCCTATAGGGAGGAGGTCAGAGACCTGGCCGTGTGGTGCCAGGATAACAACCTCTCCCTCAACGTGATCAAGACAAAGGAGATGATTGTGGACTACAGGAAAAAAAAAGAGGACTGAGCACGCCCCCAATCTCATCGACGGGGCTGTAGTAGAACAGGTTTAGAGCTTCAAGTTCCTTGGTGTCCACATCCCCAACAAACTATCAAGGTCCAAGCACACCAAGACAGTCGTGAAGAGGGCACGACAAAGCCTATTCCCCCTCAGGAGACTGAAAAGATTTGGCATGGGTCCTCAGATCCTCAAAAAGTTATACAGCTGCACCATCGAGAGCATCCTGACTGGTTGCATCACCGCCTGGTGTGGCAACTGCTCGGCCTCCGACCTCAAGGGACTACAGAGGGTAGTGCGTACGGCCCAGTACATCACTGGGGCCAAGCTTCCTGCCATCCAGGACCTCTATACCAGGCGGTGTCAGAGGAAGGCCCTAAAAAGTATCAAAGACTCCAGCCACCCTAGTCATAGACTGTTCTCTCTGCTACCGCACAGCAAGCGGTACTGGAGCGCCAAGTCTAGGTCAAAAATGCTTCTTAACAGCTTCTACCCCCAAGCCATAAGACTCCTGAACAGCTAATCATGGCTACCCAGACTATTTCCATTGCCCCCCCCACCCCACCCCACCCCAACCCACCCCATCTTTTACGCTGCTGCTACTCTGTTTATTATTTATGCATAGTCACTTTAACTCTACCCACATGTACATATTACCTCAATTACCTCGACTAACCGGTGCCCCCGCACATTGACTCTGTACCGGTACCCCCTGTATATACTTTATTTTTTATTTTCTTCTTTTTTTTTCTTAAAAACTGCATTGTTGGTTAAGGGCTTGTAAGTATGCATTTCACTGTAATGTATACACCTGTTGTATTCGGCACATGTGGCAAATAACATTTTATTTGATTTTATTTGAATTTGAGCAGTTATATATCAAACTTACCCCAAAAGCCCAGAAGCCGAAGACGATGATGATGAAGTCGACAGTGTCGGCCAGGAACATGAGCACATAGACGTCTGTCACAGCACTGTACTCTGGGTGGATCAGGTTGTAGAAGAACTGACGGATGGGGACGTAGATCTCCAGAGTTCTAAACAGAGAATGGCCAAAGATTTACAAACAATTATCTGTTAATGTAAACAAGGTAAACAAAATACCTTTATGAACAGGTAATGTTGTTTTTATTAACAATTTATTATCCTGAAGTGTGTCTGAATATTGCCAGTTAGTAGCCTAATAACAGTATAATATAGCATCTTCAAGTCAATATTCAAACATGACATCCAGACCACCTACTTCTTGACAGTGAAGCACTTGGCTTTGATGAGCTGCTCTCTGAGTTTCTCCAGGATCCTTTCCTTCTTGCTCCTCTGCTGGACACTCAGCATACTGTCCCCTCTCCGCAGGCTGCCCCCTCTCCGCAGGCTGTGCCTTGAGCTCACGCTGTCTGTGGCGTGACCAGGTTTGGTTAGGTTTGGAAGACATGGGCCTCACATATTACATAATTAAAAGTCTAAACAAAACAAGCCCAATAAAATAGATATTCTTCAGCACTTAGGAGCTAGTGTGACCTCACCTCCTCTGGAGTGGCCGGAGCGTAGGGTGCGCTGGGAGAGGTGGGAAGCGGAGCTGGAGCTCTTGCGGCACAGCTGGGTGGAGGTGGACAGGGAGTGGAAGCGGTGGGGGAAGCGGGCGCGTACCGATTCCAGCAGGGAGATGCTGCCCCCCGAGGCCTGCTTCTCCACACGCCTGGAGCTGGACCTCTTCTCCCTGTCATGGTGGTGCTGCTTAGGGGTTTCCCCCCCTCCTCCCCTGGGGTCATCCTCATCCCACAGCCCATGACACTGGAGGTCAAGACCAAGGAATAGAATGGTTATCACACCAGTGTGCTAAATATAACAGTGTATCAATACAGGTAATAAGTAACATTTAACAACGTAGTTAAAGGGGTAGTCCACTTTTTAAAAGTTGTATCTTATTTTCGAAGAAAGTTAACTCCCTTAAAGGAATAACCATGTAGCTAAAGACTTAGTGGGCACCTTGAGAATAGATCGGTGGAAGAACAGAGCTAGCAGCTGAACCAGGTCATAGTGCACATATCCCTCCTTCTTCTCCACACCGATGATGTTGGGAGGGTGGAAGGGTTTGGACTTGTCCAGCTCAATGTTCTGGTTGAAGGGGAAGAAACCAAACTGAAAGAAGTACTTGATCACGATGGTGACCTGGTGGTATAGAGAGAAGGGGGAAAACATTAAAAACATATAGATGCTTGACTCATAACATATCAACATTTTCTATAAAGACTATTAATTGAGTACAGTGTAGTAGAATTCAGTTTATTTAATCATAAAATAGCATTCTTTCCACCCTGAACATGTTTTAGAATAATCACTTTTTTACACCCCTTTTATCTCTCCAATTTCGATCTTGTCTCATCACTGAAACTCCCCAACAGGCTCGGGTGGCGAAGGTCGAGTCATGTGTCCTTCGAAACATGACCCGCCAAACCGCGCCTGATAACACCAGCCCGCTTAACCCAGAAGCCAGCTGCACCAATGTGTCAAAGGAAACAACATTCAACTGACAACCGAGGTCAGCCTGCAGGCACCCGGCCCGCCTGTAGGAGTCGCTAGAGTGCAATGAGCCAAGTAAAGCCCCCCGGCCAAACCCGGATGACGCTGTGCCAATTGTGCGCCGCCTATTGTGACTCCCGATCATGGCCGGTTGTGATATAGCCCGGGATCGAACCCGGGTCTTTAGTGACGCCTCTAGCACTGTGATGCAGTGCCTTAGACCGCTGTGCCACTTGGAAGGCCCATTAATGGCATTTTTCATAGTTAAAATAAACAAAATAAAACAATAGATAAAACAAAATGTGTCACTTGACAATGCAAGAAAAAAACAAATACATTTATGAAAATGTGCAATTAAAAATATTAAAGTTTACTCTAATTAATTTAGGTGAACTATCTCTTTAAGACTGCATGGGACAAGGGGTAGGGGCAGATTTACATTGATAAGAACCTGACTAAGTGCTTCTGTGTGTTAATACCTCTGTGTAGACGATAGCGGTCATCCAGAAGCGTTTGCTGGGCCTGGGGACAGACAGCATGGCCCAGAGGAAGATCAGGATGGGCAGGACGAGCGTGGCCACGGAAGCTGAGATCATGTGGTTGAGGATGATGACCAGGAAACACACCATCTCTGAGTGGGCCACCAGCATGTTGTAAAGGGCATAGAGCAGCTGGAGCAGCGCTGGCTGGTTGCCGTAGAAACGCTCAGAGTCCTCCAGCTCCTCGTCGTAGAACATCCTGATGGATAGTGAGAGCGAGGGTCTATGAAGGTGGACTCTAAACATTTTTGTGTTGAGGGCGGCTCACCTAAAGCCTTTGGAATTGTCAAATAAACAAACTAATCTGAACCTCGATCTCCGGTGTTCTGATAGCCGAGTGATTAACAATATTTGGTAATGAAATTGACAACGCAAGACTAGCTGTGACTAAATACAATACCTGTTGCGTAGCAGATCGTTGGCCGTCAGCTCGTGGGTGAGTGAGGGAAACGTGGTGCTCGTGACGCCCGACAGAAAATCGGACTTCTCGTCAGGCGTCACCACAACTAGCCTCTTCTCGTGATGGGTCCTACTGGATGAGACCTGCTCGGCCCCCTCCCTGTTCAGGCCCGTGGCCCTGCTGTATGAGGGGGGGATGTCTGTGTCTGTGGGGGTGGTACCGGATGGGTCTGCCTGGTAGAGCTGGAGCTCACTGTGGTGGGCGTAGCACGGTCCCCTCCCCCACCCTGCCCGTTCAGCCTCTAGGACGCTGTCCCGGCTGTCCCAGTCCATACCCCTGGACCTGGAGAGAAGACCCCACTCATGGTCCAGGTACAGCCCCATGGAGGTGGAGGTGGATGGGGTCTCGGTGTAGGAGGATTGGGGGTCCTGGAGATCCTGGCCTGGCTTCTCTCCTGTTTCTTTGATTGTGTCGGTGGTCCCCTGGCGGTAGCAGGTGGTTGTGCACTGGGTGTGCTCACTAGTGGGGAGAGAGAGGCAAGAGAATGGAGTGGTTATGTTCTGGAACTCATCTGTCCACAAGTGGGCAGTGTTTAACCTGTGTAAATTCCAGGATTACTAGTCAATAATCTGCATATTGTGTACTTCATGGAGATGAAGTTTATGAATTGCCTGGATGGCCATAGAGAGGAAGTACAGTGGAAATATTCGTATGGATGTGTAGTGATAATTCAGATAGAACAGTAAAACAGGTATTTGCCATGGTTTATCATGAAATAAGTATGGAACAAGTTATCAGCCAATCAGCATCCAGGACAGGAACTTTTTTATTGTATAACCTAATTTACTCCAGATAATTAAATGACACAGAAATAGCGTTTGTTCAGTGGTGAGAGGTGAGAGGTAAGAGGTAAGAGAGAGAGAGAGAGAGAGAGGGGTTGTGACGGACATACACTGGATACAAAGGCTGTCCATCAGCACTTTATCAGGGTGTCGCCATGTAACCACCCACAGCACTACACAATCACCCGCCTCATGTCTACTCCCCTTTTTTTCTCTCCTCATTCTCAATATAATCTGACACCTGCACTGACTAACAGACAATAAAGCCCTTTACAGTTTACACTACAGTCGCAGATGACATGTTTGAACAGCGCTAAGAGAAAAGGGCAGCTTTAGCATTATAGTCCTGTAGCCAGGAAGTGGATTTGATGACAAGAATATGACTTGCCTATCTAAGCCTTGGATTCACAGGGAGGGAGAGAGTGGCTCTTCAAAGAGAGATGAGGCTTATAGTGGTTTACCCATATGAGACCCACTAGTACCACTAGCTTTCTGGATTAAGGTAATACATTAGTGACACAAATGGTGAATAGGCCAACAAAATACAAAGTTGCCTCATTGTCTACAGTCAGTGGGGAAAGAGAAGTGAGTGAGGGATCAGGAAAGAGACAAGAAGAGAGTGTGGTGAGGGAAGAGAAGACTGCCGGTTGATTGGACAGAATTGTAGAGAGTGAAGGATGAAGGGAGAGAAGTGTAGAGAGTGAAGGATGAGAGGCGAGAAGTGTAGAGAGTGAGGGATGAGGGGAGAGAAGTGTAGAGAGTGAAGGATGAGGGGAGAGAAGTGTAGAGAGTGAGGGATGAGAGGAGAGAAGTATAGAGAGTGAGGGACGAGAGGAGAGAAGTGTAGAGAGTGAGGGACGAGAGGAGAGAAGTGTAGCGAGTGAGGGACAAGAGGAGAGAAGTATAGAGAGTGAGGGACGAGAGGAGAGAAGTGTAGAGAGTGAGGGACAAGAGGAGAGAAGTGTAGTGAGTGAGGGACACGAGGAGAGAAGTATAGAGAGTGAGGGACGAGAGGAGAGAAGTGTAGCGAGTGAGGGACAAGAGGAGAGAAGTATCGAGAGTGAGGGATGAGAGGAGAGAAGTGTAGAGAGTGAGGGATGAGAAGTGTAGAGAGTGAGGGATGAGGGGAGAGAAGTGTAGAGAGTGAAGGATGAGGGGAGAGAAGTGTAGAGACTGAGGGATGAGGAGAGAAGTGTAGAGAGTGAGGGATGAGAGGAGAGAATTGTAGAGAGTGAGGGATGAGGGGGAGAGCAGTATAGAGAGTGAGGGACGAGAGGAGAGAAGTGTAGAGAGTGAAGGATGAGAGGAGAGAAGTATAGAGAGTGAGGGATGAGAGGAGAGAAGTGTAGAGAGTGAAGGATGAAGGGAGAGAAGTGTAGAGAGTGAGGGATAAGAGGAGAGAAGTGTAGAGAGTGAAGGATGAAGGGAGAGAAGTGTAGAGAGTGAGGGATAAGAGGAGAGAAGTGTAGAGAGTGAAGGATGAGAGGAGAGAAGTATAGAGAGTGAGGGATGAGAGGAGAGAAGTGTAGAGAGTGAAGGATGAAGGGCGAGAAGTGTAGAGAGTGAGGGACGAGAGGAGAGAAGTGTAGAGAGTGAGGGACAAGAGGAGAGAAGTGTAGCGAGTGAGGGACAAGAGGAGAGAAGTATAGAGAGTGAGGGACGAGAGGAGAGAAGTGTAGCGAGTGAGGGACAAGAGGAGAGAAGTATCGAGAGTGAGGGATGAGAGGAGAGAAGTGTAGAGAGTGAGGGATGAGGGGAGAGAAGTGTAGAGAGTGAGGGATGAGGGGAGAGAAGTGTAGAGAGTGAAGGATGAGGGGAGAGAAGTGTAGAGACTGAGGGATGAGGAGAGAAGTGTAGAGAGTGAGGGATGAGAGGAGAGAAGTGTAGAGAGTGAGGGATGAGGGGAGAGCAGTATAGAGAGTGAGGGACGAGAGGAGAGAAGTGTAGAGAGTGAAGGATGAGAGGAGAGAAGTATAGAGAGTGAGGGATGAGAGGAGAGAAGTGTAGAGAGTGAAGGATGAAGGGAGAGAAGTGTAGAGAGTGAGGGATAAGAGGAGAGAAGTGTAGAGAGTGAAGGATGAAGGGAGAGAAGTGTAGAGAGTGAGGGATAAGAGGAGAGAAGTATAGAGAGTGAGGGATGAGAGGAGAGAAGTGTAGAGAGTGAAGGATGAGAGGAGAGAAGTATAGAGAGTGAGGGATGAGAGGAGAGAAGTGCAGAGAGTGAAGGATGAAGGGAGAGAAGTGTAGAGAGTGAGGGATAAGAGGAGAGAAGTATAGAGAGTGAGGGATGAGAGGAGAGAAGTATAGAGAGTGAGGGACGAGAGGAGAGAAGTGTAGCGAGTGAGGGACAAGAGGAGAGAAGTATCGAGAGTGAGGGATGAGAGGAGAGAAGTGTAGAGAGTGAGGGACGAGAGGAGAGAAGTGTAGAGAGTGAGGGACAAGAGGAGAGAAGTGTAGCGAGTGAGGGACAAGAGGAGAGAAGTATAGAGAGTGAGGGACGAGAGGAGAGAAGTGTAGAGAGTGAGGGACAAGAGGAGAGAAGTGTAGAGAGTGAAGGATGAGAGGAGAGAAGTATAGAGAGTGAGGGATGAGAGGAGAGAAGTGCAGAGAGTGAAGGATGAAGGGAGAGAAGTGTAGAGAGTGAGGGATGAGAGGAGAGAAGTATAGAGAGTGAGGGATGAGAGGAGAGAAGTATAGAGAGTGAGGGACGAGAGGAGAGAAGTGTAAGCAGTGAGGGACAAGAGGAGAGAAGTATCGAGAGTGAGGGACAAGAGGAGAGAAGTATAGAGAGTGAGGGACGAGAGGAGAGAAGTGTAGAGAGTGAGGGACAAGAGGAGAGAAGTGTAGTGAGTGAGGGACACGAGGAGAGAAGTATAGAGAGTGAGGGACGAGAGGAGAGAAGTGTAGCGAGTGAGGGACAAGAGGAGAGAAGTATCGAGAGTGAGGGATGAGAGGAGAGAAGTGTAGAGAGTGAGGGATGAGAAGTGTAGAGAGTGAGGGATGAGGGGGAGAGAAGTGTAGAGAGTGAAGGATGAGGGGAGAGAAGTGTAGAGACTGAGGGATGAGGAGAGAAGTGTAGAGAGTGAGGGATGAGAGGAGAGAAGTGTAGAGAGTGAGGGATGAGGGGAGAGCAGTATAGAGAGTGAGGGACGAGAGGAGAGAAGTGTAGAGAGTGAAGGATGAGAGGAGAGAAGTATAGAGAGTGAGGGATGAGAGGAGAGAAGTGTAGAGAGTGAAGGATGAAGGGAGAGAAGTGTAGAGAGTGAGGGATAAGAGAAGAGAAGTGTAGAGAGTGAAGGATGAAGGGAGAGAAGAGTAGAGAGTGAGGGATAAGAGGAGAGAAGTGTAGAGAGTGAAGGATGAGAGGAGAGAAGTATAGAGAGTGAGGGATGAGAGGAGAGAAGTGTAGAGAGTGAAGGATGAAGGGCGAGAAGTGTAGAGAGTGAGGGACGAGAGGAGAGAAGTGTAGAGAGTGAGGGACAAGAGGAGAGAAGTGTAGCGAGTGAGGGACAAGAGGAGAGAAGTATAGAGAGTGAGGGACGAGAGGAGAGAAGTGTAGCGAGTGAGGGACAAGAGGAGAGAAGTATCGAGAGTGAGGGATGAGAGGAGAGAAGTGAGGGATGAGTGAAGGATGAGGGGAGAGAAGTGTAGAGACTGAGGGATGAGGAGAGAAGTGTAGAGAGTGAGGGATGAGAGGAGAGAAGTGTAGAGAGTGAGGGATGAGGGGAGAGCAGTACAGAGAGTGAGGGATGAGAGGAGAGAAGTGTAGAGAGTGAAGGATGAAGGGAGAGAAGTGTAGAGAGTGAGGGATAAGAGGAGAGAAGTGTAGAGAGTGAAGGATGAAGGGAGAGAAGTGTAGAGAGTGAGGGATAAGAGGAGAGAAGTATAGAGAGTGAGGGATGAGAGGAGAGAAGTGTAGAGAGTGAAGGATGAGAGGAGAGAAGTATAGAGAGTGAGGGATGAGAGGAGAGAAGTGCAGAGAGTGAAGGATGAAGGGAGAGAAGTGTAGAGAGTGAGGGATAAGAGAAGAGAAGTGTAGAGAGTGAAGGATGAAGGGAGAGAAGAGTAGAGAGTGAGGGACGAGAGGAGAGAAGTGTAGCGAGTGAGGGACAAGAGGAGAGAAGTATCGAGAGTGAGGGATGAGAGGAGAGAAGTGTAGAGAGTGAGGGACGAGAGGAGAGAAGTGTAGAGAGTGAGGGACAAGAGGAGAGAAGTGTAGTGAGTGAGGGACAAGAGGAGAGAAGTATAGAGAGTGAGGGACGAGAGGAGAGAAGTGTAGAGAGTGAGGGACAAGAGGAGAGAAGTGTAGAGAGTGAAGGATGAGAGGAGAGAAGTATAGAGAGTGAGGGATGAGAGGAGAGAAGTGCAGAGAGTGAAGGATGAAGGGAGAGAAGTGTAGAGAGTGAGGGATGAGAGGAGAGAAGTGCAGAGAGTGAGGGATGAGAGGAGAGAAGTATAGAGAGTGAGGGACGAGAGGAGAGAAGTGTAGCGAGTGAGGGACAAGAGGAGAGAAGTATCGAGAGTGAGGGATGAGAGGAGAGAAGTGTAGAGAGTGAGGGACGAGAGGAGAGAAGTGTAGAGAGTGAGGGACGAGAGGAGAGAAGTGTAGCGAGTGAGGGACAAGAGGAGAGAAGTATAGAGAGTGAGGGACAAGAGGAGAGAAGTGTAGCGAGTGAGGGACAAGAGGAGAGAAGTATAGAGAGTGAGGGACGAGAGGAGAGAAGTGTAGCGAGTGAGGGACAAGAGGAGAGAAGTATCGAGAGTGAGGGATGAGAGGAAAGAAGTGTAGAGAGTGAGGGATGAGGGGAGAGAAGTGTAGAGAGTGAGGAATGATGGGAGAGAAGTGTAGAGAGTGAAGGATGAGGGGAGAGAAGTGTAGAGACTGAGGGATGAGGAGAGAAGTGTAGAGAGTGAGGGATGAGAGGAGAGAAGTGTAGAGAGTGAGGGATGAGGGGAGAGCAGTATAGAGAGTGAGGGACGAGAGGAGAGAAGTGTAGAGAGTGAAGGATGAGAGGAGAGAAGTATAGAGAGTGAGGGATGAGAGGAGAGAAGTGTAGAGAGTGAAGGATGAAGGGAGAGAAGTGTAGAGAGTGAGGGATAAGAGGAGAGAAATGTAGAGAGTGAAGGATGAAGGGAGAGAAGTGTAGAGAGTGAGGGATAAGAGGAGAGAAGTATAGAGAGTGAGGGATAAGAGGAGAGAAGTGTAGAGAGTGAAGGATGAAGGGAGAGAAGTGTAGAGAGTGAGGGATAAGAGGAGAGAAATGTAGAGAGTGAAGGATGAAGGGAGAGAAGTGTAGAGAGTGAGGGATAAGAGGAGAGAAGTATAGAGAGTGAGGGATAAGAGGAGAGAAGTGTAGAGAGTGAAGAATGAGAGGAGAGAAGTGTAGAGAGTGAAGGATGAGAGGAGAGAAGTATAGAGAGTGAGGGATGAGAGGAGAGAAGTGCAGAGAGTGAAGGATGAAGGGAGAGAAGTGTAGAGAGTGAGGGATGAGAGGAGAGAAGTATAGAGAGTGAGGGATGAGAGGAGAGAAGTATAGAGAGTGAGGGACGAGAGGAGAGAAGTGTAGCGAGTGAGGGACAAGAGGAGAGAAGTATCGAGAGTGAGGGACAAGAGGAGAGAAGTATAGAGAGTGAGGGACGAGAGGAGAGAAGTGTAGAGAGTGAGGGACAAGAGGAGAGAAGTGTAGTGAGTGAGGGACACGAGGAGAGAAGTATAGAGAGTGAGGGACGAGAGGAGAGAAGTGTAGCGAGTGAGGGACAAGAGGAGAGAAGTATCGAGAGTGAGGGATGAGAGGAGAGAAGTGTAGAGAGTGAGGGATGAGAAGTGTAGAGAGTGAGGGATGAGGGGAGAGAAGTGTAGAGAGTGAAGGATGAGGGGAGAGAAGTGTAGAGACTGAGGGATGAGGAGAGAAGTGTAGAGAGTGAGGGATGAGAGGAGAGAAGTGTAGAGAGTGAGGGATGAGGGGAGAGCAGTATAGAGAGTGAGGGACGAGAGGAGAGAAGTGTAGAGAGTGAAGGATGAGAGGAGAGAAGTATAGAGAGTGAGGGATGAGAGGAGAGAAGTGTAGAGAGTGAAGGATGAAGGGAGAGAAGTGTAGAGAGTGAGGGATAAGAGAAGAGAAGTGTAGAGAGTGAAGGATGAAGGGAGAGAAGAGTAGAGAGTGAGGGATAAGAGGAGAGAAGTGTAGAGAGTGAAGGATGAGAGGAGAGAAGTATAGAGAGTGAGGGATGAGAGGAGAGAAGTGTAGAGAGTGAAGGATGAAGGGCGAGAAGTGTAGAGAGTGAGGGACGAGAGGAGAGAAGTGTAGAGTGAGGGACAAGAGGAGAGAAGTGTAGCAGTGAGGGACAAGAGGAGAGAAGTATAGAGAGTGAGGGACGAGAGGAGAGAAGTGTAGCGAGTGAGGGACAAGAGGAGAGAAGTATCGAGAGTGAGGGATGAGAGGAGAGAAGTGAGGGATGAGTGAAGGATGAGGGGAGAGAAGTGTAGAGACTGAGGGATGAGGAGAGAAGTGTAGAGAGTGAGGGATGAGAGGAGAGAAGTGTAGAGAGTGAGGGATGAGGGGAGAGCAGTATAGAGAGTGAGGGATGAGAGGAGAGAAGTGTAGAGAGTGAAGGATGAAGGGAGAGAAGTGTAGAGAGTGAGGGATAAGAGGAGAGAAGTGTATAGAGTGAAGGATGAAGGGAGAGAAGTGTAGAGAGTGAGGGATAAGAGGAGAGAAGTATAGAGAGTGAGGGATGAGAGGAGAGAAGTGTAGAGAGTGAAGGATGAGAGGAGAGAAGTATAGAGAGTGAGGGATGAGAGGAGAGAAGGGCAGAGAGTGAAGGATGAAGGGAGAGAAGTGTAGAGAGTGAGGGATAAGAGGAGAGAAGTATCGAGAGTGAGGGATGAGAGGAGAGAAGTATAGAGAGTGAGGGACGAGAGGAGAGAAGTGTAGCGAGTGAGGGACAAGAGGAGAGAAGTATCGAGAGTGAGGGATGAGAGGAGAGAAGTGTAGAGAGTGAGGGACGAGAGGAGAGAAGTGTAGATAGTGAGGGACAAGAGGAGAGAAGTGTAGTGAGTGAGGGACAAGAGGAGAGAAGTATAGAGAGTGAGGGACGAGAGGAGAGAAGTGTAGAGAGTGAGGGACAAGAGGAGAGAAGTGTAGAGAGTGAAGGATGAGAGGAGAGAAGTATAGAGAGTGAGGGATGAGAGGAGAGAAGTGCAGAGAGTGAAGGATGAAGGGAGAGAAGTGTAGAGAGTGAGGGATGAGAGGAGAGAAGTGCAGAGAGTGAGGGATGAGAGGAGAGAAGTATAGAGAGTGAGGGACGAGAGGAGAGAAGTGTAGCAGTGAGGGACAAGAGGAGAGAAGTATCGAGAGTGAGGGATGAGAGGAGAGAAGTGTAGAGAGTGAGGGACGAGAGGAGAGAAGTGTAGAGAGTGAGGGACGAGAGGAGAGAAGTGTAGCGAGTGAGGGACAAGAGGAGAGAAGTATAGAGAGTGAGGGACAAGAGGAGAGAAGTGTAGAGTGAGGGACAAGAGGAGAGAAGTATAGAGAGTGAGGGACGAGAGGAGAGAAGTGTAGCGAGTGAGGGACAAGAGGAGAGAAGTATCGAGAGTGAGGGATGAGAGGAAAGAAGTGTAGAGAGTGAGGGATGAGGGGAGAGAAGTGTAGAGAGTGAGGAATGATGGGAGAGAAGTGTAGAGAGTGAAGGATGAGGGGAGAGAAGTGTAGAGACTGAGGGATGAGGAGAGAAGTGTAGAGAGTGAGGGATGAGAGGAGAGAAGTGTAGAGAGTGAGGGATGAGGGGAGAGCAGTATAGAGAGTGAGGGACGAGAGGAGAGAAGTGTAGAGAGTGAAGGATGAGAGGAGAGAAGTATAGAGAGTGAGGGATGAGAGGAGAGAAGTGTAGAGAGTGAAGGATGAAGGGAGAGAAGTGTAGAGAGTGAGGGATAAGAGGAGAGAAATGTAGAGAGTGAAGGATGAAGGGAGAGAAGTGTAGAGAGTGAGGGATAAGAGGAGAGAAGTATAGAGAGTGAGGGATAAGAGGAGAGAAGTGTAGAGAGTGAAGAATGAGAGGAGAGAAGTGTAGAGAGTGAAGGATGAGAGGAGAAAAGTATAGAGAGTGAGGGATGAGAGGAGAGAAGTGCAGAGAGTGAAGGATGAAGGGAGAGAAGTGTAGAGAGTGAGGGATAAGAGGAGAGAAGTATAGAGAGTGAGGGATGATAGGAGAGAAGTGTAGAGAGTGAAGGATGAGAGGAGAGAAGTGTAGAGAGTGAGGGATGAGAGGAGAGAAGTGTAGAGAGTGAAGGATGAGCGGAGAGAAGTGTAGAGAGTGAAGGATGAGATGAGAGAAGTGTAGAGAGTGAGGGATGAGGGGAGAGAAGTAGAAGGAGGAGTTGTGTGTTGTTTCCTACCTGGCCTGGCTGCCTCCGCTGTCGGCTGAGGAGGTGGACTCTAGGTCCAGGTCTTCCATCTTGCAGAGTTTAGGATGGGCACGCTCGCTGGTCCTGGGCATCTGGACGCTGTCAGGACCCATTTCAGTGTGGTCCAGCGTGGAGCGACAGGAGCAGAGCAGGGTGTTCTCTGTGTACACACTGGAGAAACACACACAGACAGAGGAGTTTGTGGAGTGGTCTAAACAGACTATGGACCATGCATAACCTCATACAGTGTGTGTGTGTGTGTGTGTGTGTGTGTGTGTGTGTGTGTGTGTGTGTGTGTGTGTGCGCCTAATGGTAGCTGCGTTTCTATCGGTGTACGCCTTCATGTCTGTGTCCGTCTGCTAGCCTGTGTGTATGTCTGGGTGCTTGTGAGTGTGTGTGAGTGTGAGAGTGTGTGTGAGTGTGTGAGTCAGGCCAGAGTTTAGAAAGAGAACAGAATGCCCCGTGGGCACTAGTGTTCCCAGAACAGAACAGAGCTGTGCTGTTTCAAGCTGCCAGGCTGGTTTTAAACCCTTCACAAACACTCCATCACATACCAGGAGCCTGGCACTCCTCAGTCTCAAATAAATAACAAATTATGACTAAAAACAGACAACGTGTGTAACAACAAGCAGCGTAGAAATACAGAAGGCTAAGTGATGTCAACACAACCCCAAAACATAACCACTGAATGTTGAACAATTGTTCTGTCAAATGGTAATGTAAGTGTTTATCACGTAATTGTGGTCGTGCTGAGATGGGATAACTTGAGCAATACTTGGCTCACTTCACCAGGCTTGGGTTTTATTACACACGGATGGAATGCAAATAAATCATTCAATTATCTGTTCCACCCGCAACGTTCCAATCTGATCTCTGAAAAGAGTGGTACTGTCATCTGCACAGCATGACATCTTTCAAAAACAGCCAATATCTTGCACCTGATTCTTGAGTCTGTTTGGATTATTTTATTTGGTCTCCCTTGATGTTTTGAGTATTATAACTGAATGATAGTAAGCAGTCTGTGTTTACTATAATATCCTTGGAGTATCAAGAAGCAGCTGAACAACCTTGTCTACTGATTCCTCAGCTATCACCAGGATATTATAAATCATATTGAAAAGGATTCCCTATGCTTGATGTACTTTAATGATGACAAGAGGTGAATCAATCTCATCATTTCATGAACAATTGTATAATTAGGTGGTAATATAACTGTAATAAAAAGTGTATTTTCCTCCATTCCCTTACCTGGACAGGCTGTCATGAGACACCAGAGAGTCTTGGCTCTCCAGATAGGCACAGCTCTGCCGCTCGGCCTTGTGGGGGATGCAGTCCTGGCACGTCTCCTCCTCGGTTCTCTCCAGGCCAGACTCAATGGACGCAGCCTTGCACATCTGCTTGCGGTAGTACACGTGGATGCTCTCCCGCGAAGGCTTGTTCCCCTGGAACATTACAACCAAGAATGTCTGTTACAATTGTTGGTCCTACACCCACTTCATATTACATAGCCTGTAATAACAATGTAATAACATTGGAAATAGGTAATTCCAATGTTACTACTATGCTATTACTAGAAATAGGTACTATAAATAATTACCATGGTTTTACTACAGTATGGTAAGTAATTATGCGAAGTTAAATGGGACCAAATGGTTTTGTTGCTAGGAGAAGACACATTCACAAGCAATCTTCAAAAAGCTGGATTCTCATTGAACTGTACACCTGAGGTATTAGGTAATACGCCTTATAATACAATAAGCATCACAAAATAAATAAATAGTCTAAACCCCCTGGCCGTGACCTTACCTTTTTGACCTCGTGCGTGAGCATGCAGCGCTCGATGCGCAGCACGGTGGAGATGTCCAGGTGTTCCTGACACATGGAGTTGATCCAGGCTGTGAAACTGTCCAACATGGCCAGGAACAACACCCAGGAGAACTTGACGATGTTGAAGACTCGCTTCAGGATGTTGTCTGTGGACGGGGAGGAAGACAACACACGTCTTTTAACAGCCAAGTCCACATCAGTATTTATTCTTTGTGACTTACAGTATACTGTAACTGTAACTTCATTGATGCAGAGGGCCATGTGCCATGGGTTGGGTTGAGTTTTCAAACAGGGTTGAGGTTAAGGAACCTAACCCAGGAAGTAAACTGAAATTCCATTTCCAATTCCACATCCTGAAAGTGACTGTAATTAAATAGAATTTATCCCAACCTTGGTTTGAATGGCACCTACCTGGTCCATCTTTCTTCTCCTCCATCTCCTCCTGATCCTCCACTTCAATAGCAACATGAATTGCTGGATAGAAAGGAGATTGAAAATGGAATGTTTCAACGAATTCATAAAAAATAAACATATCCCTTGCTATAAAGTCACAAAACTGCAACCCAAAAGTACCCTTCCAAACAAAGGACGCTCCATTGACATCTCATTATTTGAAAGGGTACTTTTTTGTTGCAGAACAAGTTGTTCTCTATCTAAATAGCCTATCCATGACATTGTTGTCCCCTCCCAGACCTCATGTAAAGCGATATGGCTAAACTGAGAGACCGTACTGTATTCCAGCCACATCCACAGTCAGTCCAGCCGTCATATGGGATGAATTGACCATATCTAATTCAACATGGAGTCCTATATTTCAGACCCAGGAATGCCTTGGCCTTGACTTGAGTTGGAGCTGGGCTGTGGGAAGGAGGGAGGGTAGGAGGGGGAGGACTTGGCGGGACTGTGGACTGGACACAGCATGGCTCCCATTATGGCTGCAGCAAATCGTTAAGTAGGTGCTCTTGAACTCTGCAAAAAAAGGGCACAAAATGCCCATTCATGAGTAGTCTAGAGCCTATAACGCGCCGTCATGGAGGCTGAGAGAAAACCTGAGCGGGTGAAATGTACACTCTTAGAAAAAAAGGTTCCAAAAGGGTTTTTCGGCTGCCCTCATAGGATAACCCTTTTTGGTTGCAGGTAGAATGTTTTGGTTGTAGGTAGAACCCTTTTGGGTTCCATGTACAGTAGAACATCTACATGGAACCCAAAAGGGTTCTTCAAAGGGTTCTACTATGGGGACAGCTGAAGAACCCTTTAAGGTTCTAGATAGCACCTTTTTTCTAAGAGTAAACTGTAACACAACAAGTGACGGACAGACGGATGGTGCGAGACGATGGTAAACATTGGGGGGCGGGGGCTCATTTCCCAGAGGCACTGCTAGCATATTCAATCTCCTACACTGGGTGGGATTAGCCTGGTTTAACCAAACTGAATGCTGCACTCACCAATGTTTCACATTTGCGCAGTCTGGTTAAACCAGGCTTAGGTTGGAAACGGAGGAGACTGAAAGCCTAAGTCATCTGCATTGAATGAGAACTTGGGTCCTCCTGCATACCTTCCCTCAGGTCATCTTTCCTTGGCTTGCTGCTGCTCCCTTCAGTGTATTTCTTCCAGAAGTGGCGTTTTTCCTTGCTGCGCTCCTTCATGGCCGTCTTGGAGTCGGTGATCCAGGCATGGTACACAAACTGTGGGGAGAAAACGTTAACATCCGCACTTGTGGACTGGTGACTAAACACAATGTGTCCATACTGTTGAAAGGATGTTTGGCTGCTTAATTGTGACACGACCCCGCTACATACTGAACAACCTTTAAGAGATTTGATCTTAGTGCGTCTGGTTCATGTTGACAAACTTGCCATTGGTGTGCAAGTGTTTTATCAAAAGCAATTGGACTCAAATTAAGTTCACACAATCAAAACATAAGCGTTTAGATGAGAGTAGGAAATGTGTCAGGATTAGGCAGCCAAAGAGAATATAATCTAGTCAATCAACCAGTAAGTCACAGGTAAAAGCAAAAGCCATTGACAAAGTATACAATACAGTTTCAGGGAGTGTTTTGATCCAATGAAATGGGATGTAAGGGCATGTGTTTATGTCAATGGGACAAAAAATGGATTTACAATGGAATAAAGCACCCCTCAAGAGGAACACCACCGACAATTACTAGTTTGAGACCAGGGTTGGGGTCAGTTCCATTTTAGTTCAGTACATTTCAGTTTACTTCCTGAAATTGACCCAACTGACATGGAATTGACCCCAACCCTGTTTGAGACCAATCCCCACAGAGAATTACCCTAGAAGAAAAGCCACCACCACACATGCATATCCCTCTCCCAAAGAAACAGTTCACTGCATTTCCACTGCATGCATCATCAGCGGTGGCCATTTTGTCATGACTCAGCAGCATCTTGTGAAATGGAGGCGGGGCCGTGGTCTTTGAACAGAGCTTTATTGACATCGTGGTGATGTTTTGGAGTGAGAGGGGAAAATGCGTGTAACGTCGTGAGAAAGTGGCTTGGACTGGAGTGCTCAAGGGGGAAAGAGTATACACACAGCATAAAAAAGGGAAACGCAAGATGGAGACCTAGTAGTGAGAGTACCTTGGCTGCCCTCATTATATACTGCAGAGCAGTTTTTGGCAGCTTAATGATAGACTTTGGTAAAGCCAACAAGGCAGAGGCAAACTTTCGGATTGCTCTCTACAAAGGGAGGACAAAGCAGGGGTGAGAGTTAGAGAACATAACATTTGTTGCAAATAAAGGCCAAACAAACACATCTCACGACAAAGGATGTTAGCAGTTAGTACTTAAAAAGAAAGAAAACTTTAAGTGCAGAAAGAACCAACAAAATCAGGGAATTAGCAAAAGAACGACTTGTTACTTGTCTATTGTAAGAACAATTACACATTAGAAATCGGTCCAAACAGAAATAGAAGCAAGCAGTCCCTTTTAAATAACCGATAAAGAAAGATCAAATCAAAAACAATCCAACTGGTGTTGCTGGACAAAATTATTTATTCTCAATGCAGGAAGTGGTAAAGGGGTAATGTCCTACGTTTGAGTGTACCTGAAATGCAGACTTCTTGGGTGTCTCTTCCTCCTTTTTATCCTCCTCTTCCTCCTCTTCTTCACTGTCCGTCTCAAACAGGTAATAGTTACCACTTCTCACCACTGAGAAGGGAGTGAAAGACAAGGTTAAAGGTTACCTACTTACACTAGTCCACCTGTGTATTAAATAGTACACACAAACAGTACCAGTCAAAAGTTTGGACACACCTACTCATTCAAGGGTTTTTCTTTATTTTTACTATTTTATACATTGTAGAATAATAGTGACGACATCAAAACTATGAAATAACACATATGGAATCATGTAGTAACCAAAAAAGTGTTAAACAAATCAAAATATATTTTAGATTTTAGATTCTTCAAAGTAGCCACCCTTTGCCTTGATGACAGCTTTGCACACTCTTGGCATTCTCTCAACCAGCTTCATGAGGTAGTCACCTGGAATGCAATTCACATAACAGGTGTACCTTGTTAAAAGTTCATTTGTGGAATTTCTTTCCATCTTAATGCGTTTGAGCCAATCAGTTGTGTTGTGACAAGGTAGGGGTGGTATACAGAAGATAGCCCTATTTGGTAAAATACCAAGTCCATATTATGGCAAGAACAGTTCAAATAAGCAAAGAGAAACGACAGTCCATCATTACTTTAAGACATGAAGGTCAGTCAATCCGGAAGATTTCAAGAACTTTGAAAGTTTCTTCAAGTGCAGTCGCAAAAACCATCAAGCGCTCTGATGAAACTGGCTCTCATGAGGACCGCCACAGGAATGGAAGACCCAGAATTACCTCTGCTGCAGAGGATAAGTTCATTAGAGTTAACTGCACCTCAGATTGCAGCCCAAATAAATGCTTTACAGAGTTCAAGTAACAGACACATCTCAACATCAACTGTTCAGAGGAGACTGTGTGAATCAGGCCTGGTCGAATTGCTGCAAAGAAACCACTACTAAAGGACACCAATAAGAAGAAGAGACTTGCTTGGGCCAAGAAACACGAGCAATCGACATTAGACCGGTAGAAATCTGTCCTTTGGTCTGATGAGTCCAAATTTGAGATTTTTGGTTCCAACCGCCGTGTCTTTGTGAGACGCAGAGCAGGTGAACGGATGATCTCTGCATGTGTGGTTCCCACTGAGAAGCATGGAGGAGGTGTGATGGTGTGGGGGTGCTTTGCTGGTGACACTGTCAGTGATTTATTTAGAACTCAAGGCACACTTAACCAGCATGGCTACCACAGCATTCTGCAGCAATACGCCATCCCATCTGGTTTGCGCTTAATGGGACTATCATTAATTTTTCAACAGGACAATGACCCAAAACACACCAGGCTGTGTAAGGGCTATTTGACCAAGAAGGAGAGTGATGGAGTGCTGCATCAGATGACCTGGCCTCCACAATCACCCGACCTCAACCCAATTGAGATGGTTTGGGATGAGTTGGACCGCAGAGTGAAGGAAAAGCAGCCAACAAGTGCTCAGCATATGTAGGAACTCCTTCAAGACTGTTGGAAAAGCATTCCAGGTGAAGCTGGTTGAGAGAATGCCAAGAGTGTGCAAAGCTGTCATCAAGGCAAAGGCTGGCTACTCTGAATAATCTAAAAATATAAAATCTATTTTGATTTGTTTAACACTTTTTTGGTTACTAATTTGTTGTCACTATTATTCTACAATGTAGAAAATAGTAAAAATAAAGAAAAACCCTTGAATGAGTAAGTGTGTCTAAACTTTTGACTGGTACTGTATATGAATGTAATGACAAACTGAAATCAGATATGTATTCATCTTGCGTGTCAATAACAAATTCATGTACTCTTAGAAAAAAGGAGCTATCTAGAACCTAAAAAGGTTCTTAGGCTGTTTCCATAAGAGAACCCTTTGAAGAACCATTTTTGGTTCCAGGTAGAACCCTTTTGGGTTTCATGTAAGACCCTTTCCACAGAGGGTTCTACATGGAACCAACAATGGTTCAACCTGGAACCAAAAAGGGTTATCCTATGGGGACAGCCGCAGAACCCTTTTGGAACCCTTTTCCTAAGAGTGTGCCTAACTTGTTTACATGTAACTACAGTCACAGTATCTTATTGAATTGGAATATTGAAAGCTGAATTGCTTCAAATATCAAATAAAAAGGTTGAAGGTCACTCACTGGATGCATGGTCCACCCACGGCCTCCACCACTGCTTCTTTGTCTTCCCCCTGCTCTTCTCTTTGTCTGTCTTTTCTTTATCTGAAAAACAAAGGTTTTTTACTTGATGACATGAATGGAATGTGTCTGTATATGTAATTGTTGCGGGACTGTCATGAGTGTCTACAAACAGACTTATCGTTCAATCAATGCAAAACTGTATAGGCCTACATACAAGATCATCCAAACATGGCTGTTAGTGCACTCATTACTCAAAGCCCAGAAGCCGACTAGCTGTCCCACCTTCATCCTCCTCCTCATCCTTGGCATCTCCGCTTTCCTGCACCAAGCTCAACATCCTCTCCTTGCCTCTCTTGAACTTCTGCTGCCGACTCTTGATGCGGTCCATTCTGATTGGACACAGAGATACAAACGATCACAAATTACCAATAGTCTCTGACCACTGTATATTTAAGCAATAAGGCCAGAGGGGGTGTAGTATATGGCCAATATACCACGGCTAAGGGCTGTTCTTATGCACGACGCAACACAGAGTGGCGCAGTGGTCTAAGGCACTGCATCTCAGTGCTTGAGGCGTCACTACAGACCCCCTGGTTTGATTCCAGGCTGTATCACAACCGGCTGTGATTGGGAGTCCCATAGGGCGGCGCACAATTGGCACAGCGTCGTCCGGGTTTGGCCGGTGTAGGCCGTCATTGTAAATAAGAATTTGTTCTTAACTGACTTGCCTAGTTAAATAAAGGTAAAATAAAAAATATATACCACAAACTCCCGAGGTGCCTTATTGCTATTATAAACTGGTTACCAACTTAATTAGAGCAGTAAAAATATAGTTTTGTCATACATGTGATATACGGTCTGAATATACCATGGCTGTCAGCCAATCAGTATTCAGGCCTCGAACCACCCAGTTTATAATGACAATGAATCAATCCTTTGTTGATTCATTGTCTGTGGGCTTGCAGTGAAATCTCTTTGACAAAGTTATGGTAATTCTGTGTGGGGCGCAGAAGGGGCAGAAATAGGGGTTAGTGTTTGGCTTGGTGTCAGGAGGTGTGTGGTTGTGTAGCAGCATCCACATTTATGTAGAAGTGTTTAGAAACATATTATATTCTAATTTACAATAAAAGTGACTCCAAAATGACACAATACATTATTTACCATTCATTTCTGTTGGGCACAAAATAATCTGAAACACAACCAAAACAAACCGCAAATGCATCCATTCACAAGCTTGATGTAGTCATTGCGTGCTAGGAATATGGGAACAAAATACTAAACTTTGGACTATTTTAATACCCATTAAGTGAATTTGTCCAAATACTTTTGGTTCCCTAAAATGGGGGGACTATGTACAAAAAGGGCTGTAATTTCTAAATGGTTCACCTGATATCAAATCCAAAGTGCTGGAGTACAGAGCCAAAATAACAAAACATTTGTCACTTTCCAATTACTTTTGGACCTCACTGTATAGTTTCAATAGGTTGAAGTTGTTATTGTCACGTGCACAAGTACACGCTCTTTCCCAACAATGCATTAATCAATATCAATATCCAGTATAGTACTATAAAATAAAGTAAAGTAGAACAAAAACACACAAGAAATAGAAATAAGAAGAACACGAGAAAGTAAGTAAGCTATTTACAGGGTCAGATTCAGGGTCAGTAAGCTATGTACAGGGACAGTTCCAGGGTCAGTAGCTATATACAGGGACAGTTCCAGGGTCAGTAAGCTATATACAGGGTCAGTTCCAGGGTCAGTATGCTATATACAGGGTCAGTTCCAGGGTCAGTAAGCTATATACAGGGTCAGTTCCAAGGTCAGTAAGCTATAAACAGGGTCAGTTCCAGGGTCAGTACCAATACAATATTTACAATGTGCAGGGATACTGTAGTGATATGGGTAAATATGTATTGGGGTAAGGGGACTAGGCATCAGGATATATGATAAACAGAGTAGCAGCAGCATATATTATGATTGTATGTGAGTGTGTGTGTGTGTGTGTGTGTGTGTGTGTGTGTGTGTGTGTGTGTGTGTGTGTGTGTGTGTAGAGACCTGTGAGTCAGTGCAAAAATTAAATAGAAGGGTCAATGGAAGTAGTCCGTGTAGACATTTTGTTAGCTATTTAGCAGTCTTATGGCTTGGGGATAGAATCTGTTCATGAGCCTGTTGGTGTCAGACTTGTTGCTCAGGTACCGCTTGCCATACAGAAGCAGAGAGAACAGTCTATGGCTTTAGTGTATATTATATATTTTTGTGTGTACGTCATATATGTGTAATGTGTGTATATTATATATGTGTAGAAAATACGCTCACTGTCTCTTCAGCAGATCCATGGACTTCTTCTCCACTTCGATCCTGGCTTTGACAGCTTTCACTATGGTCGCCTGGAACAGCTCAGCCCCTCTAACACAACAAACAATACTTTTCATATAAATTGACAAATAATTTGATTGAATAAACAGTAAACTTTGATTTTCTTTTTTCTCTTTTTTTATGTGATGGTCATTGTGAAAGTAAAGTAAGGTAAAGTAAATTAAAGTAAACCTTATCCCCAGGCTCAACTGAGAGAGAGCTGGATAGTAGACGAGGTTAAGTTTACCTGGAGGCGAGGATCTGTGAGGAGCGGATGTCGGCGACCACGTGCAGGAAGTAGTAGCTCATGAAAACACGTCGCTGTAGCAACAGGAAGGCAAAACAGATGCTATCCCAGATGATGCCTGCCTCGTCGCTAGGCAACTCACACTGCTTGTTGGTCTGCTGCTCAGCTGCAAGGATTTCAAAAATATAAATCATCAAATATTTATTCATTTAATATTTTGATTTTTTATATTTCGAAGAAAGTCAAATAAAACTTTTCTCCTCAACTCCAAAAATACTGTACAGTCCCCACCCCCTTCCAATGGAGTTATCATCAAGCATTTCTGAAAATGTAACTGAATAATGTTTTGCAAATCCTTTCAAGCGAGTGTTCAATTGTTGTCACATATCAACACAGAGAAAGTGAGTTTCCAAAGGCATGCTGCTTTACATTGCTAATAAGGTCACTTACGCTTAGAATAGCCCTTTATAGTGCAGGCCAGGCTGAAGAGCTGAATGAGCCAACAGTGATCGGTGACCAGGACTTTTATGTACCCACAGGCTAGTATCTGAGGACCGAGAGGACAAACCACAGTCAGCTAAAACAGGACAGCCAAACACACCACACTATCTAGATTAGTGTATGCTGTTGCAGAGGTCTGATCAGCTGAACTTGTCCTACCTGGCCAGCCGACCGAACTAATCCGATCTGGCCAGTCGGCCGAATTTATCCTATCTGTCCCCAATTGATCTGCAGTGTTTACCGTTAATGCAATCTCCGCAAACGCAGGAACATTGCCTTTAAAAGCCTCATTGTTGACAAAGTGCGATCAGATTGAATCCCGGCCCTTGTTTCAGGACAGCAGTCTTGTTTTGTTTTCATTTAGAGTAGTATCGGTCTTTTTACTTTTTTCCCAATTATTAGGCAGGTATGTGACACCATACTGCGCCCAGAGCCAGACTTCGGCAAACTTTCTTCCCCTTTGGCTCCAAAAACCCACAACAATAACATTTGTAAATGTTGCGTTCTAACTACAATGTCATTGTCTTACTACAACGTTTGGTGCCAAGATGGCCGCCCAAACTGAGTTTCCGAATTCCCAGTAATCCCAGTATTCAACACTGTATCTAGTGTTGCCAACACTTACTGAGAGTATGTTCTTCATGGTGATCACAAACACGTTGTAGGCAATCAGGAAGTCCCAGTAGTGCAGGATACTTTTGATTGGCTTGAGCAGCAGGTCGCCCCCGAAGAGCAGGAAGTAGAAGCAGGCCACCAGGTAGCCCATACAGAAGATGGAGATGCGCGTGGTGCCCGTGATGAAGATGATGGTGAGCACGAACCAGAAGAGGTAGCTGAACATGATCACCTTCAGCATGTCCAGGTAGGATCTGAAAGAGGGAAATTAATGAATATAGTCTTATTGAAGTGATTGAATTTAGTTGAGGGAATGACAACATTCAAAGCAATTTAATAAGTAATTTGTTTGGAATCTGTCATAAAATTTCAAAATCGGGTTTTGAACCAGACTATGGGGAAAGCATGCAGTTGCCGAAAACAGTAGCAAAATAACGTTCAACAAAAATCTATTCTGTAAAAATACATGTCCAAATACAAGCTTTTTTATATCCATACAGAGATGAGCCCAAGTGATGAGCAGAGATACGTTGTGTATTTTATTCTACAACACAATATTTTTATTCATTAATTCAATATTTCAACTTTGTTGACACATCGTCCTCACTATCATCGTCATCACCACCTCCTGTTGTTTTTACAGACAGATGTATGTGAACTGGAGGAGCAGTGGTGTCGTCGAGACTTCGGAGCACATTGACTGATTAGTCTAGGGGGAGGGGGGTGACATTTCTGATACGACCTCGTGCTGACCGTTTCAAAGGGCCGGCTGTCACAGCGTTAAAGGCCACTCGTGTCAGAATGGTTCCTCCTGTTTCAGGAACATGGAAAACCATGTTTGAATCACTCACAGGACACGGTTAAAGGCTTGGAGGGCATGATTGTTTTAACATCCCTGAGTTATCTGAGTGAGGGAAAGAACGGTGAGAGTGGAGGGAAAACACAGGCGTTTGGCAATGTGCTCACTAAACCACTGCACATTTCAAAACAATGGGAACCCAAGGAAAGTGTCGAAAGCGACTCTATAATAGGCACTTTCGATAGGGACTTAGAGAGAAAGGGTGGAATAGCTTGACAGTGAATGGAAGATCTTGCCTAAGACCAAACTACTCACGTTGGCACTCTGAGAAAAACACATGGACTTTAGTACATAGGGATAACTCTTTCTTGAGTCACGGGTTCGAAACCTGATCAGGCACAGCCTGTGCACCAGACCTGGGCCTGGCTGATACTGTGTAGCATATAGACTTCGAATCCAGGGTCAGGAACACTCAGTGAACCAGCCCCCTACCTGCAGTGGATGAAGTCAGGGACAGGGTTGTGCTGACTGAAGGAGGCGGCGTCCAGGTCCCTGCAGATCTCCACATTGTCCCCGGCCAAGAGGCGCACGGCAGCCTCGTTCTCCTCCTCAAACACCTGCCTCTGCAGCGAGGCACACAGCAGCAGCATGAAGTCATCTGCAGGAGGAGGAGGAAGAGGAGGAAGAGGAGGAACAGAAAACAGGAGGATGAAGAAACAAAACACACTTCTTTCAAGACAAGCCAGTCCCAGTCCCAATCCCAGTCCCAATCCCAGTCCCAATCCCAGTCCCAGTCCTAGTCCCAGTCCCAATGGCAGCAATCCCAATGGCAAACGCTCAGTCAATACAGGTTGTACTCACAGAGCAGGAACAGGGGGTTGGGCTTGGTGTGGAAGTCAGGGAAATAGAGCCACTTGATGACGTTGGAGTCTGTGGAGGATGAGGGGAACCTCCATGGGTAGTCTGGGAAACAGAGGAGAGGGAATGGATTCATTTAAACACTATGATTATACAGTCTGTCATGACCTGTGCAAGATTATGTACAAACATTGACACATGTATTCTAACTATCAAGGAGAGACATTAAATGAAACAAACTGGACGCAGCAGGTCCAGCCATTGAGATAAATGGCCCTACATACAATATACAATACAATACAAAATGATGTGTTCGATATCATTCTGTTGCTCCACCCACCTTTGCAGGCGGCCGGGGGGAAGCCGATGCAGACAAAGTACTGGAAGGTGAGCATGCAGGCCAGGAAGCAGCTGTACTTGGGCCAGATCTCAGCGATGGCCTTTCGCCGCCGCCGGTAGATGACCACGATCAGGCCGAAGGCGTGGAGCATGGCGTAGAAGTCCATCCTCTGGCCAATCACGTTCACCGCTAACAGGAAGCATGTCTGACAATAACAATGATAATAGTTTATGTTTAGGAAGGTTTAGTCTAAAGGAACTTTATATTGGGTCTACAGAGGGTTATGGGTAGGAAGCACGAAGATGGAGTTTGGAAGTAGGAGTTATGTCTCAGTCATAATTCCATACAATGTAAGAAACTTAAGGCTGGGTGATATGGTCAAAATATCATATCGCAATATTTTTATCATTTTTGACGGTATGGCAGTATCTGAATAATAAAAGTTCTAAATATGTTTAATGATTAGCGCTTGACCCTAGAATGATCACTAATTAATTCTAAGTGATTTTAATGGTCTTTCTTCAGATGGTTTTATACTCAACCAACTAGGACAAAACTACTGAGAGTGAAGTAGTCCAATTTGTAGAACTTTTCATTTAATTTAGCACTGTATCCAAATATCGTTACCGGTATGGATGTGGATCCATACCGGTATACCGGTATTCACAATCTATTGCCCAGCCCTAAAGCAACTCAACAATTACTTCTTAATAGGTATTTCAAAACAAAGATATCGCACAAGGAAAAAACATGCACACTTTGCTATAGTCCAAAAACTGATAAGGTATTTGCATAGTCAAACTCAACAGTGACATGACATCATACCTCCAGGCCGAACTTGTAGAAGAAGTAGTTGATGAAGTACTTGGCACAGTTGAGGATGCCGTCATCGAGGTGTTGGCGGGTGATGTCATGGAAGACGGTTCTGGTGACAGGGGTGGTGAGGTTGTTCCTCATGCGGTACAGGTCCTGGTGGCGGTAGATGGTCACCTCGAACGCCAGCAGGGCCAGTATCAATAGGTTGTTCTGGATGGAGATGGAGATAGGACAGATAAAGGGGACAGGGTTCAAATGACAGTGTATGTGTCAATGACATTAACATTGGCACCCCCATAAACATATTGGTCCAATATAGGTCTAACCAACTGTTTACAGGATACCACCAAGAGTTAAATGCCATTTGAACACTGGAGGGGATGACAGGGAGATGATATTAGTGTATAATGTAACACAATTACAGTAGTTGTAGGTATATGTGAGAGAGACAGGCTATACTGAATGTGTATGTGTATGTGCGTGTGTGTGTGTGTGTGTGTGTGTGTGTGTGTGTGTGTGTGTGCATGCTGCATATGTGCCCATGTGAGCCTGTGTGTGTGTGTAGTCAGCTTCCCAGTGCAGCTCCTCCACTCACCCTCAGGTTCTCCAGTAGGGGGGAGAACTTGCGGAGGCCCACCCAGTTGGCTGGGTCCACAGGGGCGCTGTAGAGCAGGGAGTGGGCCATCTCACTCCTCTGGGCATCCGTGTAGTTCAGAGGCTACAGACGAGAGGAAGCAGTACAGGCTAGCACAACACAGCAGAGTATAATGACTGTTTTAGGTCAGACTGACCCCCTACAGGAGACACTCAAAGAGGAGAGACACAGAGGGAGAGACACAGAGAGAGAGAGAGAGAGAGAGAGAGAGAGAGAGAGAGAGAGAGAGAGAGAGAGCAGAGCAGAGAGAGAGAGAGGGAGGGAGGAGAGGAGAGAGAGAGAGAGAGAGAGAGAGAGAGAGAGAGAGAGAGAGAGAGAGAGAGAGAGAGAGAGAGAGAGAGAGAGAGAGAGAGAGAGAGAGAGAGAGAGAGAGAGAGAGAGAGGAGGGATAGAGAGAAAGCAGAGCGAGTGAGAGAAAGGAGAGAGAAAATAAATATTGAGGAAAGGAAAGATGAGAAGTTAAACATACTGTACCGCCCACACACCCACTCCCCCTTTCCACCAACACACACACACCCACTCCCCCTTTCCACCAACACACACACACCCACTCCCCCTTTCCACCAACACACACACACCCACCCCCCTTTCCACCAACACACACACACACCCACTCCCCCTTTCCACCAGCACACACCCACTCCCCCTTTCCACCAACACACACACACACACACACACCCACTCCCCCTTTCCACCAGCACACACCCACTCCCCCTTTCCACCAGCACACACACACTCCCCCTTTCCACCAACACACACACACACCCACTCCCCCTTTCCACCAGCACACACACACACCCACACACCCACTCCCCCTTTCCACCAGCACACACACACACACACACACACCCACTCCCCCTTTCCACCAGCACACACACACCCACTCCCCCTTTCCACCAGCACACACACACACTCCCCCTTTCCACCAGCACACACACACACACTCCCCCTTTCCACCAGCACACACACACACTCCCCCTTTCCACCAGCACACACACACCCACTCCCCCTTTCCACCAGCACACACACACCCACTCCCCCTTTCCACCAGCACACACACACACCCACTCCCCCTTTCCATCAGCACACACACACCCACTCCCCCTTTCCACCAGCACACACACACACTCCCCTTTCCACCAGCACACACACACACACTCCCCCTTTCCACCAGCACACACACACACTCCCCTTTCCACCAGCACACACACACCCACTCCCCTTTCCACCAGCACACACACACCCACTCCCCCTTTCCACCAGCACACACACACACCCACTACCCCTTTCCACCAGCACACACACACCCACTCCCCCTTTCCACCAGCACACACACACCCACTCCCCTTTCCACCAGCACACACACACACCCACTCCCCCTTTCCACCAGCACACACACACACCCACTCCCCCTTTCCACCAGCACACACACACACACCTCCCCCTTTCCACCAGCACACACACACCCACTCCCCCTTTCCACCAGCACACACACACCCACTCCCCCTTTCCACCAGCACACACACACACACACACTCCCCTTTCCACCAGCACACACACACCCACTCCCCCTTTCCACCAGCACACACACACCCACTCCCCCTTTCCACCAACACACACACACCCACTCCCCCTTTCCACCAACACACACACACCCACTCCCCCTTTCCACCAACACACACACACCCACTCCCCCTTTCCACCAGCACACACACCACTCCCCCTTTCCACCAGCACACACACCCACTCCCCCTTTCCACCAACACACACACACACCCCACTCCCCCTTTCCACCAACACACACACACCCACTCCCCCTTTCCACCAACACACACACACCCACTCCCCCTTTCCACCAACTCACACACACCCACTCCCCCTTTCCACTAACCCACACTCCCTGGGCCTCTACCCACCATGGAGCAGTTCTTAGAATATGTAGAGGGGTTTATAGAGGTGAGTTGGTAGAGCATCTTGCAGACGATGATGACGCAGGTCCAGACGGTACAGACGCTGGAGGCCAGGGGCCTGAACTGACTGAAGGGCAGGGCGAACGCCCAACTCACCAGGAACACATAGTTGAACAGAGACACCTGGAGAACAGATTCAGTCAAGAGACACCTTAACATTCTCAAGGTGGAATATGTGTTCTGAAAATACAGTGGGACTGTCCATACATTGGATTTTGGAAGCCTATTTTGATGGAGGAGGAGAGTTGTCCGTTACAATGTAAAGACCATTTAGAGAGATCAACTGAAAAGTGGTGAGACTGTGCATACACAATCCATTAACAATCAGTGATTGTGAGGACTGTTAGCATCTCACGCTAGTATTCTCATTGCAATCCTGGTGAGAAAGTAGCTGAATAGGTCAGCTCACCTCTTTGATGGAGACCCAGATGATGTAGGATGAGACAATCTTGATGATGTGGAGCTCCAGGAGCCACCAGACGGTCAGTTGCAGCTGCTGGAAGTACTGCAGGAACTTGAGGAAGAGCACCGTGAGGCGGTCCACCACCAGATACCATTTACTCCTCAGGTCTGGGAGAGGAGGGAGAGTGGGAAAGACACACACACACACAGAGAGACAGAGACAGAGACAGAGACAGAGACAGAGACAGAGACAGAGACAGAGACAGAGACAGAGACAGAGACAGAGACAGAGGAGAGAGAGAGAGAGACAGACAGACAGACAGACAGACAGACAGACAGACAGACAGACAGAGACAGAGACAGACAGACAGACAGACAGACAGAGACAGACAGACAGACAGACAGACAGACAGACAGACAGACAGACAGACAGACAGACAGAGAGAGATAGAGAGACACAGAGAGAGAGAGAGTGTGTGAGAGAGCGAGAGAGAGAGAGAGAGAGATAGAGAGAGGACTTCACGTTAATAGTAGAAATTGAAACACTCTTTGTTCAAGAGCTAACCTGAGATTGTTTACAGTCAATTGTCAAGCAGTATTAAGGCCTAGATAAATCACTCTGTAAATGGGGACATAAATCTCACTAGCCTACAGTACACAGACGGAGATCCCGTTCCAAGTGCAGAGCTGCAGACAGTGAGCCAGAATACCACTAGGGGGTGGTGTTCAATTTGAATGGTGGTGGATGGGGGACAACATCGAAAGATAATTCAGTTCTCAACATTCAGTATAGTGTGCCGTCTGACGTGATGCTTTACAAACAAGTGATACTCTCATCTAACCTTGGAATACCCCCCTTCACAACCTTTTCACAACCAAAAGCAAACCATTTCAGATCCAACTGTCTGATAGCTAACAACAGGGAAGATGAGATCTGTGCCTTCATAACAGGAGCAGACAGAGATAGATCACACAGACACCTCTGACAGACAAACTTGTGTCACTTCCACGTGCGATTTACTCCCCTCGACTATGTGTGACTGGGCTGAGGGGATTTCAGTCATCACACACACACACACGCAAACACCTCTAACATATTCAAACTCAGCAGGAAACAGATGTTGAACAGCCCAAGCACTGTTCTGTCAAGACTCTGAGACAGCGTCAGGGTTCAGACACACACACACAAACAAACTAGAGCTTGGACGATAAACAGAAAACGACAACGACCATACCAATCATTTATCGAAAGCATTTCACTGATATCGTTCCTCTTAAGAATATATATAAGAATACATATAAGAACATATATATATATATATATATATATATATATATATATATATATAAGAATACATATAAGAATATATATATATATATATTTATATATATATATGAGTACCAGTCAAAAGATTGGACACACCTACTCATTCAAGGGTTTTTCTTTATTTTTACTATTTTCTACATTGTAGAATAATAGTGAAGACATCAAAACTATGAAATAACACATATATAATCATGTAGTAACCAAAAAAGTGTTAAACAAATCAAAATATATTTTATATTTGAGATTCTTCAAATATCCACCCTTTGCCTTGACAGCTTTGCACACTCTTGGCATTCTCTCAACCAGCTTCACCTGAAATGCTTTTCCAACAGTCTTGAAGGAGTTCCCACATATGCTGAGCACTTGTTGGCTGCTTTTCCTTTACTCTGCCGCCCGACTCATCCCAAACCATCTCAATTGGGTTGAGGTCGGGGGATTGTGGAGGCCAGGTCATCTAAAGCAGCACTCCATCACTCTCCTTCTTGGTCAAATAGCCCTTACACAGCCTGGAGGTGTGTTGGGTCATTGTCCTGTTGAAAAACAAATGATAGTCCTACTAAGCCCAAACCAGATGGTATGGTGTATCACTGCAGAATGCTGTGGTAGCCATGCTGGTTAAGTGTGCCTTGAAATCTAAATAACTCACAGACAGTGTCACCAGCAAAGCACCCCCACACCATAACACCATGCTTTACGGTGGGAACTACACATGCAGAGATCATCCGTTCACCCACACCACGTCTCACAAAGACACGCCGGTTGGAACCAAAAATCTCCAATTTGGACTCCAGACCAAAGGACACATTTCCACTGGTCTAATGTCGATTGCTCGTGTTTCTTGGCCCAAGCAGGTCTCTTCTTCTTATTGGTGTCCTTTAGTAAGAGTTTCTTTGCAGCAATTCGATCAGGAAGGCCTTATTCACACAGTCCCCTCTGAACAGTTGATGTTGAGATGTGTCTGTGACTTGAACTCTGTGAAGCATTTATTTGGGCTGCAATTTCTGAGGCTGGTAACTCTAATGAACTTAACCTCTGCAGCAGAGGTAACTCCGGGTCTTCCATTCCTGTAACTCTGTGTCTTCCATTCCTGTGAGAGCCAGTTTCATCATAGTGCTTGATGGTTTTTGCGACTGCACTTGAAGAAACTTTCAAAGTTCTTGAAATCTTCCGGATTGACTGACCTTCATGTCTTAAAGTAATGATGGACTATAATTTCTCTTTGCTTATTTGAGCTGTTCTTGCCATAATATGGACTTGGTATTTTACCAAATAGGGCTATCTTCTGTATACCACCCCTACCTTGTCACAACACAACTGATTGGCTCAAACGTATTAAGAAGGAGAATTCTACAAATTAACTTTTAACAAGGCACACCTGTTAATTGAAATGCATTCCAGGTGACTACCTCATGAAGCTGGTTGAGAGAATGCCAAGAGTGTGCAAAGCTGTCATCAAGGCAAAGGGTGGCTACTTTGAAGAATCTAAAATCTAAAATATATTTTGATTTGTTTAACACTTTTTTGGTTACTACATGATTCCATATGTGTTATTTCATAGTTTTGATGTCTTCACTATTATTCTACAATGTAAAAAATAGTAAAAATAAAGAAAAACCCTTGAATAAGTAGGTGTGTCTAAACTTTTGACTAGTAGTGTATATATACAGTTGAAGCCAGAAGTATACATACAACTTAGCCAAATACATTTAAACTCAGTTTTTCACAATTCCTGACATTTAATCCTAGTAAAAATTCCCTGTCTTAGGTCAGTTAGGATCACCACTTTATTTTAAGAACGTGAAATGTCAGAATAATAGTAGAGAGAATTATTTATTTCAGCTTTTATTTATTTCATCACATTCACAGTGGGTCAGAAGTTTACATACACTCAATTAGTATTGGGTAGCATTGCCTTTAAATTGTTTAACTTGGGTCAAACGTTTCGGGTAGCCTTCCACAAGCTTCCCACAATAAGTTGGGTGAATTTTGGCCCATTACTTCTGACAGAGCTGGTGTAACTGAGTCAGGTTTGTAGGCCTCCTTGCTCGCACACACTTTTTCAGTTCTGCCCACACATTTTCTATAGGATTGAGGTCAGGGCTTTGTGATGGCCACTCCAATACCTTGACTTTGTTGTCCTTAAGCCATTTTGCCACAACTTTGGAAGTATGCTTGGGGTCATTGTCCATTTGGAAGACCAATTTGCGACCAAGCTTTAACTTCCTGACTGATGTCTTGAGATGTTGCTTCAATATATCCACATAATTGTCCTTCCTCATGATGCCATCTATTTTGTGAAGTGCACCAGACCCTCCAGCAGCAAAGCACCCCCACAGCATGATACTGCCACCCCCGTGTTTCACGGTTGGGATGGTGTTCTTCGGCTTGGAAGTTACCTCCTTTTTCCTCCAAACATAACGATGGTCATTATGGCCAAACAGTTATATTTTTGTTTCATCAGACCAGAGGATATTTCCAAAAAGTACAGTCTTTGTCCCCATGTGCAGTTGCAAACCATAGTCTGGCTTTCTTATGGCGGTTTTGGAGCAGTGGCTTCTTCCTTGCTGAGCGGCCTTTCAGGTTATGTCGATATAGGACTCGTTTTTCTTTGGATATAGATAGCTTTGTACCGGTTTCCTCCAGCATTTTCACAAGGTCCTTTGCTGTTGTTCTGGGATGTATTTTTTACTTTGCACCAAAGTACGTTCATCTCTAGGAGACAGAATGCGTCTCCTTCCTGAGCGGTATGACGGCTCCGTGGTCCCATGGTGTTTATGCTTGCATACTATTGTTTGTACAGATTAACGTGGTACCTTCAGGCGTTTGGAAATTGCTCCCAAGGATGAACCAGACTTGTGGAGGTCTACCATTTTTTTTCTGAGGTCTTGGCTGATTTATTTTGATTTTCACATGATGTAAAGCAAAGAGGCACTGAGTTTGAAGGTAGGCCTTGAAATACATCCACAGGTACACCTCCAATTTACATTTACGTCATTTAGCAGACGCTCTTATCCAGAGCGACTTACAGGAGCAATTAGGGTTAAGTGCCTTGCTCAAGGGCACATCAACAGATTTTTAACCTAGTCGGCTCGGGGATTAGAACCAGCGACCTTTCGGTTACTGGCACAACGCTCTTAACCACTAAGCTACCTGCCGTCCCGGCAAATGATGTCGATTAGCCTATCAGAAGCTTCTAAAGCCATGACATCATTTTCTGGAATTTTCCAAGCTAGTCAGTTAACTTAGTGTATGTAAACTTTTGACCCACTGGAATTGTGATACAGTGAATTGAAAGTGAAATAATCTGTCTGTAAACAATTGTTGGAAAAATTACTTGTGTCATGCACAAAGTAGATGTCCTAACGACTTGCCAAAACGATAGTTTGTTAACAAGAAATGTGTGGAGTGGTTGAAAAACGAGTTTTAATCACTCCAACCTAAGTGTATGTAAACTTCAGACTTTATATATATATACAGTATATTAATAGTGTGTAAATAGTATTTTTGTTGTCTCTTGGTGTCTGTCCTAAATATAACTTATTACATTAAATTAAAAAAATATATATATAATCTTATGTTGTTCTTGTCTATTACTGTTCTGTACTTTGTCATGTATTTGTACGTTTTATGTTGACCCCCGGAAGAGTAGCTGCTGCATGTGTAGTAGCTTATGGGGATCCTAATAAACTAAACTAAACACACATTCAAACAGAGGAATAATTATTCTCACTCACTAGACAATCAAAGCTAAATGAAATTAGCCAGCATCAAATGAACACACCATTCACCGGGAAAAGACTACTAGAGAATTGGATCACATGTAGCCTAACTACTGTATCGGAGTTCAACAACCAAAATTCTCTATACTTACTATGGCTAGCTACTTAGCCTTGGGCTACTGCATAAAGGACAGTGAGAAAATACCTCTGAGAAAGAGGTGTATTCAGGGTACCATAATAGAATGATACATACTAGAGGAGCATGGCTCTGCCAAGCCTGTTTGTTCAAACAAGTCTAGACACTTTCATTCCCATCTGTTTACTGCCTTCCTCTCAATTCGTGCCTGATTCACCGTCACTCCAATAAAGCCCTAGCGTATCAGGATATGTCACAATCACATCCAATCAATTATTTTATTACACTCCACCAAAATACAAAGTCTATGTACTTGGTCAATTATTCATAAAGACTAACCTAGTGGGATATGTCACAATCAGAACCTATCAATTGTTTTATAGGTTACCCCCGCTAACGTACAATGTTTACTTATCAAATTATTCCAGGTGATCAATTATTCCAGATGACGGCTTCTATATGAGATATATAAACTATGATTGGATGAATGAAGGTGCTTGCAAACTGATCCAACATTTTGTGATTTTCATAAAAGGTTTATTTGTTATCACGTGTGGCATGTGCATGTCTGTGTGAGTCTGTCTGTCTGTACCTGACATCTCGTCGACTGGAGACTCTGGTTGTGCTTTAGGGGGGCAGGGGTAGTTCTCCGCCTTGCTGCAGTGCTCCAGTGGTTCTTCATACCTCCTCCTCTCCTCCTCCCTTCTATTCTCCTCCTTCTCTTTGTCATCCTCCTCTTCCAGCTGCATCTTCTCCCCAGCCTCCTCCTCTTTGGTGGTCACAGTGAGGGAGGGTTTGATCAGAGAGATATCTGCCAGACTGCCGTCTAGGTGCACCAGCCTGGGAGTGGAGAATAGAATATAACAATAATATATATATATATATATATATATATATATATATATATATATATATATTTAGCAGAAATGTTTATCCAAAGCATCCATACATTTCCGTTTAGGTGTGCCTAGTGGGAATCGAACTCAGGATAATTGGCATTGCAATCTGCCATGCTCTAGCAACTGAGCCGCACAGGACCAGAATATAAATAGAATTACTAGAATGGACAAAGCCTCTAATTCTAGTTTTATGGGAGAGACATTGTCAGGCTGGGTCCCTGTAGTTATCAAGAGAGTACTTGTTCTGTCTCCTTCCCTTCATGACCACTGGTCTCAAAGTGACAGGTGTAAACAACAGAGACCTATCCAGTCCATATGGCCTCTTCCTTCTCATAATATGTGACTAGTTCTGTACTGTTCTGTACCTTTAAAAATATATATTCTAATTTATGGAGAGCTTATTTACCATTCACTCGTAATCTCCCAAATCAAAATATGATTCAATAAAATAGCATGTGAGGACATTATGATGTTATTAACCCTTACATTGCATTCCACCCATACTTGCACTGCACCTTGTGCAGTGATCTGCGTAAAACACAGTTCAGAGGTGTGTAGTTAGTGTTTTAACTTGACACCATGTTAGAACTAGATGGAAATGGGTCAGAGTGAAAGACCAGGGAGGATATATAGTAAAACAGAGGGCTTGCCCAGGCAAGCAGCTTATGTTAGAGGCAGTAAGGCACCACTTAGTGGTCCTGAACTATGGGGTGTTTCCCCTCGACACTGTTCAGACACTGATTGACATGGAGGAGATCACAGTAAGAGCCTGGTACTTGGAACCCCTTATGGACAACTAACACTATTGAAATAATGAGAGATTTCTTTGATTTTCTTTGATTTTAGAGACGGTGAAAGACAACATATTTTGAGGGGTAAGGCCAGCTTTGCTTAGCTTTCCATGGTGGGGGCTTGTGTGTGTTTGTGTGTGTGTGCTTGTGTACGCATGTGCGTGCAAGATAAACACAATAATTGTTGCCTTGAATGACAACAACAAGTTAGCTAAAGCTAAAACAGGTGCCCTAAAGCTAAAGGTACAACAGGCAACGAGTAAAGGATTGAACACGAGCAGATAAAGAGAGGGGGCATTACAGTTAAACTTCCAGCCAGTAGGGGCATGGAGAATGGATAGCCATGGTAGATTTCACACATCAATTAAAAGAGACCCTTGAAAGAAAGTGTGGACAGTTTTAATTCAATTAGAGGCTACTAGAGCCCAATACCATCCAGGCAAAATTGCTGATACAGTGATATAGTATTGCTGTGATTTTTTGTGTGTGATTTGTAAATCGTTAGGCAAGGGCAATTTAAGTGTAGGAAAGGATGAAACAGCGTCTGTGCTACCAGTAAGTACAGATAGTAGTATAAATCCCCTCGCACAGTCCCCGCAGCCGGACAATTTTCTCAAGGCTTCTGGAAAGAAATGCTGTCGGGCATGCTCAACCGGTGTCGCTCATTCAGCCGACAGAAACTTTCAACCGGTTCTCCCCATTAAGCGACGAGTCGGAGTCAGAGGCCGAGCCTTCTCAGGTCTCTCCTCCACCCGTTACGGGGTCTGAGCCACCGAAGCCTCCCACCATTAGCTCTGACAAATTGAAAACCCTAGTCATTGGCAACTCCATTACCCGCAATATTAGACTTAAAAAGAATCATCCAGCGATCATACACTGTTTACCAGGGGGCAGGGCTACCGACGTAAAGGCTAATCTGAAGATGGTGCTGGCTAAGGAAAGAACTGGCGAGTATAGAGAGTATATGGATATTGTTATCCACATCGGCACCAACGATGTTAGGATGAAACAGTCAGAGGTCACCAAGAGCAACATAGCTTCAGCGTGTAAATTAGCTAGGAAGTTGTGTCGGCATCGAGTAATTGTCTCTGGCCCCCTCCCAGTTAGGGAGAGTGATGAGCTCTACAGCAGAGTCTCACAACTCAATCGCTGGTTGAAAACTGTTTTCTGCCCCTCCCAAAATATATAATTTGTAGATAATTGGCCCTCTTTCTGGGACTCACCCACAAACAGGACCAAGCCTGGCCTGCTGAGGAGTGACGGACTCCATCCTAGCTGGAGGGGTGCTCTCATCTTATCTATCAAACATAGACAGGGTTCTAACTCCTCTAGCTCCACAATGAGATAGGGTGCAGGCCAGGCAGCAGGCTTTTAGCCAGCCTGCCAGCTTAGTGGAGTCTGCCACTAGCACAGTCAGTGTTGTCAGCTCAGCTATCCCCATTGAGAACGTGTCTGTGCCTCGATCTAGGTTGAGCAAAACTAAACATGGAGGTGTTCGCCTTAGCAATCACTGGAATAAAGACCTCCTCCATTCCTGTCATTATTGAAAGAGATTGTTATATCTCACATCTCGAAATAGGGCTACTTAATGTTAGATTCCTCACTTCCAAGGCAGTTATTGTCAATGAACAAATCACTGATCATAATCTTGATGTGATTGGCCTGACTGAAACATGGCTTAAGCCTGATTAATTTACTGTGTTAAATGAGGCCTCTCCTCCTGGTTACACTAGTGAGGTGTTGCTAACATTTAAGATAGCAAATTTAAATTTACTCCCCCAAAAATGACTGCGTTTTCGTCTTTTGAGTTTCTAGTCATGAAATCTATGCAGCCTACTCAATCACTTTTTATAGCTACTGTTTACAGGCCTCCTGGGCCATATACAGAGTTCCTCACTGAGTTCCCTGAATTCCTATCGGACCTTGTAGTCATAGTAGATAATATTCACATTTTTGGTGACTTAATATTCACATGGAAAAGTCCACAGACCTACATCAAAAGGCTTTCGGAGCCATCATCGACTCAGTGGGTTTTGTCCAACATGTCTCCGGACCTACTCATTGCCACAGTCATACACTGGATCTAGTTTTGTCCCATGGAATAAATATTGTGGATCTAAATGTTTTTCCTCATAATCATGGACTATCGGACCACCATCTTATTACGTTTGCAATCGCAACAAATAATCTGCTCAGACCCCAACCAAGGATCATCAAAAGCCGTGCTATAAATTCTCGGACAACCCAAAGATTCCTAGATGCCCTTCCAGACTCCCTCCACCTACTCAAGGACGTCAGAGTACAAAAATCAGTTAACGACCTAACTGAGGATTTAAATGTAACATTGCGTAATACCCTAGATGCAGTCACACCCCTAAAAACAAAAAACATTTGTCACAAGAAACTAGCTCCCTAGTATACAGAAAATACTCGAGCCCTGAAGCGAGCTTCCAGAAAATTGGAAAGGAAATGGCCCTCCACCAAACTGGAAGTCTTCCTACTAGCTTGGAAAGAAAGTACAATGCAATATCGAAGAGTCCTCACTGCTGCTCGATCATCCAATTTTTCCAACCTAATTGAGGAGAATAAGAACAATCCAAAATGTCTATTTGATACTGTCGCAAAGCTAACTAAAAAGCAGCATTCCCCAAGAGAGGATGCCTTTCACTTCAGCAGTGATGAATTCATGAACTTCTTCAACGAAAAGAAAGCAAATTACGGACTCCTCTTTGAATCTGCGTATTTCTCCAAAGCTCAGCTGTCTTGAGTCTGCACAAAACTGCCAGGACCTAGGATCAATGGAGACACTCAAGTTTTTTAATCCTATATCTCTTGACACATTCATGAAAATAGTCATGGCCTCTAAAACTTCAAGCTGCATACTGGACCCTATTCCGACTAAACTACTGAAAGAGCTACTTCCTGTGCTTGGCCCTCCTATGTTGAACATAATAAATGTCTCCCTATCCACTGGATGTGTACCAAACTCACTAAAAGTGGCAGTAATAAAGCCTCTCTTGAAAAAGCCAAACCTTGACCCAGAAAATGTAAAAAGATATCGGCCAATATCGAATCTCCCATTCCACTCAACATTTTTAGAAAAAGCTGTTGTGCAGCAACTCACTGCCTTCCTGAAGACAAATAATGTATACAAAACGCTTCAGTCTGGTTTTAGACCCCATCGTAGCACTGAGACTGCACTCGTGAAGGTGGTAAATGACATTTTAATGGAGTCAGACCAAGGCTCTGCATCTGTCCTCGTGCTCCTAGACCTTAGTGCTGCTTTTGACACCATCGATCACCACATTATTTTGGAGAGATTGGAAACCTTAATTGGTCTACACGGACAAGTTCTTGTCTGGTTTAGATATTATCTGTCGCAAAGATAGCAGTTCGTCTCTGTGGATGGTTTGACCTCTGACAACTCAATTGTAAGTTTTGGTGTTCCTCAAGGTTCCGTTTTAGGACCACTATTGTTTTCACTATATATTTTACCTCTTGGTGATGTCATTCGGAAATACAATGTTAACTTTCATTGCTATGCGGACGACACACAGCTGTACATTTTGATGAAACATGGTGAAGCCCCAAAATTGCCTACCCTGGAAGCCTGTGTTTCAGACATAAGGAAGTGGATGGCGGCAAATGTTTTACTTTTGAACTCAGACAAAACACAGATGCTAGTTCTAGGTCCCAAGAAACAAAGAGATCTTCTGTTGGATCTGACAATTAATCTTGATGGTTGTACAGTCGTCTAAAAACTGTGAAAGACCTTGACGTTACTCTGGACCCTGATCTCTCTTTTGACGAACATATCAAGAATATGTCAAGGACAGCTTTATTCCATCTTCGTAACATTGCAAGAATCAGAAACTTTTTGTCCAAAAATTATGCAGAAAAGCCAATCCATGCTTTTGTCACTTCTAGATTAGACTACTGCAATGCTCTACTCTCCGGCTACCCGGATAAAGCACTAAATAAACTTCAGTTAGTGCTAAACACGGCTGCTAGAATCTTGACTAGAACACAAAAATGTGATCATATTACTCCAGTGCTAGCCTCTCTGTTAAGACTAGGGCGGATTTCAAGGTTTTACTGCTAACCTACAAAGCATTACATGGGCTTGCTCCTACCTATCTCTCCGATTTGGTCCTGCTGTACATACCTACACATACGCTTCGGTCACAAGATGTACGCCTCCTTATTGTCCCTAGAATTTCTAAGCAAACAGCTGGAGGCAGGGCTTTCTCCTATAGAGCTCACTTTTTATGGAATGGTCTGCCTATCCATGTAAGAGACGCAGACTCGGTCTCAACCTCCTCCCCCTGTCTCTCCCTCCTCCCTGTCTCTCCCTCGTCCTCCCGTCTCTCCCTCCTCCTCTCTGTCTCTCCCTCCTCCCTGTCGCTCCCTCCTTCTCCCGTCTCTCCCTCCTCCTCCTGTCTCTCCCTCCTCCCCCTGTCTCTCCCTCCTCCCCCTGTCTCTCCCTCCTCCCTGTCTCTCCCTCCTCCCCCCCGTCTCTCCCTCCTCCCTGTCTCCCCCCCCCCCGTCTCTCCCTCCTCCCTGTCTCTCCCTCCTCCCCCCGTCTCTCCCTCCTCCCCTCTCTTCAGTAGGTCCTATGATTGAGTATTGTCTGGCCCAGGGGTGCGAAGGTGAACGGAAAGGCACTGGAGCGACAACCGCCCTTGCTGTCTCTGCCTGGCCGGTTCCCATCTCACTATTGGGATTCTCGGCCTCTGACCCTACTACGGGGGCTGAGTCACTGGCTTACTGGTGCTTTCCATGCCGTCCCTAGGAGGGGTGCGTCACATGAGTGGGTTGAGTCACTGACGTGATCTTCCTGTCCGGTTTGTCGCCCCCTCGGGCTCGTGCAGTGGAGGAGATCTTTGTGGGCTATACTCAGCCTTGTCTCAGGGTAGTAGGTTGGTGGTCAGTTGATATCCCTCTGGTGGTGTGGGGGCTGTGCTTTGGCAAAGTGGGTGGGGTTATATCCTGCCTGGTTGGCCCTGTCCGGGGGTATCGTCGGACGGGGCCACAGTGTCTCCCGACCCCCCGTCTCAGCCTCCAGTAACTATGCTGCAATAGTCTATGTGCCGGGGAGCTAGGGTCAGTCTGTTGTATCTGGTGTTATTCTCCTGTCTTATCCGGTGTCCTGTGTGAATTTAAGTATGCTCCCTCTAATTATCTCTCTCTCCCTCCCCTCCCGGAGGACCTGAGCCTTAGGACCATGCCTCAGGACTACCTGGCCTGATGACTCCTTGCTGTCCCCAGTCCACCTAGTCGTGCTGCTGCTCCAGTTTCAACTCTTCTGCCTGTAGCTATGGAACCCTGACCTGTTCACCGGACATGCTACCTTGTACCAGGCCTGCTGTTTTCAACTCTCTCTCTCTACCGCACCTGCTATTTCAACCTCTAAATGCCCGGCTATTAAAAGCCAAGTGACATTTATTCCTGATGTACTGACCTGTTGCAACCTCTACAACCACTGTGATTATTATTTGACCCTGCTGGTCATCTATGAATGTTTGAACATCTTGGAGAAAAATCTGACCTTAATGGCCATGTACTGTTATAATCTCCACCCGGAACAGCCAGAAGGGGACTGGCCACCCCTCAGAGCCTGGTTCCTCTCTAGGTTTCTTCCTAGGTTTCTGCCTTCCTAGGGAGTTTTTCCTAGCCACAGTGCTTCTACATCTGCATTGCTTGCTGTTTGGGTTTTAGGTTGGGTTTCTGTATAGCACTTTGTGACATCTGCTGATTGATTTGATTGAAGTATCATGAGAAGTTGTATAGGTAAAAGGCAACTGCGACAATCACTTTAAGTGTATATGATATTGAAAACAACCATACATTGTATAGCTTGTCAAGGCAACCATTATGTCAGAATTCACTCGTATCAGGTTTGCTTCAAATATGACACATTTGTTGAAGAACAATAGCACTAATATTGATTGAATTAGAGCTTGGTAATACCTGTTGAGTTGATTGATCATGGAGTGGAGTGACACTTTGTCAAATAATTTTGAATCCTGCGAGACTTAGTGGTCAATTCCATGGACACTGCCAGAGAGTCAAATCTTACTTTCCTGACCCACATTCCCACACCATAGAGATAGATAGAGGACTCTAGTGCCCAAAAGCCTGTTATAGCATGGGCAGCGCCACTGAGGACTTTCACCATTTTCAAGCAGTCAACTGGGTGGGACTTCCTATGGGTTAAGGAAGGATCACATAATTCCATCCAGGTCATCAGGAGGGATCAGCCAATGGATTATACTCGTGAGGAAACATTCCATAACTGCAGGTGTAAATCGGCAACATTGGCTTCATACCTGTTCAAACAATACACTCTAGATGGCCGTGTGCACCCTTTCAGTTTGTTTACCAACTCATAGAAGTAGTAGAAGAAGAAAATGGACTACTTCAAAATGGAGATGGCCTCAATAGCGCTGCCCTTGCTCTCACAGACACCATAATGGGACAGATACAATGGTGCTATGTCTATGTAAGTATATGTGTGAGACCCACCTGGTGATTGTGCTCTTCTGTTTGTCGGCCACCGTCTTGATGTCAGTGAGCAGGAGGAAGCGCTGGTGGAAGTAGTGCAGGTGGAGGATGCAGACCAACAGGAAGGAGGTGGGGATGAAGATCCTCATGAACAGAGCCGGGACAGAGAACTTCTCCAGGCCCAGATCCTCCAGTCTACACAGGGAGAGACGGGAGGAGGAGGGAGAGACAGTGAGGAGGGAGAGACAGGGAGGAGGGAGAGACGGGGCGGAGAGAGAGACAGGGAGGAGGGAGAGACAGGGAGGAGAGAGAGACAGGGAGGAGGGAGAGACAGGGAGGAAGGAGAGAGAGGGCGGAGAGAGAGACAGGGAGGAGGGAGAGACAGGGAGGAGGGAGAGCCGGGGGAGGAAGGAGAGACGGGAGGAGGAGGGAGAGACAGGGAGGAGGGAGAGACAGGGGGAGGAGGGAGAGACAGGGAGGAGGGAGAGACAGGGGGAGGAGGGAGAGGGGAGGAGGGAGAGACAGGGGAGGAGGGAGAGACAGGGGAGGAGGGAGAGACAGGGGAGGAGGGAGAGACAGGGAGGAGGGAGAGACAGGGGGAGGAGGGAGAGACAGGGAGGAGGGAGAGCCAGGGAGGAGGGAGAGCCAGGGAGGAGGGAGAGACAGGTGGATGGGATGAGGGAGAGACAGGTGGAGGAGGGAGAGACAGGTGGAGGAGGGAGAGACAGGGAGGAGGAGGGAGAGACGGGTGGAGGAGGGAGAGACAGGGAGGAGGAGGGAGAGACGGGGGGGAGGAGGGAGAGACAGGGGGAGGAGGGCGGTTGACACGGAATGGTGGTAAAGACACATACACCCACACATTCACGAACAGGTGTGTATTTGTGCATACAGCCAAGCACACACACAAATACACACACACACACGCACACACATTCTCTCTCTCTCTCTGTACTCACTTGTCTTTGCTCATGCCGGTCATGTTGGACCAGACGTAGATGGAGGAGTCAAATTGGAAGGTGTAGACCAGGATGAGGACCAGCATGGTGTAGACCACCACAGACATCCAGAAGTACTTCAGCATCCTCCTCCACCACTCATAGTGCACCTGATGACCAGAGAGGTAGGCTATTACAAACCTACACATACGTTCAAATGACCATTCACAATTTTTAGTATGTGTAGTTTTATTTTTCATAGACACTCCAGATGTACAGAAATGGTGTATGTGGAGTGCACTTGATTTAGTTTCCCCGGTAGTACAGAACCAAAGGAAAAGTCCTATGAGACTAGATCAAAAACCTGCACACAGCCAGCCAGAGAGGAAGGTACCGTAAGCCTACAGTAACAGTACCTGGTAGCAGGCCACACAGAAGAGGAGGAGCATCATGTAGATGATCTTGTACATGACAATGCGTCCCTCGAAGCTGACGAAGAAGAACATGCCGGCGCAGATGTAGATCCAGTACTTGTTCAACATGGCCATGAACGTGTTGCCCAGCACCTGCATCATCTCCCTGTGGCCACCGCTCTCATCCACCTCCTCCTCCTTCACTATAGGAAACACAGGGGAGGGAAGAGCTGAAACAACGACAACAGCCACGAGGACGACAACAACAACATCAACAACAGAGGGATAAGCTAACACAGCTATGGCTAAATTGAATGTTTTCCATTTTGTTAAACTTTTTTTAATGATTAATGTCTTTCTTGACACCTGTGAGGTTATTCACATAGAGCAGAATCCTAATTCAAGACACATGCTTATATTTTGTTTATACAGGTCCCCTGTAGCTCAGTTGGTAGAGCATGGTGCTTGCAACGCCAGGGTTGTGGGTTCGTTTCCCTCGGGGGGCCAGTATGAAAATGTATGCACTCACTAACTGTAAGTCGCTCTGGATAAGAGCGTCTGCTAAATGACTAAAATGTTTATATCATGAATTTATGCCAATTGGAGATGTATGTGAAAGTTGGCATTACATGCCTTTATCTAGAACTGTACATACACTCAACAGGAACTCTCAGACAGACGGGCAGACTGACTGACTGATAAACGGACAGACGGACTGACTGACTGACAGACTGACTAACTGATTGACAGACTGCCTAACTGACTAACAGACTCAGGGGCCGTCTCACCCTTCTTGTGGGCTTGGATGACCCTGATGTCCGATAGCACCTCTTCTTCTATCTGGCTCTCCTTCCTCTCTGTCAATGCCTGTCTCAGCAGCAGCCAGAAACTCAGCAGGCACAGCATCTTGGAACCCAGTTCCCGGAAGGGCACCTCTTTCTTTAAGAAGAGCCCAGGCACGGGGTGGAGGATCTCAAAGCTCCAGATGTACTGTAGGATGATCAACAGGTTCCCATAGAACACCATGAAGGGGGAAGTGATCATGGCGTACTTGCGTCGGTCGCGCACCATCCACAGCGTGCACGACCAGATGAGGAACACAAAGGTCAGCCAACTAACGTAGGTGATACTCCACGCCTGGGGAGGGAGGGAGGGAGGGAGGGGGAGATGGGGAGGGAGGAGAGAGAGAGAGAGAGAGAGAGAGAGAGAGAGAGAGAGAGAGAGAGAGAGAGAGAGAGAGAGAGAGAGAGAGAGAGAGAGAGAAAGAAAGAAAGAAAGAAAGCTAGATCATCAAGCCACTCACATTAGGAACTGACACTGTGAATAATAGTGAGGTTAAGCATCACATGTCATTGGTGTCACTGGTGTTACTAAAGGAACCACTTTAGTGAGATCAGCCAATGGCATAGATTGGTTACTGAATATCCTTTAACCAGCAGATCAAATGAAGTGATCTGAGACATATGAAAAACACAGTGCAGAGTTGTTTCTCAAGAGAGAGGGAATCCTTCTATACATCCACCCCCACCACCACCTTTCAACCTTCCAGGGACCTCAGCAGTGCTCCACTAACTAACTACCGATGGAGAGAGAACACACATCTATTCCTTGGTGTATGAGGTAAAACAATAGGAGCGCACCCCCCCCCAGCCCTACTACACCCCACTGCTCTCTGAAATCCTATATCAGTGGAGCTTGGGAACTACATGGTACACATTACCTAGGGCCAACAGGGGCTGGCTGGAGCTGTCACCAGTAATGACTAGATTGGCCACCGGGAGGTGTTTATCCTGAAGCTCCCGCCGTCATCTGGGACTGAAAAGTTCCTTGCTCCTCTGACAGACACAACACACACACACACACACACGACTCACCATCATTGCGATGAGAGCACAGATGTAGCTTTGCTTCATGATGAACCTGAAGGTTGTTACCGCTGCGTTTGCTCGTGCCACGCCCCCCTCCTCCTCTGGTGCCATCGCCATCGCCAGAAGGAGGGAAGGAGGGAGGGAGGGAAGGAAGGAGGGAAGGAGGGAGGGAAGGAGAGAGGGAAGGAGGGAAGGTGGGAGGGAAGGAGGGAGGGAGGGGGAGGGAAGGAGAGAGGGAAAGAGGGAAGGAGAGAGGGAAGGCGGGAAGGAGGGAAGGAAGGAAGGAGGGAGAGAGCTGTTAGCATCTTGAGAACCGGATGTGAATCATCATCTAATAACTGCTGTCAGCCTTGAGAAGCAAATCCCCCTCTTTTTCACACTCCTTGTGATTTTCCTATTGTCCAGTGTTGCTGTTCTCCAGCATGAGTTGTGTGGGTGTGGAAGGTTGACGTTTGTAGGCAGAACTGAGCGAATTCCGCTAGATGAGCCAGCTGCAAAGTCAAAATGTGAATTTGTTTTATTTATATTTTTGGTATTCATTTAAGGTTTAGGGTTAGGCATTAGGGTTAGCAGTGTGGTTAAGGTTAGGGTTAAGGATATGGACAGATTTGATGACTTTGTGGCTGTGCCAGCTAGTGATCACTGTGAGAGAAAAAATAATGTATTTACCTGATTTGTTTAATATTAATAGTCAACAATTATATTCTTAACAATAGTAAGGCATTTCTGTTCTACTAATGCTGTGTTTTCTGTAAATGGATGGTTCCACTCTCTGCTCCCTGCAGCTGGTCTGGGTGTATCGTGAAGTACATGGTGTGACTCGAGTTTAGAGATAGTTTTATTAACAGAATAGACCTGTATTGTCTCCCCTCATCTTTGCTTCTGTTCAACATGGTCACACGGTCAAGAGAAAGAGCCTCTGAGAGTGACCACAGTATTTCAGTTCATCCTGTCTTTTACTATCTTCCAAGGGCACAGCTGTGTGGAGATGTGAGGTGAACAGAGGCTGTCTTGAACGGAGAGGAGTAACAGAACTAACGTTATCACTTGTTTGTGCGCTATTAACCGATGCACATAGCCATAAGAAGAAAACAGGGTAGCTTGTTTTCTTCCGAGCTGACGTGGAGGGGTGGAACCAGCCATGACTAAGCATTTTTAGGTCCACTATATAAGACGTCAGCATTTCCTGTTTGTTGGGCTCTCAACTAATCATCTACGGGGGTTCGTTGACCAGCTCCATTATTGCAGTAATGAATCGATATTAAATAAAGATGATTGTTTGAAGAAATGACAAAGTCTCTCTCACTTGATTCGAATTTCCACCACACCACTCTGCATTGCTGCCTCCAGGGCAAAATTCATGACAATAAATGCCAACCTATGTGGTTTTATTCTCGGTATGTGGGTGATACTAACCCAGGTCTGGTTGGCCTGGTTTGTACTGCGGTGTGGAGTACAGGTCCAGTCCCAGAGGCCCGTTGGTGGGGACATAGTCCGGACGAGGCCCGTTGGAGGTTACTATCAACACCTGGGGTAGAAAAACGCCCTTAGCGGGGAGATTCAAAATAGCGTTAGTAAGTTTATGAATGCGTTATCATCAATGTTTTTGCTTGTCCAATAGCTTTTATTTAAATGATATTTGTTGGCTAAGTGACGTCTGATTTCCAAGCAACTAAAACATTCTCAAAACTAGGTCATGTTGCAAGTTACAACATATAGAAAGGAATAGCATACTAACCTCAGATGTGCTGTATCCATCTTGGGTGGAAAGCTTGGAAAAAAAACAAATATAAAATTAAGACTGCCTTCATATGATACTCAATGTTTGCTTACAAACACATGACCAGTGACAGTATTGGCACACACAACACCTTGCACATGGACATTGCAGGGCCATAAAGGAATACAGTACACTACAGTACAGGTCTGTGTAATATTACTACAGTAAAGGTGTGTGTAATATTACTGCAGTACAGGTGTGTGTAATATTACTGCAGTACATAGTCAGGATGTTTGTGTACATTTCTGTCATCTGTGTAGTGAGTCATCCTCCACAGCTCTCTCCTCTTCTCTGCTTTGGGAGTGATGTTATCGACCATAGGCTCCTCCCCTTCACCCAGATCCCCCCCTTCGCCCTGATCAGGCACCTGTTAAACAGTAGAAAACATTTTTTTTCAACATGTACGTTACGATAAATGTGGGGATTAGGAAATCTACAAATGTCCTTGTAAATCTGTGGGTTTTCGTAAGATCCAACCATTTCCAAGAACTGTGGATGAGAGGAAGAATGTTTCCTCTGTGTCAATTTAGTGTGAAGCATAGAGTGACTCATTTAGTAAATATGGATACGCCCATGTTTTCAACCACAAATTGAAACAGCCCTTTCAATTAGAAAATACAGTTCAACACAGCTACACTGCACCAAAATGGTGGTGGTGTTACAGGAGATCCTATGCAGTTAGACCGCCGCCATTTTGGTGCAGTGTGGATTCTGTAGGGGAGCGCACAGTGTACCACAGGGCCCTGAACCAAAATCGTGTCAGTGTTACCGCAAAGTTAACACACCATATACCACTGGAGCCCTGCCCCAAAATGGGCACTGTGTTACAATAATATTAACTCACCGTGTCTGTGGGGTCCTGGAGCCAAAAGCGTATGAGCGTGGCCAGGGTGTAGTAGAGCACCAGCAGCATGATGGGGTTGACATAGTGGTGCCAGGCCAGCGCCGGGTTGACCCGGAACATCCAGGTGTAGGAACAGTCAGTCTGTACCACCGACGAGATGCCAAACAGACTGGTGGAGGGAGGGAAGGACGGGGGGATAGAGTATTATTTCTTACACAGTTGTGCGATGCTCTTGACAATCTGAGAACAATCCAGCCACAATCTATTGACATGCCATTCCCCATGTAGAGCTGAGAGAGAGAGAGAAATCACCAGAATGGGGCATATTATATTATTGAATAGGCAAGCAAATACTTTTGGAAGGGATTCTGATAATCAGAGAATAGCAGCAGTCAGCAATAGCACAGAGGATATTACAGAATTAAACTCCTCCATTACTTTCATTCCCTCTTTAATTACAATCACCCCCCTCTGCGTCTTGGCAGTTGGTTACATGTAAAAAATCAACTTTTACTGGTACAGCATTCTCTGGAATGGTAACCCTGATCAGTAGCATAACCAGACAATACTTTTGATTAGTTCTCCCAAGTCATATCGTCACATACTGTAAATGATCAAACACACACTTTTACATGGACAAGACTTGAAAGACAGTGTGACATGTTTCTATAATGCTGTGTATTTTCAATGTGATAATGAATGTAGTTAGAGTATGGGCTGCAGCCCGGTGCTGTGGACCCACCAAGATAAAGTCACTAGTATAAACAACAGCAACTGCTTCAAGCATGTCTCCGGAACCACAAAACCCACAATGCCCTGGCCCAACATCTTAGTACCCTCAGAAACACTTTCAACTTACACCAGCAGTAACAATGTTTTGGTCTCTCTCTTTCTCTCTTTCACTCTCTCTCTCTACTGTTTTAATAACACTAAAGAAGGCAGTCGGCGAGCAAAACAACAACAGATGTCTCTCGGGTAAAGGACAGAAAAGAAAGGGAGGACAGAAAGAGAGAAAAGAGAGGGAGATGCCAAAGTGCACAATAGTCACTCCAGCAGTCTTTCATTTTGGATTTATATCATGCCATTATAATTGACCAGAATAGTTTTCTCTGGGATCACGGCCCTCATGTCCTGTCAGGAGTAATGTAAGTATAACAGAAGTCGGCCTATGAGACTTGAGGTGCACAAACATTCTAAAACTGTAGCTTGTATTAATAATAGATAGAACCTAGAACACACTTAGTAACACGTTGGGTTTGGGTGCATGGCTCTTTTTAACTGGCCAAAGGAATAAATATGAAGTGTTATTTCCTCTGCCTCCTTGGTATAGCCAGCCTCCGAACCAGATGCTTTCATGCCCAAGCCGTTCTGCCACAGCTGGGGAAAGCTAACCACTGAGTACTGGTGTGTCTTCAATCAAGTGGCATAGGGTGAATGTCAATAGTATTTATTTGATTCCTCGTGTCCTCTCTCCTCGCCTACTTCTCAAAACACATTGGAGGAGGTCAGAGGGGAGGAGGAGAAGGTGAGGAGAGGAATCAAGGAAAAAATATAATTGAGATTTACCCAAAGGCCACAGGGCACTGTGTGGGTGATTCTAATCTGCCATGGATTGTCATGGTTTTCCAAGGAAGATAGACAGTGAACGTGGTTCAGAAATAAAAATGAATCTACAACAGGGATTGCAGGAGATCAAAGATGTAATTTGTGGAGTCATACGCACCACTACATGCAAACAACACCGATTGGATACACAACAAGAACACACAGATGCCTGAGTCATTGATACACCCATTCTTGCGCTGACGCTACGATAAACACTTATACCAAAAACCCCATTTGGCATTTGCTTCTAATCTGAGCATTTTATGGGCCACATTTGCATTTTTTTCTCTACTCTCAAGTCGTTTTTCTTCCGCAGTTTGGATCTAAATTGAAAAGCACACATATTTCGACTAGAGCTTGGGTAGTAACCAAAACGGTATCCTCGCCCGCAAATGCTAAATTACAAAGCTGGTAGTGATTGTACCTGTTTGATATTCAGAGGGTTCTTTGTTTTAGCCCAGGGGCAAGGCAACTATGCACTGAATCAGCCCAGCGCTGTAGCTATTAGTGGTGGGGTGCATCACAATTTGGGGAATATTTGGGGCCTGTGTCTCACAGACTAACTCCTGGGCCTTTGTCTCACAGACTAACTCATGGGCCTTTGTCTCACAGACTAACTCATGGGCCTTTGTCTCACAGACTAACTCCTGGGCATTTGTCTCACAGACTAACTCCTGGGCATTTGTCTCACAGACTAACTCCTGGGCATTTGTCTCACAGACTAACTCCTGGGCATTTGTCTCACAGACTAACTCCTGGGCCTTTGTCTCACAGACTAACTCCTGGGCCTTTGTCTCACAGAGTAACTCTGATTCGGCAAAATGGTCTGATCAAGTGGTAGAATAATGGGTTTCATTAAAGAAATTAGTGCAGACGTATAGGGAAACATCCCAAGCACATAACCCTACTTCTTTATTTCTCATCCCTTTGCTTATTCTGTATTTTCCTCCATCTTTCACTGTCCTTCCAAGGAGAAACAGGAAACACACGTGTACTGTATGTTTCAGTACAAATATAAAACTCACAGTGTGGGGGTGTTCTGTGTCTTAAGTCTTTCACATAATACTGTACCGTTTAAAAACGAAAAAAAAAAAAAATGCATGAAATGTAATGTCATTCCTAGTGGTTTTGAAACAGCGAATGGGGTGGTAATGTTCAACACATTAAAGCAAGACGGTCTTGAAGGTCAGTCCTATTGTGTTTGTACTGTTATGTCACAGAATACCCCTCCCCTCACTCACACACAAACACACATACACACACAAACACATGCACACCCACACCCAAACACACACACCTCGTTACCCAGCAGTCTCCATTTAAGTGATAATGCCAGAGAAGCCGGTGTTTGGAGGATATATTGGCACGGGTGTTGTTAGTGTCTTGGGCCGGCAAACCGTGCCAATATATCCTCAAAACACCGGCTTCGAGGGCATTATCACTTTTATTCAATGGGTTACCAACATATTCAAATAATGATTTACATATTTTCATTAAAAACGTTATTTTGATTAATTTCTTCATACTATTTCATCCTTCCACAAGAAATAGTCCCGACACAAATCTAGGGTTGCTACCCAAGCCAGCTGGTCGTTTGTTCTATTGGTTCGGTTGCCAGAGATGCGACCCAGTCGTTCAGTCTTTTTGTTCTGTATCTCACATTTCTTTTAGACTAACATTTAGTTTTCCACAGAGGAGATTTGTATAAACCTTGCTGTTTGTCTCTCCGATGCTAGATGCTTTTTATAGTGGAGATCAAGTTTATAAAGTGCCTGGCTGGGCTGATGAGACAGTGGATTGCGCAGTCAAATGGAACAGAATAAATAGGCATTTTAACGTCATAGATTTAGCCAGTGGTAACTTGTGGAATAGACACCGGCTGGAATGTGGTTTTAACCAATCAGCATTCAGGATTAGACCCACCCGTTGTATAAAGAACAATAATATACAGCGTTACAGCGGACTCCAAATACAGAACAGCCTTTGGACCACCCCCCACCACTTGAACGCACACACAGACACACAAAAGCAGTTCTCTGACAACTGGTGTGTAAGGTGTCTGTGTTCTGTCGTCAGTTACAGATTTGGGGGGCATATTTCAGTGCAAACGAGTGCTTTCAGCAATTAGTTCTGTATCCTTCACTAAGGCCTTTCTAAGACAATGCTACCGGCACCAAGCAACAGAAACATTATATTGACCAGCCCTCCCCAGGGCTGACTGTAGGCGTAGTTCAGCATTGTTACAGTGTTCTCCTTCTAAAAAGAGTATGATCATGCCCTAATTTACTTTCCTTAGGGTCTCTCTCTCTCTCTCTCTCTCCCTCTCCCCCTCTCTCTCTCTCTCTCTCTCTCTCTCTCTCTCTCTCTCTCTCTCTCTCTCTCTCTCTCTCTCTCTCTCTCTCTCTCTCTCTTTCTCTCTCTCCTTGAACCAGTCAGCTTAGATTTTTTTCTCCCTCTCTCGCTCACTCCCACAATTCGTGTCGAGTTCCTTGAAACCAGCTGTGTAATTTCTGAGCGGGCCAAGAATGGGCTGGCGTAATGAGAACCACCTGGGTCTGTGGAGCGGAGGGGAGCCGGGCCGGCCGGTCGGTGCCACCTCTCCCTGGTCTGGTTCTCTCTGGGCCCTGATAGGGGCTGGATGGAGGGGCCAGATGCACCAGACTGGGTCACAGGGTGGGTGGGGGAGTGTGTGTGGGGTGGTTGACCTAGGTTGAAATGGGGGTGGGTGGCTTGGGGGGTTGACACTGAACCTGGAATGTACCAGGTCATAGTGTGCGAGTGCAGTGTGTGTGTGATGGGAGGGGGGACTACTTGTCCAGATGCCCTGGATCACAGAGTGGGTGGGATTGTGTGTGTGTATGGGTCACAGAGTGTGTGAGTGTGTGTGTGGGGGGGGTTGTAGTGTGTGTGCTTATCTAGGGTAGAGGTATTCTGAGATATATAGAACTGCAGGGCCTAAATAAGGAGATAGATTGTGTGGGGAGATGAACAGAGTACAGTGATTTGTGGGATACCGATGTTAGCCTTAACTAAGATCTTGGTGAAATACAGTGGTTAGTTGGGACACATTAAACCACAATCGAAAAATCTATTTACTCTACGGTAGTCTCCCAATGCTCAATAGTTGTACATCATTGTACAGGGGCGCAATTATATATATATATATATTTTTTATTCAGTCGGATAAACACTCCAAACAGCCTACCCGACCGCTCGGAGGCTTCCGCATGGTCCTAAAGCACACCATTGCCTCGTTTTGTATCACATTCCAATGATAAAACTGGGGGGGACAAAAATTGCCATAGATAATCAAGCAGATTTAAGTCAAAACTGTAACTCGGCCACTCAGGAACATTCACTGTCTTCTTGGTAAGCAACTCCAGCGTAGATTTGGCCTTGTGTTTTAGGTTATTGTGCTGCTGAAAGGTGAATTAATTTCCCAGTGTCTGGTGGAAAGCAGACTGAAGCAGGTTTTCCTCTAGGATTTTGCCTGTGCTTAGCTCCATTTCGTTTCTTTTTTATCCTGAAAAACTCCCCAGTTCTTAACGATTACAAGTACCCATAAAATGATGCAGCCACCACTACGCTTGAAAATATGGAGAGTGGTACTCAGTAATTTGTTGTATTGGATTTGCCTGAAACATAACACTTTGTATATATATATATATATATATATATATATATATACAGTGAGGGAAAAAAGTATTTGATCCCCTGCTGATTTTGTACGTTTGCCCACTGACAAAGAAATGATCAGTCTATCATTTTAATGGTAGGTTTATTTGAACAGTGAGAGACAGAATAACAACAAAAAAATCCAGAAAAACACATGTCAAAAATGTTATAAATTGATTTGCATTTTAATGAGGGAAATAAGTATTTGACCCCCTCTCAATCAGAAAGATTTCTGGCTCCCAGGTGTCTTTTATACAGGTATCGAGCTGAGATTAGGAGCACACTCTTAAAGGGAGTGCTCTAATCTCAGCTTGTTACCTGTATAAAAGACACCTGTCCACAGAAGCAATCAATCAATCAGATTCCAAACTCTCCACCATGGCCAAGACCAAAGAGCTCTCCAAGGATGTCAGGGACAAGATTGTAGACCTACACAAGGCTGGAATGGGCTACAAGACCATCGCCAAGCAGCTTGGTGAGAAGGTGACAACAGTTGGTGCAATTATTCGCAAATGGAAGAAACACAAAAGAACTGTCAATCTCCCTCGGCCTGGGGCTCCATGCAAGATCTCACCTCGTGGAGTTGCAATGATCATGAGGACGGTGAGGAATCAGCCCAGAACTACACGGGAGGATCTTGTCAATGATCTCAAGGCAGCTGGTACCATAGTCACCAAGAAAACAATTGGTAACACACTACGCCGTGAAGGACTGAAATCCTGCAGCGCCCGCAAGGTCCCCCTGCTCAAGAAAGCACATATACAGGCTCGTCTGAAGTTTGCCAATGAACATCTGAATGATTCAGAGGAGAACTGGGTGAAAGTGTTGTGGTCAGATGAGACCAAAATCAACTCAACTCGCCATGTTTGGAGGAGGAGGAATGCTGCCTATGACCCCAAGAACACCATCCCCACCGTCAAACATGGAGGTGGAAACATTATGCTTTGGGGTGTTTTTCTGCTAAGGGGACAGGACAACTTCACAGCATCAAAGGGACGATGGACAGCGCCATGTACCGTCAAATCTTGGGTGAGAACCTCCTTCCCTCAGCCAGGGCATTGAAAATGGGTCGTGGATGGGTATTCCAGCATAACAATGACCCAAAACACACGGCCAAGGCAACAAAGGAGTGGCTCAAGAAGAAGCACATTAAGGTCCTGGAGTGGCCTAGCCAGTCTCCAGACCTTAATCTAATAGAAAATCTGTGGAGGGAGCTGAAGGTTCGAGTTGCCAAACGTCAGCCAGAAACCTTAATGACTTGGAGAAGATCTGCAAAGAGGAGTGGGACAAAATCCCTCCTGAGATGTGTGCAAACCTGGTGGTCAACTACAAGAAACGTCTGACCTCTGTGATTGCCAACAAGGGTTTTGCCACCAAGTACTAAGTCATGTTTTGCAGAGGGGTCAAATACTTATTTCCCTCATTAAAATGCAAATCGATTTATAACATTTTTGACATGCGTTTTTCTGGATTTTTTTGTTGTTATTCTGTCTCTCACTGTTCAAATAAACCTACCAATAAAATTATAGACTGATCATGTCTTTGTCAGTGGGCAAATGTACAAAATCAGCAGGGGATCAAATACTTTTTTCCCTCACTGTATATATACAGTATATATGTTTTTACCCATATACCAATAGGTGCCATTCTTTGCGAGGCATTGGAAAACCTCCCTGGTCTTTGTGGTTGAATCTGTCTTTCACATTCAGTGCTCGACTGAGTGACCTTACAGATAATTGAATATGTGGGGTACAGAGATGAGGTAGTCATTAAAATATAATGTTAAACACTGTTATTGCACACAGAGTGAGTCCATGCAACTTATTATGTGACTTGTTAAGCACATTTTTACTCCTGAACTTATTTATGCTTGCCATAACAAGGGGGGTGAGTACTTATTGACTCAAGACATTTCAGCTTTTCATTTGTTATTAATTCCCCTTTGACAAAAAGGGGTATTGTGTGTAGGCCAGTGACAAAAAATCTGAATTTAATACATTTTAAATTCAGTCTTTAACACAGCAAAATGTGGAACAAGTCAAGGGGTGTGAATACTTTCTGAAGGCACTGTAATATTAGTCTATTTCTTAACTCATGAAAACACAAATCCTTAGTTTATTTAGGGGATACCTTTTGGCTAAGGAGCACCTCTGACCCAGGGGCAATAGCCTCTTTAAAGATAAAAAACAACAACAAGATATTCTACTGAGCATGAACATGTTATATCATTCCATGCCCAAATACATCCAAATACGTTACATAACCTCTTGGGTCATTACCAAGTTCAACTCCACTCCACTACACACAAAACACAAAATTCCCATGGCATGACAACATCCCAACTGCTATTCCCTTTCAAAAATTCTCCGTGAAGTTGTTGGCGTGCGGAGTGGGCCTGAGTGTCTGATACCAGGACCAGATGAAATACACCATGATCTACGGCCTCCAGCAGATGTCAAACACATTGTTGTGTGTTGTCTGGAGCGAAGAGGCAGACGATGCACATGTTTTATCGGAGGGCCCTTTAATCTTGTCCACTGACAACACCCTGTGCTGCTTTTCATAGGAATTCCTCTCCCTTTCTTTTTTTTAGAGAAAGATAGAGAGAGAGAGAATTCTTCACCTTTTCAACTTGACACAAGTAATCTCTTCCACAAGAAATACCACCGCTTTCACGATCAGATCGTAACTTACCCGCTGTGACGCCGGATACGACCAAAGCCAACAGACGGACACTTGACACCCACTCTGACACATGCAATCAGCTCAGTCTTTAAGACTTGATTGGATTTCATGGGGAGTTATCTTATTGGTCACAATCAGAGCCTCAGCCTCAGTGTTACTGTATTCTTATACAGTAGCTTGCGAAAGTATTCACCCCCCTTGGCATCTTTCCTATTTTGTTGCCTTACAACCTGGAATTAAAATTGATTTTTTTGGGGTTTGTATCATTTGATTTACACAACATGCCTACCACTTTGAAGATGCAAAATATTTTTTATTGTGAAACAAACAAGAAATAAGACAAGCTTGGCACATCTAGCCATTGGGATTTTTGCCCATTCTTCAAAGCAAAACTGCTCCAGCTCCTTCAGGTTGGATGGGTTCCGCTGGTGTACAGCAATCTTTAAGTCATACCACAGATTCTCAATTGGATTGAGGTCTGGGCTTTGACTAGGCCATTCCAAGACATTTAAATGTTTCCCCTTAAACCACACGAGTGTTGCTTTAGCAGTATGCTTAGGATCATTGTCCTGCTGGAAGGTGAACCTCCGTCCCAGTCTCAAATCTCTGGTAGACTGAAACAGGTTTCCCTGAAGAATTTCCTTGTTTTTAGCGGCATCCATCATTCCTTCAATTCTGACCAGTTTGCCAGTCCCTGCCGATGAAAAACATCCCCACAGCATGATGCTGCTACCACAATGATGGTGTTCTCGGGGTGATGAGAGGTGTTGGGTTTGCGCCAGACATAGCGTTTTCCTTGATGGCCAAAAAGCTAAATTTTTGTCTCATCTGACCAGAGTACCTTCTTCCATATGTTTGGGGAGTCTCCCACATGCCTTTTGGCGAACACCAAACGTGTTTGGTTATTTTTTTCTTTAAGCAATGGCTTTTTTTCTGGCCACTCTTCCGTAAAGCCCAGCTCTGTGGAGTGTACGGCTTAAAGTGTTCCTATGGACAGATACTCCAATCTCCGCTGTGGAGCTTTGCAGCTCCTTCAGGGTTATCTTTGGTCTCTTTGTTGCCTCTCTGATTAATGCCCTCCTTGCCTGGTCCGTGAGTTTTGGTGGGTGACCTTCTCTTGGCAGGTTTGTTGTGGTGCCATATTCTTTCCATTTTTTAATAATGGATTTAATGGTGCTCCGTGGGATGTTCAAAGTTTCTGATATTTTTTTATAACCCAACCCTGATCTGTACTACAACTTTGTCCCTGACCTGTTTGGAGAGCTCCTTGGTCTTCATGGTGCCGCTTGCTTGGTGGTGCCCCTTGCTTAGTGGTGTTGCAGACTCTGGGGCCTTTCAGAACAGGTGTATATATACTGAGATCATGTGACAGATCATGTGACACTTAGATTGCACACAGGTGGACTTTATTTAACTAATTATGTGACTTCTGAAGGTAATTGGTTGCCCAGATCTTATTTAGGGGCTTCATAGCAAAGGGGGTGAATACATATGCACGCACCACTGTTCCGTTATTCCACTTCCAAAATGTTGACTATTTTGTGTATGTCCATTACATGAAATGCAAAAAAAAACAATTTAAATTACAGGTTGTAATGCAACAAAATAGGAAAAACGCCAAGGGGGATGAATACTTTTGCAAGGCACTGTACATCTAGATGATTACACACCGAAGATGTTATGCTGGTATGCTGTGATTCAAAATGATCCTGTATGCAGATGTTTGTGTGTTGCGTTTTTGGATGATGTATGTGCGTTGCCCTTAGATTTCAACGAAAGGTGATGTATTGAAACTACATGAAAACATTTCACATGACATTTTAATCATTTAGCAGACACTCCTTTTCAGAGCGACTTACAGTAGTGAGTGCATACATTTGTCATACTTTTTTGTACTGGTCCCCCGTGGGAATCGAACCCACAACCCTGGGATTGCAAGCACCATGCTCTACCAACTGACCCACACCTCTCCTGAAAAAACACACACACACACATTCTCACCTGGCGTAGCTATCCCCGGGTGGGATGAGCTCCTGGAAGAACTGGAACTGGTAGAGATAGAGAACCACCAGATGACCAGAGCTGAAGATGGCCATGAGGACACACAGACAGCTGAAAATGAGCGGGTGGAAGGTCCGACAGAAGGACCACCAGGTACACAGGCCCAAGAAGGTGAAGAAGTACACCGCAGAGGTCAGGGAGGGCAGCATGATGCCTGGAACAGCACAGAAGCAGAGGGGGACATAATGACTGATGGAACATCATCAGTGAGACTGGATGGAGCAGTATGCATTGTATTTCCTAATATTGACTTTATGTTGTTGTCCGATCGCATCTCTGATTTGGACATTTCACACCAGAGTATGACCTTTTTTTCAGTATTCTAGGAAAGGAAGTTTTACATTCAGTAAGGCTTTGGGAAAAAAGGTTAATCCTAACCATCAATGTGTGTATTGTCTCATACAAATGTTTAATATTGAATACTGAATGTTTATATGTAAAATGTCATTAAATTCAATCAATGATTCAATCAAGTCAATTTAAGCAAATTAGAAATTGAGTAACTGCACTGCTCTGTTGATACGTTTGGGATTGTCAGTCATTCGTTTGAGTGAGGGCACTTACCTGTAAGGCCCAGTAATATGGTTACCACTACTTTCCCTGCAGTGGTAATAAGATTCCCAATGATCTCCTTGACTCTGGACGCCACTGCCGCTATCTGACGAAGGATCTTCATCTTGGAGCTCTCCTCCTCTTCTTCTCCTTCCCCTTCTTCCCCCTCTCCTGTCTCCTCCACCTCGTCCCCAGTCATCTCTCCATCCCCGTGTTCAAAGTCCTCCTGGAACATCAGGTCGTCCTCCTCCAACTCCACCTCCTCCCTTTTCTCCTCCTCCTCTTCTTCCTCAGTCTCGTCTTCCTTCTTTTCCTGGGGAAATGTAGATGAATACAGTGAGTATCATCGCAGAAATTAATAACATGTACACCCTGCTTCATTGAGTAGAAACGGCTTTGCTGAGTAGCTCTGCTTTGTTGAGAGAAATCAATTCAATAGACTTTGAAGACATAGTATAGAATTAAGGCATTGTATAGCCAATATGTCTGATACTTTGAGTGTTTCTGTGTAGACACCAGAGCTGTGCTAAAAACCCTGTTAAGCATTTGATGCAGAACCATGTTGCAGTGAAACTGCCAATAAAGGTTTTAAGGAGGGTCTGAGGAGTTATGTCCTATTGTAATTATTAATGAGAGGAGTTAGAGGAGAAATTACAGGTCTGCTTGACAGTGACATACAGCAGGACCGTATTCCAGACCACATGCTTAACGGGCATTTTAACTAGTTGTCTCTTTTTATGGCATAAAACAACTAAACAAGTCTAACGACTGCCTCCAATTCAGCAAACCTGCACTTTTCACTAAATATCAGCCAGTGTGTGTTTTGATTTAAATAGCAATTATAATCTAGGCTATTAAAGACTGCTATCATGCAAACCAAGAAAAAGGCATATGGATGTCAGTAAATTGTAAATGGTTAGCTAACATTCTGGTTTACATTAGCCATGAGCTATAGTGTACGTCACATTGCATTTAATCAAGGTCAGAAAATAACATTGGTTCATAGCAGGCCATATGGTGGAGGTAACAAAGCTAAACAGATTGTTACAGTGTCTTGCAAAAGTATTCATCCGCCTTGGCATTTTTCCTATTTTGTTGCATTACAACCTGTAATTTAAATGGATTTTTATTTGCATTTCATGTAATGGACATACACAAAATAGTCCAAATTGTTGAAGTGGAATGAAAAAAATAACTTGTTTCAAAAAATTCTAAAAAATAAATAACGGAAAAGTGGTGCATGCATACGTATTCACCCCCTTTGCTATGAAGCCCCTAAATAAGATCTGGGAAACCAATTACCTTCAGAAGTCACATAATTAGTTAAATAAAGTCCACCTGTGTGCAATCTAAGTGTCACATGATCTGTCACATGATCTCAGTATATATACACCTGTTCTGAAAGGCCCCAGAGCAACACCACTAAGCAAGGGGCACCACAAAGCAAGCGGCACCATGAAGACCATGGAGCTCTCCAAACAGGTCAGGGACAAAGTTGTGGAGAAGTACAGATCAGGGTTGGATTATAAAAAAATATCAGAAACTTTGAACATCCCACGGAGCACCATTAAATCCATTATAAAAAAATTGAAAGAATATGGCACCACAACAAACCTGCCAAGAGAGGGCCGCCCACCAAAACTCATGGACCAGGCAAGGAGGGCATTAATCAGAGAGGCAACAAAGAGACCAAAGATAACCCTGAAGGAGCTGCAAAGCTCCACAGCGGAGATTGGAGTATCTGTCCATAGGACCACTTTAAGCCGAACACTCCACAGAGCTGGGCTTTACGGAAGAGTGGCCAGAAAAAAAGGCATTGCTTAAAGAAAGAAATAAGCAAACAAGTTTGGTGTTCGCCAAAAGGCATGTGGGAGACTCCCCAAACATATGGAAGAAGGTACTCTATTCAGATGAGACTAAAATGGAGCTTTTTGGCCATCAAGGAAAACGCTATGTCTGGCGCAAACCCAACACCTCTCATCACCCCGAGAACACCATCCCCACAGTGAAGCATGGTGGTGGCAGCATCATGCTGTGGGGATGTTTTTCCATCGGCAGGGACTGGGAAACTGGTCAGAATTGAAGGAATGATGGATGGCGCTAAATACAAGGAAATTCTTGAGGGAAACCTGTTTCAGTCTTCCAGAGATTTGAGACTGGGACGGAGGTTCACCTTCCAGCAGGACAATGACCCTAAGCATACTGCTAAAGCAACACTCGAGTGGTTTAAGTGGAAACATTTAAATGTCTTGGAATGACCTAGTCAAAGCCCAGACCTCAATCCAATTGAGAATATGTGGTATGGCTTAAAGATTGCTGTACACCTGGTGAATACTTATGCACGCTCAAGTTTTCCGTTTTTTTGTGTTATTTCTTGTTTGTTTCACAATCAAATATATTTTGCATCTTCAAAGTGGTAGGCATGCTGTGTAAATCAAATGATACAACCCCCCCAAAAATCTATTTTAATTCCAGGTTGTAAGGCAACAAAATAGGAAAAATGCCAAGGGGGGTGAATGCTTTCGCAAGCCACTGTATGTATATTCATAACTTAAATCCCAGGATAACAATAGACGTTGACCTTGCGTCATTGCTGGTATATTGTGTACTATATTATAAATGTTGTTCTCCTTCTCCCATTTATAAAAAAAATACACATGGGAACAGGTGCATTTCAAATGTACATAAAGACCAATTATTAGCCTGTTTGTCTGTGCATTAGATTATAAAGTGACATGCGTTAGGCGAAAGACTCTCCTAACGAGGTTAGGGGAACATAAATGAATCTACTGGGACATAACAGGATGGATGAGCATTAAGATAAATTAGATTAGGTGTGGGACGCTGGCGACGAGACAGAATGTGGGCTTCACTTCAGACTAGCTGACTCCGAACTGTGGTAGATGCTCAACATCGGTTAACATATGTTGTTTTCATATGTACTTCAAATGTCATTTGTTAATTCAATTTAGAAACAAGGACATTTAGAAACACTTTAGATAAAGTGTTTAAAAATATGTTAGTTACATAGTAGTTACAACTGTTATAGGCCTACCTGTTTGTGACTTTGTAACAATGTGTATTTACACCGTAATTACACCTAGCCTACTTATATAAATACATATGTTTTAGGATCCTTTTCAACACTACAAATTACCACAAGGTAGCAGACAATGGACAAAAGTATACCATTTATGTCACAATAACCAATATTTTACACACTTGTAAAAAAACTAAAGCAGTGGTATAAAATTCAACTGTGATGGAGATTCAAATGAAACGCACCTGTTCTTTTACATACTTTGCACAGAAAATGTATCAAGTAACATTATGGATATTGTTCAAACAAAATATGTGTGATATGCACTCAAGTCATAACAATCTTTTCATTTATACAGCAGGCTTTGATATCAACATCTAGAGGCATCAATCATAGGTTCACTGTCCAATGTATCACTCCAAATAAACAATAAAAAGAAGCCATAACTCTGAGGAAATCCAATTCTGCCTGTCCGGAAGGGAAACAAAAGCAATATGAAGGCTACTGGGCATAGACATGTTATTTCTGAATTGGCAAAATGACCAGAAATGGTACACTACCACAAAAAAATGAAATTCAAAGATGCCCTGGATTGGAATAATGAAATGTTTGATATTTATCATAATAAATACAATTTGAAGGAAAAACTATCAAAGTTTTGTTTGAGAAACAGACATCACTAATTAGATGAAGATCACCCGTTTCAGAATACAGAAAAAGCAAACTATTGCTATAAAATGTAACTATTCTATTATAGAAAAAATACGTGCTGTAGTGTTGTCAAGTATGCACGTGGTCATCTGAGATTAATTGGCATAATTTCCTCAAAACTTTATTCTCTCATGGTTCATATAGACACATATAATAGTCCAACGTGTGAGATCAAAGAGTCTTTGGGGATTCGGTTGAAAACTCAAGACCCTCGTTCAGGCACTGTTGCTGTGGTGGGAACCTCAACCTGGACCATGGTTCAACCATATCTAAACCAGGTTGATCCTCTCAACAGCACACTCTGGTTTATATCTACACTGCAGTCAGCAATTACAGAACTGAAATAAAATAATATTAGTGCAGCCTAATCAGTTGTTTATTTGAAAGGGGCCTACATGGTAAAAATGTAATCTGCCTACATACAGTGGGGAAAAAAAGTATTTAGTCAGCCACCAATTGTGCAAGTTCTCCCACTTAAAAAGATGAGAGAGGCCTGTAATTTTCATCATAGGTACACGTCAACTATGACAGACAAAATGAGAAAAAAAAATCCAGAAAATCACATTGTAGGATTTTTAATGAATTTATTTGCAAATTATGGTGGAAAATAAGTATTTGGTCAATAACAAAAGTTACTCAATACTTTGTTATATACCCTTTGTTGGTAATGACACAGGTCAAACGTTTTCTGTAAGTCTTCACAAGGTTTTCACACACTGTTGCTGGTTTGGCCCATTCCTCCATGCAGATCTCCTCTAGAGCAGTGATGTTTTGGGGCTGTCGCTGGGCAACACAGACTTTCAACTCCCTCCAAAGATTTTCTATGGGATTGAGATCTGGAGAATGGCTAGGCCACTCCAGGACCTTGAAATGCTTCTTACGAAGCCTCTCCTTCGTTGCCCGGGCGGTGTGTTTGGGATCATTGTCATGCTGAAAGACCCAGCCAAGTTTCATCTTCAATGCCCTTGCTGATGGAAGGAGGTTTTCACTCAAAATCTCACGATACATGGCCCCATTCATTCTTTCCTTTACACGGATCAGTCGTCCTGGTCCCTTTGCAGAAAAAACAGCCCCAAAGCATGATGTTTCCACCCCCATGCTTCACAGTAGGTATGGTGTTCTTTGGATGCAACTCAGCATTCTTTGTCCTCCAAACACGACGAGTTGAGTTTTTACCAAAAAGTTCTATTTTGGTTTCATCTGACCATATGACATTCTCCCAATCCTCTTCTGGATCATCCAAATGCACTCTAGCAATCTTCAGACGGGCCTGGACATGTACTGGCTTAAGCAGGGGGACACATCTGTCACTGCAGGATTTGAGTCGCTGGCGGCGTAGTGTGTTACTGATGGTAGGCTTTGTTACTTTGGTCCCAGCTCTCTGCAGGTCATTCACTAGGTCCCCCCGTGTGGTTCTGGGATTTTTGCTCATCGTTCTTGTGATCATTTGACCCCCACAGGGTGAGATCTTGCGTGGAGCCCCAGATCGAGGGAGATTATCAGTGGTCTTGTATGTCTTCCATTTCCTAATAATTGCTCCCACAGTTGATTTCTTCAAACCAAGCTGCTTACCTATTGCAGATTCAGTCTTCCCAGCCTGGTGCAGGTCTACAATTTTGTTTCTGGTGTCCTTTGACAGCTCTTTGGTCTTGGCCATAGTGGAGTTTGGAGTGTGACTGTTTGAGGTTGTGGACAGGTGTCTTTTATACTGATAACAAGTTCAAACAGGTGCCATTAATACAGGTAACGAGTGGAGGACAGAGGAGCCTCTTAAAGAAGAAGTTACAGGTCTGTGAGAGCCAGAAATCTTGCTTGTTTGTAGGTGACCAAATACTTATTTTCCACCATAATTTGCAAATGAATTCATAAAAAATCCTACAATGTGATTTTCTGGATTTTTTTCCCTCAATTTGTCTGTCATAGTTGACGTGTACCTATGATGAAAATTACAGGCCTCTCTCATATTTTTAAGTGGGAGAACTTGCACAATTGGTGGCTGACTAAATACTTTTTTTCCCCACTGTATTTCCCCTACCATATATTTATTATACCACCACAATGAATGAGCGCTCTGTGCGATCACTCGCCACCCTATCGCGAAATCTCCACAGAGTAACACAAAAAAGTATTTCTAGCTGGGGCCCGAGAGAAAATTCCAAAGTCAGTAATCTGCTCACTATCGGCCATGTCATATAGTAATTGATCTAACAAGTTGCGTTTCACGAAGCCCGGTTTATTTAACCACGGCAACTGCTCCCAGGTGGCCGCGCCAATGCAGCATGCAGCTGGGGGTTCAAACCCCAACGCTCAACAGAGGAGTTAGCGAAATAACCAACGACTCCCCTATTAACCTCCTGGGGGATCAGATTCCACATTTCCCGGCTCTCACAAACAGGCTCTCAGTCTGTCCACAGGCCGCACCTACTGTAACATACCATATCACTAACACTCTGTGAGATGATGAAGGAGGTGGTTGGAGTCAGTCTAGACATCAGCACCTCCCCTGGTAGGTCTACTGCTGGTTCACTGTACAGTATTATGACTAGTACATACTGCCTGTTCACTGTACAGTATCATGACTAGTTGGATACCTGGTTGGTCATTTGTCAGCTTCTCTTTTCAACTGACCAATAACATTGTAAGACTCCATGCAAACTACTACATCATCGTACTACATTACTTTTCTATCAAGCCTTGCACTTTTGCCACACCAAAAAATGAGGGTATTTGCTTTCACTAAGCCTTTAAGCGTGTGAAAAACTTCAGGGATATTGCAAGAAGCGGGCAGGCCTCTAAAGTGAGGCCACAAAGTCCAAGTCCAATTCTATATCCCCAACCACAAGCCTCAGTTTAGTACCTTACGAATGGCACATATAAAATCCCATTGGAAACGCCACACCAGAGGCATTGGAAGCCATTCAGCTGTTCAGCCAGTTCCCTGTAAATTAGTTTATTAGTAAAGCCACAAATAACCAGATCAGAATTTGAGGCTTCTAAGACTCCTATGAACAATAACATTCGGTGGTCCTGCTTGGCTCAGATGGTAAGACAGTGCTTGTCACGTTCATTTACAGACGGGACGAACCAAGGCGCAGCGTGATATGCGTACATGTTTATTTTTCCGAATAAACACAATGACAAAACAACAAACGAAACGTGAAGTCCAACGTACACAAAACAAACAAACAAACAAACATACCTAACACGGAACAAGATCCCACAACCCACTAGTGCCAATAGGCTACCTAAGTATGGTCCCCAATCAGAGACAACGAGCTACAGCTGCCTCTGATTGGGAACCACACCGGCCAACATAGATCTACACGATCTAGATCTAAACATAGAAAATGCAACATAGAACATACCACACAGAAAATACACACCCTGACTCAACAAATACGAGTCCCCAGAGTCAGGGCGTGACAGTGCTGCTAGCAATCGGTTTTCCTGTGGGTCCTGTTTTTTGTTTTACATCCATGGGCTTATTAACACTAAAGATTACAATTACATAATTCATTTTACTTTTTTTTGTTATATAATGGAAACGCTAGCTATTCTCTCTTGGAATTTGAATGGCCTTAATATTCCTATCAAATGTTCCAGCTGTCTTGATATCCTAGCAAGAAACCATATTGATATAGCAATGCTCCAAGAAACACCCCTACTCCAGAAGGACGTACTGTACATACAGTAGAATAGAGAACCATTTGTACAAACTGGCTGCTTTTTCATCAGCCCCAAACAAAACTATAGGTGTAATTGTTACATTACAGCCTTATTCTAAAATTGATTAAATAGTTTTTTCCCCCTCATCAATCTACACACAATACCCCATAATGACAAAGCAAAAACATTTTTTGTGTGTGCAAATGTATAAAAAAATAAAAAACTGATATCACGTTTACATAAGTATTCAGACCCTTTACTCAGTACTTTGTTGAAGCACCTTTGGCAGCGATTACAGCCTTGAGTCTTCTTGGGTATGACTCTACAAACTCGGCACACCTGTATTTGGGGAATTTCTCCCATTCTTCTCTGAAGATCCTCTCAAGCGCTGTCAGGTTGGATGGGGGGCGTCGCTGCACAGCTATTTTCAGGTCTCTCCAGGCTCTGGCTGGGCCACTCAAGGACATTCAGAGACTTGTACCAAAGCCACTCCTGCATTGTCTTGGCTGTGTGCTTAGGGTCGTTGTCCTGTTGGAAGGTGAACCTTCGCCCCAGTCTGAGGTCCTGAGTGCTCTGGAGCAGGTTTTCATCAAGGAGCTCTCTGTACTTTGCTCCGTTCATCTTTCCCTCGATCCTGACTAGTCTCCCAGTCCATCCCACAGCATGATGCTGCCACCACCATGATTCACCGTAGGGATGGTGCTAGGTTTCCTCCAGACGTGACGCTTGGCATTTAGGCCAAAGAGTTCAATCTTGGTTTCATCAGACCAGAGAATCTTGTTTCTCATTGTCTGAGGGTCCTTTAGGTGCCTTTTGGCAAACTCCAAGCGGGCTGTCATGTGCCTTTTACTGAGGAGTGGCTTCTGTCTGGCCACTCTACCATAAAGGCCTGATTGGTGGAGTGCTGCAGAGATGGTTGTCCTTCTGGAAGATTCACCCATCTCCACAGAGGAACTCTGGAGCTTTGTCAGAGTGACCATCGAGTTCTTAGTCACCTCCCTGACCAAAGCCCTTCTCCCCCGATTGCTCAGTTTGGCCGGGCGGGCCAGCTCAAGGAAGAGTCTTGGTGGTTCCCAACTTCTTCCATTTAAGAATGATGGAGGCCACTGTGTTCTTGGGGACCTTCGATGCTGCAGAAATTTATCGGTACCGTTTCCCAGATCTGTGCCTCGACACAATCCTGTCTCGGAGCTCCATTTTAGAACAAGGCTGTAACATAACAAAATGTGGAAAAAGTCAAGGGGTCTGAATATTTTCTAATGCAATGTATATATGAAACTCAAAATCACCATCTTGGGTAAAGGTGAAGACCTTTACCCAAGAAAATAGAAATTCGACATACACTATATACAAAAGTATGTGGACACCCCTTCAAATTAGTAGATTTGGCTATTTCAGCCGCACCCGTTGCTGACAGGTGTATAAAATTGAGCACACAGCCATGCAATCTCCATAGACAAACATTGACAGTAGAATACTGAAGAGCACAGTGACTTTCAACGTGGCACCGTCATAGGATGCCACCTTTCCAACAAGTCAGTTTGTCAAATTTCTGCCCTGCTAGAGCTTCCCCGGTCAACTGTAAGTGCTGTTATTGTGAAGTGGAAACGTCTAGGAGCAACAATGGACGTGGTTGGCCACAGAAGCTCGCAGAACGGGACCGCCGAGTGCTGAAGCGCGTAGAGCTTAAAAATCGTCTGTCCTCGGTTGCAACACTCACTACCAAGTTCCAAACTGCCTCTGGAAGCAACGTCAGCACAAGAACTGTTCATCGGGAGCTTCATGAAATGGGTTTCCATGGCCGAGCAGCTGCACACAAGCCTAAGATCACAATGCTCAATGCCAAGCGTCGGCTGGAGTGGTGTAAAGTTCGCCGCCATTGGACTCTTAAGCAGTGGAAACACATTCTCTGGAGTGATGAATCACGCTTCACCATCTGGCAGTCCGACGGACGAATCTGGGTTTGGCGGATGCCAGGAGAACGCTACCTGCCCCAATGCATAGTGCCAACTGTAAAGTTAGGTGGAGGAGGAATAATGGTCTGGGGCTGTTTCTCATGGTTTGGGCTAGGCCCCTTCGTTCCAGTGAAGGGAAATCTTAACACTACAGCATACAATGACATTCTAGACGATTCTGTGGCAACAGTTTGGGAAAGGCCCTTTCCTGTTTCAGCATGACAATGCCCCCGTGCACAAAGCGAGGTCCATACAGAAATGGTTTGCCGAGATCGGTGTGGAAGAACTTGACTGGCCTGCACAGAGCCCTGACCTCAACCCAATCGAACACCTTTGGGATGAATTGGAACGCAGACTGCGAGCCAGGCCTAATTGCCCAACATCAGTGCCCAACCTCACTAATGCTCTTGTGGCTGAATGGAAGAAAGTCCCCGCAGCAATGTTCCAACATCTAGTGGAAAGCATTCCCAGAAGAGTGGAGGCTGTTATATCAGCAAAGGGGAGACCAGCTCCATATTAATGGCCATGATTCTGGAATGAGATAAGCAGGTGTCCACATACCTTTGGTCATGTAGTTTAGGAGCTTGTCTGACCACCACGCTTACTGCTGCCAACTTCACATTTCAGAATCTCCTAAAAGAGCCACAAGATGGCTACATTCTGTGATCAATTTGAAATGTAACTAAATTAATTCATAATGATCAATAAAAATTAAGTTGATGACCTCCAGATTCTATGGGATGCCACCAACATTTTTATAAAAAATTATGCAACTGCATTTGCATCTGGATTGAATAAATCACAATTAAAGAATATATCAACATGGGCCAGCATCCCTGTGGAACGTTTGACACTTTGTAGAGTCCATGCCCTGACGAATTGAGGCTGTTCTGAAGGCAAAAGGGGGGGAGTGCAACACAATATTAGGAAGGTGTTCCTAATGTTTTGTACACTCAGTGTATTTGTATAACTTGATGTGGTGATGTGATGAGTATTATTACATCAATAAAAATACCAGTATAATACATTTTGATAAGCTTTAAAAAGATGGCACCATTGCATGGACAGGGCAAATGTGGAAGGGGAATGCTTTTAAAGGCAATTAGACACATTATTTGGCATGTCCAAGAATATTTCCTCTCAGGTACAATAAAGTTGATCTTATCTAAAGTAAAGCCCTTGTCACATATATGGGATCAGTAACATGGCAGCTCGTTAACTTTACACCCTAAAGATATCAAACTAAGAGGGGCCCCTAGATTTAAGGCAGAGTGAACTATAGGTGGAGCCCTCCGGATAAGGGGTCAAGGGTGAAGTTTAGGAGTGTGTGTGGTCGGATCAGAGTGGTGGGTTTCAGTAGGCATCAGTCGCGGTCACCGTTGTCTTTTCCCCCTCCTACAGTAACATCTAGCTAGTATTAGCTAGCTACATCTATAACTAGTTCACTACCGTAGACTAGCCTACAGACTAGCCCACAGGTCCATGGACTAGCTATAGCATCACAGTGAGCCTGTACATTGGCATGTGTGATGACTAGGCTGTGGAGCTGTGAGAGGGAGCACAGCAGAGCAGTATGGTGGTGTGGTTCTAATTAGCCCCTGAGTCATACAGCTGTAAAGAACTGGTGGGGTGGGGGGTGGGGGGCACATACCAACTAATTACCACTCCACAACACACTACACTTGGAGAGAACACGTCCCCACACTGCTTTTATTAGGGGAGAGGGAGTAGGGAGTAGGGAGAGAGAGAAAGAGAGAGAGAGAGAGAGAGAGAGAGAGAGAGAGAGAGAGAGAGAGAGAGAGAGAGAGAGAGAGAGAGAGAGATTGGAGCAGGAGCCCTGTCCTGGCACTGAGATTCTTTCACTGGCATCAGATGAGTAGCGTTGAGGATATGTGCCACCAGATGAGTAGTGGTGAGGATACGAGCCACCAGATCAGGAGTGGTGAGGATACGAGCCACCAGATGAGTAGCGTTGAGGATACGAGCCACCAGATGAGTAGCGGTGAGGATACGAGCCACCAGATCAGGAGTGGTGAGGATACGAGCCACCAGATGAGTAGCGTTGAGGATACGAGCCACCAGATGAGGAGCGGTGAGGATACGAGCCACCAGATGAGGAGCGGTGAGGATACGAGCAACCAGTTGAGGAGCGGTGAGGATACGAGCCACCAGATGAGGAGCGGTGAGGATACGAGCCACCAGATGAGTAGCGGTGAGGATACGAGTCACCAGATCAGGAGTGGTGAGGATACGAGCCACCAGATGAGGAGCGGTGAGGATACGAGTCACCAGATGAGGAGCGGTGAGGATATGAGTCACCAGATGAGGAGCGGTGAGGATACGAGTCAGATACGAGTCACCAGATGAGGAGCGGTGAGGATACGAGTCACCAGATGAGGAGAGGTGAGGATACGAGTCACCAGATGAGGAGTGGTGAGGATACGAGCCACCAGATGAGGAGCGGTGAGGATACGAGCCACCAGATGAGGAGTGGTGAGGATACGAGTCACCAGATGAGGAGCGGTGAGGATACGAGTCACCAAGCACACGGCAGCAGAGTGAGAGATGATACAGAGGAGATAAGAGAGGAGGAGAGGTTAATAGGAGTTATGGGGAAACTATAGAAGACTAGAGGCATGGAAAGAGGAAAGAGATAATAGAACATGACAGGAGGAGAGAAAATGACATGCAGGAAGAGAGAGGAAAGAGAGGGAGAGGTACAAAAGAGAGGAGTCTGGTAATTCTAGCACGAAAAAAATGTATGCACTCAGTACTGTAAGTCGCTCTGGATAAGAGCGTCTGCTAAATTACAAAAATGTTAATGTAAAATGTAGCACTGCCGCTGCCGAAAACACAACACCAGCTAATGTCGACCAGATGTGTCTCCTTCCCCTGGCGCTGGAATGCAAATGTATTGCTAATGGGAGCAAAACAGGAAAGATTACGAAGTGCTGGTGCGTTGCATTGAGCTAAGATTAATGTTGCACGAATTAGGATTTTCGCAGGTTTACATAAGATCGTGTTCTTGCGGTTTAGGCCCACACGATTCCATCACCATCGATGATGGTCTGAACGAACCTAATAAAATATTCAATTCAAAATTCAAACGCTGACCGACGCTCAATGATTAACGGGCAGACAACGGCAAAATTAGTAGTGGTGGGGATTACACAAACACATCCTTGCAATTTTTAATAGGCATGAAAAATGGACCTCAGACCAGTCAAAGTGAATTATTGAATTACAGACGGACAGCCAACGAGAGAGCGAGAGAGACGGAGAGCTGTGCCCATGGAGACCAACATTGGGAGCCAAGCATCTTATTAATAAAGGTAATGCTTTTATGTCACAGAGTCAAACAGAGTCAGACATAACATGAACCACAGACTCCACTTAGAGTAAAATACATTAGGCGGTGAATATTAATGTTGTGTTTCCTATGTCCTGCCAACAGTCAATCAGTCTGGTGCCTAACCTGTCACTGTGTCACGGTCTCAGAGGCATCCCATACATGTCATGACTGTTACTCACCCTGGCACCACATAAATCAGGCTGGTGTCAAAGCAGGCCATCTATACGCCAGTGATTGCAAATCAAGATGTGGCTCAAGGAGTGAGGATAGTACCATCAAGAGTAAACACATGACATGCCAAAACGGGGGTAGAAAACTAGGCAGAGTGTTTGCAGCCAGGTGAAATACTGGCCTATGAGACAGAGGGGGAGACGCCAAAATCAGAGAAGAAGGAAAAAAAGAAGCAGGACTTTTTTGCAAAAGCTGAGCCATATGGCCGAAAACAGCTCGACCTTGGAACAAGACGCACGCTGGTGTGTGTCAAGCGAAGGCAGAAAAAAACGGAGAGTTGCAGGGAAAGGGCCACATAACGAAGGCCAAGCGAAAGTGTCAGGAAGCTATGGATCAATCGAGGCATTGTGGAAGACGGTACTCAAGTTAAAGTCAACGAGCAGAACCGAGTCACACAAGCCAAAGGTCGCAGAGGGTCACCAGGGGTCGGGAGAGGGGGTGCCTTCAGAAAGTATTCATACTCCTTGACTTATTCCACATGTTATTGTGTTACAGCCTGAATCCAAAATTGATTAAATCGATTTTTTCCCTCACCCATCTACACACAATACTCCATAATGACAAAGTGAAAACATGTTTTTTAGAAATGTTGGCAAATATATTGAAAATGAAATACCGAAATATCTAATTTACACATAAGTATTAACACCACTGAGTCATTACAGCTGTGAGTCTCTAAGAGCTTTCCACACCTGGACTGCGCAACGTTTGCCCATTATTATTTTCATAATACTTCAAGCTCTGTCAAACTGGTTGTTGATCATTGCTAGACAACCATGTTCAGGTCTTGCCATAGATCTTCAAGTAGATTTAAGTCAAAACTGTAACTCGGCAACCCAGGAGCATTCACTGTCTTCTTGGTAAGCAACTCCAGCGTAGATTTGGCCTTGTGTTTTAGGTTATTGTCCTGCTGAAAGGTGAATTATTCTCCCAGTGTCTGGTAGAAAGCAAACTGAACAAGTTTTTCTCTAGGATTTTGCCTGTGCTTAGATCCATTCCATTTCTTTTTTATCCTGACAAACTCCCCAGTCCTTAACGATTATAAGCATAACCATAACATGATGCAGCCACCACTATGCTTGAAAATATGGAGAGTGGTACTCAGTAATGTTTTGTATTGGATTTGCCCCAAACATAACACTTTGTATTCAGGACAAATGTTAATTGCTTTCCCACATTTCTTGCAGTATTACTTTAGTGCCTTGTTGCAAACAGGATGCATGTTTTGGAATATTTTTATTCTGTGCATGCTTCCTTCTTTTCACTCTGTCAGTTAGGCTAGTATTGTGGAGTAACTACAATGTTCTTGATCCATCCTCAGTTTTCTCCTGTCACAGCCATTAAACTCTGTAAATGTTTTAAAGTCACCATTGGCCTCATGATGAAATCCATGAGCGGTTTCCTTCCTCTCCGTCAGCTGAGTTAGGACGGACGCCTGTATCTTTGTAGTGACTGGGTGTATTCATACACCATCCAAAGTGTAATTAATAACTTCACCATGCTCAAACGGATATTCAATGTCTGCTTTTTTTTTCACTCATCTACCAATAGGTGCCCTTCTTTGCGAGGTATTGGAAAACCTCCCTGGTCTTTGTGGTTGGATCTGTGTTGTATGTGTGGGAACAGAAATGAGGTAGTCATTCAAGAATCACATTAAACACTATTATTGCACATAGAGTGAGTCCATGCAACTTATTATGTGACTTGTTAAGCAAATTTTTACTCCTGAACTTATTTAGGCCTGACATAACAAAGGGGTTAAATACTTATTGACTCAAAACCTTTCAGCTTTTCATTTTTTATTAATTTGGAAAAACATTATTCCATTTTGACAATATGGGGTATTGTGTGTAGGCCAGTGACAAAACATCTCAATTTAAGCCATTTTAAATTCAGGCTGTAACACAACAACATTTGGAAAAAGTCAAGGGGTGTGAATACTTTGTGAAGGCACTGTATGGGCGTCACTCTCTCTGCTATGGTCTTGTTCGGCAGAACAAGGCTACAACAAGGACCAAACGGCCCAAATTGGACGTCTTCACAGTTCCCAGACTAGCCAACAGCCGAATGAAGTGACTACAAAAATATTACATTTTCTTCACAGCTGCCGAGAGAAACACAATATTCTTATTCTGAGGGAGGGAAAAGGAACGTCAGGCATTTGTCATCCCTTTAACGTGGAGAACCGCTTGGTGGAGACCAACATTTTTTACAATAAGGGGCTCTTAAATTGAATCAAGTGATCAAGTTCAAACATTTCCAAGGACTGAACTCAATACCATAAAATGGTTACAATAAGATGACATGCTTTTCATTTTTACTGCATTAATAATTGGGTATATCAAATCAAATGGCAATGGTTAGATGGTGCAACACTACTTAATCATCCACTGCCTGAAAGAATCCTTTAGACTGATGATACTCAAGATGAGTAACTTTAATTCTACTGACTATCATTCCCTTAGGACATAGTAAAAACCACATGGCCAACTAAATCTAGAGATCTAGAGTCTTGTACAGCAATATACATTTGGAATGACCCATTTATACGGTAACCACAATTGGAATGACCCATTTATACGGTAACGACATTTGGAATGACCCATTTATACGGTAACAACATTTGGAATGACCTATTTATATGGCAAGCATTGTTGGAATGACCCATTTATACGGTAACAACATTTGGAATGACCTATTTATATGGCAACCACTGTTGGAATGGCCCATTTATACGGTAACCATTGTTGGAATGGCCCATTTATACGGTAACCATTGTTGGAATGGCCCATTTATATGGCAACCACTGTTGGAATGCCCCATTTATACGGTAACCATTGTTGGAATGGCCCATTTATATGGCAACCACTGTTGGAATGGCCCATTTATACGGTAACCATTGTTGGAATGGCCCATTTATACGGTAACCATTGTTGGAATGACCCATTTATATGGTAACAACAATTGGAATGACCCATTTATACGGTAACAACAATTGGAAGGACCCATTTATACGGTAACGACGGTTGGAATGACCCCGCCATTCATCACCCACAAAACATAATGAACAAAGACAAATTCGTATTGAGTAATATGACAAAGCCCCCCAATTTCCTGTTCGGCCCGCTGAACGTAATCTCTTTAGCTGCCGAGACCCAACCCGAGACCCCTTTCAAGAGAGTTGCTGCGTTTTTCATCAACTGACCCCATCCCCTCTTTCGCTTCTCACTTGTACAACAGCTATCTCGTCTCCGAGGCATGTCATCTAGACCTACATCTCTGTTGTGGCCGGCGTATTGCCAGATGAACAGGCTCCACCAGTGTGTACGTGTGTGTGTGTGTGTGTGTGTTGCCAGATCAACAGAGTGGCTCCAGAGTGAAAGAAGCTTTCTAATATGCTCAGGGAGGCTGATCAAACACAGCAGTAGTCCCCCTTCACTAGGGAAAGAGAGAGAATCACAGTCCTGGGAAAAATCATCCACACACGCTCGCACGCACATGCACACACGCGTGCGCACACACAAGTGCACAAACACACACACACACACACACACACACAAATTATGGCTGTTTGGTATTCATCCAGACAGTAATGTGTTTCACTTATTACGCTCTCCTGGAGCTGCGGGGTCTAATTTATCGCCAGGTGGTCTATAGTGCACCTGGAAGTGAGCAGCCAACAGCCCCCCTGCTATAAAAGAGGAAGACAGATTGCAACTCTCCATGCTCTGAGAGACCATCGCACTGGAGACAGTGTGTGTGTGTGTGCGTATTTGTGTGTGTGTGTGTTTTGATGACCAAACATATCCCCAAATTGGTTGGATTACTGAGGATTAACATGTAATGTTAAGGCGCTAAGAGCTTACACTTTCACTGATTGCCTATGATTTAACAATTTACTGTTGTGGTAACCAAACTGGTCCATGAATTCTCTACTCTAGCCCCAGATAAATTCAGTGTAAGCCCAATTTTACAAAAAAAATATCGGAAGAGGACAGATAGAGGACAGCAGAGATTTTGGAGTGAGTTTATCTTTACAAGAGAAAGTTCAAGTATTTTTTTATTCGGGTTCTGTTAGTCTTGTCACTACTCTTCAGTAAATTCCTGGCCTGTATTGCGCTGTATTACGTGCAACATTGATAAGGGTGTTGGGAGTTTAGGGTTCCCATGTAAATCCACATAGACCAGGGCCCAACGTTTGTCTGTAAAGAGATGATGAGCTCACCTGACTATCTGGCTCGCAATCAGCGTTGTGCTGCTGCGACGCGTCTTTCACCTGCTGCTTCTCCTCCAGATTCAGGCACAGCAGCCACGTGACCAGGCCCGCCACGAACATGCCGATGTCTGGGATGAACACACGGATGCCGTTTCCTGCATCGGCACCCCGGACACTGCACACAAGGACAGAGAGGAACAAGGACAAATTGTAAGCCAATCAGGATAGATGAGATGGTGTTATTCTGCCATTTTCAGATGCAGTAGCCTATACTGTATTGTTTTATAAGGTTTCCTGTAAGTTCAGTGTCGATATTTGACGCCAGCATTGATAAAATTAAAACTGTACCAATTATACTTAAATTGTACATTTAAAATCTCTGTCTTTACCACGAGACGATGTTAAACACAATGTGATGTGGTTAAGAGCTAGTTTATATATAATGCAAAACATTCCTCTTAAAGGCTTTTATAGATCATAACAAAGTAGAGTAATCGTTGAATAGTTTACAGTCTGAATTCCTCTTCTATAAATATGTGGGTGCAGGATTTCCACGTATACCTGACTGGTAATAAAATGAAGGCCAACCACATTCATTCATATTACAATTTTGTTGACAGGATTTGTTTTCTCACACAAAACACGATGGATTGGTTGGGTACATTTTGAAGTAAATGAGGAAATGAAAAATGTAAAGGTAAACAAAGTAGGTATAAGGAAATGGCTATTTATTGTCAAAGTACAGCCTGTCTATACATTGTGTCCATACATTGTGTACTATACATTGTGTACTATACATTGTGTATTATACATTGTGTCCATACATTGTGTACTATACATTGTGTACTATACATTGCGTACTATACATTGTGTACTATACATTGTGTACTATACATTGTGTACTATATATTGTGTCCATACATTGTGTACTATACATTGTGTACCGTACATTGTGTCCATACATTGTGTACTATACATTGTGTTCTATACATTGTGTACTATACATTGTGTACTATACATTGTGTTCTATACATTGTGTACTACACATTGTGTACTATACATTGTGTTCTATACATTGTGTACTATACATTGTGTTCTATACATTGTGTCCATAAATTGTGTACTATACATTGTGTTCTATACATTGTGTACTATACATTGTGTTCTATACATTGTGTACTATACACAATGTTTTACAGGCCTTCCTCCACCCACACCAATAAAAGCATGGCCTGTATTACATTTATAACAATTTTCATTAAAAAAATTCATTCAAACATCCAAAAAACCCTTCGAGCTAAAATAACGCCTGAGGATTTTGTTTTCTCACACAAAACACGATGGATTGGTTGGGTACATTTTGAAGTAAATGAGGAAATGAAAAATGTAAAGGTAAACAAAGTAGGTGTAAGGAAATGGCTATCTATTGTCAAAGTACAGCCTGTCTATACATTGTGTCCATACATTGTGTACTATACATTGTGTACTATACATTGTGTATTATACATTGTGTCCATACATTGTGTACTATACATTGTGTACTATACATTGCGTACTATACATTGTGTACTATACATTGTGTACTATACATTGTGTACTATACATTGTGTCCATACATTGTGTACTATACATTGTGTACTATACATTGCATACTATACATTGTGTCCATACATTGTGTACTATACATTGTGTACTATACATTGCGTACTATACATTGTGTCCATACATTGTGTACTATACATTGTGTTCTATACATTGTGTACTATACATTGCGTACTATACATTGTGTACTATACATTGTGTACTATACATTGTGTACTATATATTGTGTCCATACATTGTGTACTATACATTGTGTACTATACATTGTGTACTATATATTGTGTCCATACATTGTGTACTATACATTGTGTTCTATACATTGTGTTCTATACATTGTGTACTATACACAATGTTTTACAGGCCTTCCTCCACCCACACCAATAAAAGCATGGCCTGTATTACATTTATAACAAATTTCATTAAAAAAATTCATTCAAACATCCAAAACCCCCTTCGAGCTAAAATAACGCCTGAGATTAAATTAATTAAATACACAGAAAACATTTTTTTCCACAGTAAAGGCGTGGGTTATTCCCACTGTCCTCCTTGTTACAGTGCTGGTCCGGCTGGTTCTTATTTCCCGTGCTCTGGAAGTGTATGCTGTGCTGTGTCCATTACAGTGGGCCCAACTCTGGTCTCCCTCGCTTGGCCAAAAAACATCTCTAATGAAATTAAACCATCCAATCCTTACCATGGCCTTCTTTCAATGCCAACGCCCCAACCCCAATTTCCCTAGAAAAGCGTAACTTAACTTCTCAACTTTCATATTTGCTCGGGTTCAACGCAGTGAGCAGCAACACTTAGCAGATGTGAGAGAAAGAAGAAAAATAAAAACAAACACTTCTGTTTCAGATCTTGAAAAAGAAGCGCCTGGGGCTGGTGGAGCTGAAGTTACACTTTCAGAGGAACATTTTGAGATACATTTTCTATTCGTGAATTGGGAGTGTGGGTGCGCAGTGCTGACTTCTGGCTGGCAGGGAGCTTTTCATAAGAGGCCGTGGTGGGAGCACACAACACAGTACACCCTCTATGAACCAAAGACAGCTCAGGAGGCTGGTATTTCTGGTGAGCCATAGTGCAATGCGCTCTGGGAGACCGTGTGATCAGGGTGGGACCTAGACATCACCAGACGCACGGCCAGGGACACCGTGGGAGAGCACAAGGAGCTTAACATCAGTGATGGCGTTCCGAAAAAAAAGGAAGGTCAAACAAGAAAAAAGGAATCTAGTGTCAGTTAGTTTGGAAGGGATGACCGAGTCTGTAGGACGGGAAGAAAGACTGATGTAGTGAATTGGATTCTGTTATCTATTTGAAGGCGTCAAGGAAGGCACTTTTAAAAAGCAGGTAGCCATTGCACAGGAAACTCTCCCCAAGAGGCCAATGGTAGTTGGGTCCCTGTGACAGTACTAGAAGAAATGGCTGTATAATCTCCTTAGACAGGATATACTGCCACAGGCAGTTTTCGCAGGCTTGTTGTGCTTTGTTGTTGGGTTGCATAAAACTTTAAACAAATGTTTGGATTTCCATGGCGCTCGCTCACCATGAACCCCTACGTTCAAAGGCAAGCGGCCAGGGGAAGGCACAGACGCAGACGCAGATGCTTTGAACCGAGCGATATTTGCCTTCTTAAAACATTTATAAGCTGCAGACGGCGCTAGTTAACGCGCTAGATAAAAACACATGAAAAAACCGGGGGCCCAAACGGCAGAGGCAACAAAAGCTCTTTGTAATGAAGCCTCTCTGTGTCTAAACGGTTTGCTTCTCTTGCCATTTAAAGGGTCTTTCATCTCAGTCCTGCTCATAAAGACAGAGCTGTGGAGCTGTGAGCTGGCAATACAAACCCCTGCACATGGCATTGATTTGGGACCGAAGATAATACGGGTGTGATAAATAACCACCTTTAACCATCTTTACTCCAGGAAGGGTCATTAAAGGGGAGGTGATCAAAGTGGGTAGATTTAGCCTGTCAGTCTCATCTCTGGAAAGATAGCTCGTATAACCTAATGTCTTTGTAGAAGGAAAAAAAAACATTGCAATTGAACTGGTTGATGGATACAGTGACAAGCTACTACCAAGAGTGAACAGAGCTATCTGTTGACTGGCAGTTAATTTCGGAAGCCATAACAAAATGTTGCACTAGCTAGCGAGCTAACCAGATTTAGCTGTTAGGAGAGACTAACTGGCACTGGACTTGAAGCCTTGAGGGCACACTGGCACGTCTATCAATGTGGCATAGGAGTAGACTGTGGCCCCCTGGCTCTCCAGGGTGCCCGGCTCCAACACACAAATACCAAGGAGCCAGAGAGGGAATCGGCAGCTTAGAGTACGGCCAAGACGAGGTTGTTCAAACAAAAGCACACAAACCTGTGATATGGATTTCAATCTGAATCCTATAAAGTCTTCAAACCAACGATTTGCATTTACAGTACCTTAACCATTTCAAAATAACTGTCATTATTTCATCTAGTTTTGAAGATATCAAAACTACCCACATCAGAATAGAAAGAACTCGAATTCATAGAGGCCTAATAATAATATGATTTGAAGAAAATGACTGCAATCACGATGACAAACTTAGAAATGATCAAGGATCTTGACTCTAGATCTTATAAGATTATTACTCCTAGTGTTTTTTTTTTTATTGTTAAAATAGCTTAGAAGATCCTAAAAGATCTTGCAGGACTTTGCTTTCACCTACTTCCACTATTGTACCTTGTATTTGCTCTACACCTCCAATGGCGCCACCCAGTATCCTGTCAATGCATGTTCTATCAGCTGTACGTTAAGAGCTGCTGGATGTAATGAGGATTTATGGGATACATTTTTCATCCATTACCCTGTGTGTGTTTGAATGCACATCTTCACCACAGAGGAGATTACTTTCCCATTAACCCTAATTAAAACATTCCGCATGGGCATGTCAACACATGTCACTCAACATGGCACATTTAATTCATTCACAAATTCACAAAAACATGATCTGCTTTCTCCTCTTTCAACTACAACTCAATCATTCAACAACTTGCATTGGCACATAGAACATGTTCATGAATCCACTGTGAAAACTCAGTAAATACAATTTCCCAAAGAGGAATCTCATTTATTCATTAATTTCGGTACCAGAACACCCCATGAGAGTGATAATATGGAGTCCATGACCCAATAATGACAGACCACTAAGATCATTGACAGGAGGCCATCTGAGTGAATAGCTTTGAAATTCCTGACTGAACACATCTCAACGACCTAGCGGGATATCTGGTCGTCCCGTAATCCAATCAGATCTCTCGTGCAAGTTCCTAATTAATTATTGCAGGCTTCCACTATCGTTGCGTCCAGGTCCATCAAATCAAATCTAATTGTATTTGTCACGTGCGCCAAATACAACAGGTTACAACCTTACAGGCTCTTTCCCAACGATGTAGAGTTAAATAAGAAAAAAAAATATAAAAACACATGAGAAATAAAACATACAAGAATGAAGCTATATACAAGCAGTACCAATACCTTATCAATGTGCAGGGATATGTGGTAATTGATGTAGATATGTACAGTGCATTCAGAAAGTATTCAGACCCCTTGACTTTTTCCACATTTTGTTATGTTACAAAATTGTTTTTTCTTCTTCTCATCAATCTACATAAAATACTCCATAATGACAAAGCAAAAACAGTTTTTTAAATAAAAAAATTGCAAATGTATTGTTTTTTTGTTGCTGAAATTCCAGATTTACATAAGTATTCAGACTCTTTACTCAGTACTTTGTTGAAGCACCTTTGGCAGCGATTACTGTCACGCCCTGGCTCTGGGGACTCTGAAATGTTGAGCCAGGGTGTGGATTTTCTATGTTTAGTTTCACGGGGTAGCTTCTATGTTGTGTTTTCTATGTTTTGGGTTTTGTTCTAGATCATATAGATCTATGTTGGTCAGGGTGGTTCCCAATCAGAGGCAGCTGTTGCTCGTTGTCTCTGATTGGGAGCCATACTTAGGTAGGCTGTTTTCAGCTATTCTTTGTGGGATCTTGTTCTGATTTGGTTTGTGTTATACCGTAGACGTCACGTTATCGTTGTTGTTTTGATCGTGTGATCATTCTAAATAAATAATATGTTCACCTTCAACGCTGCGCCTTGGTCCGCTTCATCATGTGTCAACGATCGTGACAGAAGATCCCACCTCGACTGGATCAAGCAGCGTGACGAGGAGAGAGGATGGACGTGGGAGGAGATGAGTGCGAGTCTGGCAAGAGGGATGGAGGCCTTGGCCACGGGTAGGAGTGAAGCCCATAAATTTTTTAGGGGGGCTAACGCCCGTGGACGACGGGGCAGCAGGAGGACGCCAGGCTACGGGAGTCACTGGTCACCAGGGGGAAGGAGGTTGTAGAGGCACGGCGAGAGGTACTGGCGTGTGTTGCCAGTCCGGTCCGGCCTGTTCCTGATCCCCACGTAGGGCCAGTGGTGTGTGTTCCCAGTACGGTCCGGCCTGTTCCTGCCACTCGCACCAAGTCAGTGGTGCGTTTCGTCAGCCCGGCGCGGCCCGTTCCTGCTCCCCGCACCAAGTCAGCGGTGCGCTTCGTCAGCCCGGCTCGGCCCGTTCCTGCTCCCCGCACCAAGTCGGTGGTGCGCCCCGTCAGCCCGGCTCGGCCTGTTCCTGTTCCCGCACCAAGTCAGGGGTGCGCCCGACAGCCCGGCTCGGCCCGCTCCTGCTCCCCACACCAAGCCAGTGGTGTGCGTGCGTCAGTCCGGCACGGCCCGTGCCTGTTCCCCGCACCAAGTCAGGGGTGCGCTTTGACAGCCCGGCTCGGCCCGCTCCTGCTCCCCACACCAAGCCAGTGGTGTGCGTCGTCAGTCCGGCACGGCCCGTGCCTGTTCCCCGCACCAAGTCAGGGGGTGCGCTCGACAGCCCGGCTCGGCCCGCTCCTGCTCCCCACACCAAGCCAGTGGTGTGCGTCGACAGTCCGGCACGGCCCGTGCCTGTTCCCCGCACCAAGTCAGGGGTGCGCTCGACAGCCCGGCTCGGCCCGCTCCTGCTCCCCACACCAAGCCAGTGGTGTGCGTCGTCCAGTCCGGCACGGCCCGTGCCTGTTCCACCGGTGGCTGGTCCGGCACCGGTCAGATGCTTCACGTCGGAGCTAGAGCAATCCGCTCCACCAGTGTTCAGTCCAGCTCCGGCCAGCAGGGCCAGACCGGACCAGGGGTACTGTGGGGGGTTAGAGAGGGAGTGGGGATCATGCCCAGAGCCGGATCCGCCGCCAAGGCGGAGTGCCCACCCGGTCCCTCCCCTGTGGTGTTCTGTTGGCGCGGTCGGAGTCCGCGCCTTTGGGGGTACTGTCACGCCCTGGCTCTGGGGACTCTGAAATGTTGAGCCAGGGTGTGGATTTTCTATGTTTAGTTTCACGGGGTAGCTTCTATGTTGTGTTTTCTATGTTTTGGGTTTTGTTCTAGATCATATAGATCTATGTTGGTCAGGGTGGTTCCCAATCAGAGGCAGCTGTTGCTCGTTGTCTCTGATTGGGAGCCATACTTAGGTAGGCTGTTTTCAGCTATTCTTTGTGGGATCTTGTTCTGATTTGGTTTGTGTTATACCGTAGACGTCACGTTATCGTTGTTGTTTTGATCGTGTGATCATTCTAAATAAATAATATGTTCACCTTCAACGCTGCGCCTTGGTCCTCATCTTCCTTAGACGATCGTGACAATTACAGCCTTGAGTCTTCTTGGGTATGACGCAACAAGCTTGGCACACCTGTATTTGGGGAGTTTCTCCCATTCTTCTCAGCAGATCCTCTCAAGCTCTATCAGGTTGGAAGGGGAGCGTCGCTGCACAGCTATTTTCAGGTCTCTCCAGAGATGTTCGATCGGGTTCAAGTCCAGTCCAGGACATTCAGAGACCACTCCTGCATTGTCTTGGCTGTGTGCTTAGATTCGTTGTCCTGTTTGAAGGTGAACCTTCACGCCAGTCTGAGGTCCTGAGCGCTCTGGAGCAGGTTTTCATCAAGGATCTCTCTGTACTTTGCTCCGTTCATCTTTCCCTCGATCCTGACTAGTCTCCCAGTCCATGCTGCTGAAAAACATCCCCACAGCATGATGCTGCCACCACCATGCTTCACCGTAGGGATGGTGCCAGGTTTCCTACAGATGTTACGCTTGGCATTCAGGCCAAAGAGTTTAATCTTGGTTTCATCAGACCAGAGAATCTTGTTTCTCATGGTCTGAGTCCTTTAGGTGCCTTTTGGCAAACTCCAAGTGGGCTGTCATGTGCCTTTTACTGAGGAGTGGCTTCCGTTTGGTCACTCTACCATAAAGGCCTAATTGGTGTAGTGCTGCAGAGATGGTTGTCCTTCTGGAATGTTCTCCCATCTCCACAGAGGAACTCTGGAGCTCTGTCAGAGTGACTATCGGATTTTTGGTCACCTCACTGACCAAGGCCCTTCTCCCCCAATTGCTCAGTTTGGCCGGGCGGCCAGCTCTAGGAAGAGTCTTGGTGGTTCCAAACTTCTTCCATTTAAGAATGATGGAGGCCACTATGTTCTTAGGGACCTTCAATGCTGCAGACATTTTTGGATACCCTTCCCCAGATCTGTGCCTCGACACAATCCTGTCTCGGAGCTCTACAGACAATTCTTTCGACCTCATGGCTTGGTTTTTGCTCTGACATGCACTGTCAACTGTGGGACCTTATATAGACAGGTGTGTGACTTTCCATATGATGCCCAATCAATTGAATTTACCACAGGTGGACTCCAATCAAGTTGTAGAAACCACTCAAGGGTGATAAATGGAAACAGGATGAGCTAAATTTCAAGTCTCATAGCATAAGGTATTTCTGTTTTTTATTTGTAATACATTTGCTAACATTTCTAAAAATCTGTTTTCACTTTGTCATTATGGGGTATTGTGTGTAAAAAAAAAATAATTTAATCAATTTTAGAATAAGGCTGTAACGTAACAAAATGTGGAAAAAGTCAAGGGGTCTGAATACTTTCCGAATGCACTGTACATATGCAGGGGTAAAGTGACTAGGCATCAGGATATATAACACTAAAAGTAAAAAGAAGTAGCAGCATATATGGTGTGTGCGTGTGTGTATATGTGTGTGTGTGTATGTGTGTGTGTGTGTATGTGTGTGTGTGTGTGTGTGTGCGTGTGTGCGTGTGTGTGTATGTGTATGTGTGTGTGTGTGTGTGTGTGTGTGCATGTGTGTGTGTGTGTGGTGTGAGTATGTGTGTGTACGTGTGTGTGTGTGTGTATGTGTATGTGTGTGTGTGAGTATGTGTACGTGTACGTATTTGTGTGGTGTGTGTATGTGTATGTGTGGTGTGTGTATGTGTATGTGTGTGTGTATGTGTATGTGTGTGTGTACGTGTGTGTGTGTGTGTATGTATGTGTGTGTGTGTGTGTGTGTGTGTGTGTGTGTGTGTGTGTGTGTGGGATAGACACCTGTGAGTGTGCATATAGCCAGTGCAGATAGAATCAATGCAGATAGTCCATACAGCTAGAGCGGGTAGTCATTGATTAGCTATTCAGCGGTCAATTTGCTTGGAGATAGAAGCTGTCTTGTTGGTACGAGACCTGATGCTACGGAACCATCCGGGTGGATGGAGTCTTTGGCAAGTTTCTGGGCTTTCCTTAGACACATCAGAGCTGGGAGAGCATGTCGTTCATCAAAGGAGACGGCGGAAACGTGAACACAGATCATATTCAACGATTCCTGGCTTATCGGTGATCTTAAATAGTTATGTGAATAAGTCGGTAGCCCAGGAGTTATGTGGCTGGGGTGGATTTAAGTATGTAGAAAAACAACCCTGGTTTAAGTGCTTTGATACCTATACTTTGAAAGGATTGTCTGTAAGCCATGGATTTGTGCATGATCAGCATGCGATTCTGATCCAAGCCTTTAGCCGCACGGCTTCAGTAGACTGTTTAACATTAATAACATAATCATCAGCTAGTATCGCTCAACAAATCCAAATATCATGAATATCATGGGGATCACACACACAGACAAAATGTGGTTTTATTCAAGGAATCCAAACATAAATAGATAGCATTTCTGGAGATGGTTAATTGACATAAGCAAAGATTTATTTACGAGTGCCAGGGGGCAAGGTGCTCTCTCTTTAGTTAGAATTTCTGGAGCAGACCATTTTAAGGCACTGGTACCTCTGCAAACCTCCTGCCACATGTCAACACACACACATACACACACACACACACACACACACACACACACACACACACACACACACACACGAGTGCGTGCAGGCAGGCAGGCAGGCAGGCAGACACAGACAGACAGACAGACACACACACACACACGAGTGCGTACGGGCAGGCAGGCAGGCAGGCAGACAGACACAGACAGACAGACACACATACACACACACACACACGCACCGAGCAGGGGTGCCAACTCTAGCTCTCAAATGGCAAGAATAAACTGTTCCTGTACCATTGAAACTGTGACTCCTCCAGACAATCTGCCAACTGTCATTTAGCAAACCCACTTTGACATACATTAATATCTATGTCAGGCTGAATGACACACGACTAAAATGGTTAAAACGTAATTCAATTCATTATAAAGCTTCAAGATGAACTATAATAACAAGGGAGGGTTAATGGTAAATTGTTGCGCCGCCCTCCTCTCATGTAGCATAGCAAAACCTTTGAATGTCTGAAAGCCGATGCCCTGATCAACTGTTCCTGTGCTTAGGGAAACCACAGCTAACGGGATGATTAGGAAGCTGACTGACAGACAGACAGACAGACTGCAATTGTCAACTTAGGTCTGTGAGGCCTCAGAAAGGTTGAAGGAAGGTTGTGGTAAGAATGAGCTATTTGCAAAGTGACACACCTAATGGCAGAGATAGTTCTTCACCAAAACCCAGCGTGGTGAGGTAACTGCTTTATGGCGACAATGGGATCCAGTTCTAAAACACACACTAAAAAGGGTCCCATCCAGTCGAGGAGGTGATACATAGGAAGGACAATGATTTCTACTATTTATCTGAGAAGCTGCCTATTTCTGAGAAAGTGTTCCAATATCGATGAACATTGCCGCTAAAACTGTGGAATTTCACTCCGGCAGCACAAAGAATGTCTTAAATGTCATTAACAAGTCTGTGTCTCCAATAATTTTGTCTGGGATGGCGAGACGGCCGACTCTTGGCCATCGTAGTATAGTTCTCCTTTGTTCTGTCTTGTGGAGTGTGGACCGGAGCAGAGCTGAAGCAGCGCTTTGGCCTACTCCAGAGGGTCACAACACTGGACACGCCATTGGCCGAAACAGGGGCCTAATGATGGAACTAGGGCTGTGGCGGTCATGACATTCTGTCAGCCGGTGATTGTCAAGCAAATAACTGCTGGTCTCACGGTAATTTACCGTTAATTAACATAAACACATTTAGCATCTCCTGGCTTCCACACATAGCCTACAAGTCACTGATGCAGACCTTTGGAACATCTACATTTTAAAAAGTCTAATAAATCCATGTAATATAGCCTACACCTTCACAATAAATCCATTATTTATTTTAGACAGGTCTAAAGAAGCATGATATGAAGAAAATGTAGTCTATTTCAGAAGAACAGAATAGCATAGTCTGAGTTGTCCTTATGTTAGGTCCTGATCTGGCTATGCCAAATGGGTGTGGGCTACACTAGTTCATTTAGCAGACAAAATGTGCTTAGAATTCCGTGTCATTATTTTATAGTATGAAGAATACAATTGAACAAAGCTGAATAAAATAGAAAGGATATTTTCTCCAAACGATTTGAGGGAGTGCGCACATGCGGCTATTCTGTGTTGAGTGGTTAACAAAGAAATAGGTATTCCTATATGCTTAATTTAGAGTTATTAATGTAACTTTAGTTGTTCTACAAATGTTGGGCTATATGTTTAGATTTTTAATACATTGTAAGGCTGCATGATGCGACTCTAATGATGATTTGAAAAAAAGTCGCTTGAAAGGCATGAGCTCTGCTTTGTTTTTTGCGCAGTACATCAGTCACTCATTCACAATTTGACAAGCACTTGATAATGCCTCAAATTTCACAGCGGCATCCCCTTTGTGTGGCCATAATGCACCCTAAAAAAATCCATGCCTTTTACGGCCAGAGGTCGTTGTGCCCTTCTCCCTAAGTGCTGCGCCCACCGAATCATCTCTCACTCACATGGCTCTCCATCACGTGATCGGATCTTCCTCACAGGCTACAAGTGCAACTGCGTGCGTCTGTATCCAATTCCGAGGTGCATATTGAAGATATTGGAAGAACTGTCCACATTTACTTAGGCCTAACGAACAGCAAAAGCACTAGCCTATGTCAATCTACTATCCCCCATAGTACAAAAGTCAACCTATTCTATTCTGTGTGAGAAATACATATTCCAAACATAGTCTGGGACAGTTGTGGGATGCGATAGATCACAAATTAATACAACCACTAGCATCAAAAAACATTTCATACGCAATGTGGCTGACGCAACAGATCAGAACGTTTAGCTTAAAATGTTGATATACTATTAGGCTATTTCTTCACATTATAAGCACAATGCGCACATGGTAGTAGGCTATAAGCGCGAATGTTCCATTAGCGGAAAACATGCAATTATGCATATAATGCTTTTATTATTAAGGTGCATTTTTATGGTGAAAATTATCTTCCCCAAACTTGAAACTCACATGCTGCTTATATATGCCAGTTAGGCTCTACACCCCTTGTAAAGCAGATTAATGTGCTTAATTTTAAGAAGTTATTTGGCCACTTTAGTTGTGATACAAAACTTATCAAAACATATAGGCCTATGAGCTAGGCTACATGAGGTGTGTGACTATGATTAAAAAAAGGCTTTGTTTCTTGTGCTGGGCATCATTCACAAGTAATAATATATAATTCACAAGTGATAGGCTAATATTGTCACCCAAAAGACTATTCTTGATTTAATCTTGTCTTTACATACACTAAATAATATATGTGTGAAATTTGTTTTGATTTAGAATGGACCATTATCATGCACCTGTATCGAAACAGGGGCAGCGGAAAAAATACATGTAATTTGTAAGTCGCTCTGGATAAGAGCGTCTGCTAAATGACGAAAATGTAAATGTAAATGTAATCTATACACTTAAATAGCGAATGGAGGACGTTTTTCCCGTGGTTCATTTTCATGCCAGCCAGGTAGGCTATACTCCTGTTGTAAATATAAGCAATGTGCTTAATATTAGGAAAGTTGAGAAATAAATATAGTAGGCCTAGCCTATAGAAAGCTGATCCTCCTCTTTTTAGTACAGGTCATCACTCTGTTTTCTTGCGCAATTGCATAGCCTATAGAAATGTTGCACAACATGAGCTCATGGGCTCTCATGGAGTGTTTGATTAGATTTTCGATTACATTTGCATTGACGTCAGAGTGATTAGAGGGACAATAGAGTGCTGAGTACCAGGCAGTTAGCAAGTTTGGTAGGCTACTAATGACCAGAGCAGCATCAGAGCTTTGAGCGCCATGGTGGCAGTAATAGGGTCACCACAACAGCCCTAGATGGAACTCAACCAATCACGTCCAGCGTATTAAAAGAAGACTGTACCACAGGGGGTTAAGGAGGGTACAAGTCTGGATCTGTTTACTAGAACTACTTCCTCACAAAATGGAGGACAGGTCGTGAGTTTGATTCATTTAGCCCCGCTGTTTGCTCTGAGTCAGCGAGCAGGGGGGAAGGAGGGAGAAAAAAGCCACATTTCTGCACATCAGGAAGTAACCAGGCACAGACGACCAAATAACACAGTACGACCCGTTTTTATTTTTATACCTCTGTCTGTCGCTTGTACAAACACTTTTTGGTGTAAGCCTTGAGGAACATGTTTAGCTTATTCGTTTTCAAATACAAAAAAATTAAATATAGCTATTGACTACTGAAGAAGGAGAAGTTAGAGTTGTGAATGCAACGGGTGACACAATATGGCCATGGTTGTAACAGGTGATTCAGACATGCTCATACTCAATAACAACAGGTGTTCCTACCGATCTGTTCTAAGCAAAATCTTGATCACCGGCGACAACATCCTGCTTATCTGGTTACCCGGTACTGTATCACTCAGGACATTAAACACTTCCTCCCCACTTCACCTTTAATCCCCTGTAAATCCCTTTAACCGGGCCATTTCAAGTCGGCCAATATGGTCTGTGCCGTCGCTAGACAGCAATTACGCTTTAATTGTTTGTACAGTAAACAGAGGACATTTGGCGTGTCGCCCCTGGCAGCCCTCAGGGTACGGCGCGGTCCTGGCGAGGTCTGGGCGAGGCTGGCAGCGTCCACAGAGTACCACAGACCGTCAGGCACCCCGTCGGGCCAAGAGAAACAGGGCAGCACAGTGGCACGATTCAGGCCTCACATATCACTGGCTTATATTCCAGGCCAGCACCTGGCCGGCTGGCAGTCTCCAGCCCAACATTATTAAAGACCTGGAGTTTAACTACTGATTTGAGAATTATATATTAGAGGGTGGAAAATGTTTTGTGACCCCGTGTTTAACAGGAATACATGTGTAATTAATAGATGAGGGTATTCGTGGAGCAGTAGACTATCCTTAAGAGATGTATATGGTAATTAGATAGTGGTTGCACTGAGTAGACTTCATTGAGGAACAAGGAAGCAGTCACAGCTCTGAAATGGTCCACCTGCTATAACCAAGACAGCTCTTGGAAATCTGACTAGATTTATCCATCTCAGCTACTGTATGCTAGTTTGGGTGTGTGAACATGACGTGCTTGCTGTTTGGGGTTTTAGGCTGGGTTTCTGTATAGCACTTTGTGACATCTGCTGATGTAAAATAGGGCTTTATAAATACATTTGATTGACTCTTTTTCTTCGAATAAATTGATATTCTCAATCAACAACATAGTATAGAAATGTCACAGTTCAAAGCACCATCATGCAGTATGTCAACTGTTGGATCGTGTGGTAGTCAGAGGAACAGAAAGCAGACACTGGAGTCTTTGAGTGTGCTGGGTTTCAGCACGTAAAACGTCTTGTTTCACAGACTAAACAGTAGTCGTTACGAAATCAAACCACGTCTGGAGATATGGGTAAGAGATCTCCTTCTAAATTTGATTCTATCAGGGAATAGGATTCTAGAAATGTTGCACAATACTCAGCTGCCCTCGGAACAATAGTGAGGGGATGTCGATATGATAAAGAGGAAATCTTGTTTCATTGTAGACAATGAAACAAGAGTAAATAACACAAGATACAAAAGACCAGTTTGACTTAACATGCACAAACATCAGATTGTGAACATGATCCTAAACTTATCTCCATGTGAAAGGAAATGAAAGTGACTTTTACCTCGATGCACCAACCACCACAAAACATGGTTATGGGTATTATGGGTAGGAGGTTCCCAAAGAGGAATAGAGAAGGACATAATTGCTGCCCTGAAGCGACGATGGAGATCACATGACGGAGGTCACTTGCTTTACACATACAGTGCCTTCAGAAAGTATTCATACCCCTTGACTTATTCCATATTTTGTTGTGTTACAGCCTGCATTCAAAAGGGATTAAATATTATTATTTTTTACACATTGACACACAATACCCCAAAGTGACAACATGTTTTTATACATTTTTGCAAATGTATTGAAAATGAAATACAGAAATATAATATGCATAAGTATTCACACCCCTTTGCTATGACACTCCAAGTTGAGCTCAAGTGCATCCAATTTCCTTTTGATCATCCTTGAGAAGTCACTAAAATTGTGGCCAATTCAATTGTTTGGGCATGATTTAGAAAGAAACACACCTGTCTATATAAGGTCCCACAATTGCAGTCTGTAAATATCTAGGGAAGGGTATAAAACAATTTCTAGAGTGTTGAAAGTTTCCAAGAGCACAGTGGTTTCCATCATTGGGAAATGAAAAGATAATGGAACTACCAAGTCTCTGCCTAGTGCTGGCTGTCCGACCAAACTGAGCAACCGGGCAGGAAAGACCTTGATCAGGGAGGTGACCAAGAACCCAATGACCTCTCTGACAGAACTACAGAATTCCTTGGCTGAAATGGTGAAACCTGCCAGAAGGACAATAGACTCTACAGCACTTCACCAATCTGGGCTTTATGGGAGAGTGGCCAGACGGAAGCCACTCCTAAGAAAAAGGCACATGACAGCACGCCTGGAGTTTGCAAAAAGGCACGTGAAAGACTCAGAGCATAAGGCAAAATATTATGTGGTTTGATGAGAGAGAAATTTAACTTGAGAAAACCAGGCACAGCTCATCACCCGTCTAACACCATCCCTGCCGTGAAGCATTGTGGTGACAGCATCACGCTATGGGGATGCTTTTCAGCAGATAGAGGGAACAATGAATGGAGCCAAATACAGGCAAATCCTTAATGAGAACCTGATTCAGAGTGCAAACAACCTTAGACTGTGGCGAAGATTTATGTTCCAACAGGACAATGACCCCAAGCATACAGCCAAAGCAACGCTGGAATGGCTTCAGACTTGAGTTCCATTGAAAATCTGTACAAAGACTTCAAGATTGCTGTTCACCGCCACTCCCCATCTAACTTAACAGAGCATGGGAGAAAATCCCCAAATCCAGATGTGCAAAGCTGATACAGACATACCCAGGACGACTCAAAGCTGTAATCGCCGCCAAAGGTGCTTCTACAAAGTATTGACTCAGGGGTGTGAATACTTATTTAAATGAGATATTTCTGTATTTCATTTTCAATACATTTGCAAAAATGTCTAAACATGTTTTCACTTTGTCATTATGGGCATTGCTTGTAGATGGGTGAGAAAGAAAATGTTTTATCCATTTTGAATTCAGGCTGTAACAAAACAAAATGTGGAATAAGTCTGAATACTTTCTGAAGGCACTGTACATCCCTCACAACAAACCTCCATTCTCATGTGCTTATTCTAGGGGCAACACATTTCCTATGGGAACCAGTGAACACATTTGTTAGTAACAAATCTTTCCCGCAGAAAACAAACCATTTATGTAGACCAGCTTGACCGACTGCCAAGAAAATAAACAATGAAATATGAAATGAGATGGTAAATTCTACTCTGTTATTCCCCTCTCTGTTACGTCACACGGTTGAACGTTGGCCAAGAGGACCCAGTTTGTATAAGAGGCTTCCAACTTCCAAGCCAATTAATCTCACTCTACTGAGGGGAACACAACAGCAACTGTGCGTTACAATAAATACATAAAAGTCTAACTTAAATATAGGGTTGTGCTTTCTTCTTTTTTTACCTAGAAATGTGGATGCTAGACACTGATGTTGACCCTGACAGAAAGGTCTTTATTACACAGAAAAGTACGTGATAGACAGTGATTGTCACGGCCTGGCTCTGGGACTCTGTTATGTTGAGCCAGGGTGGGTTGTTTCTATGTGTTTTGTGTGCTAGGTTGTTTATCTAGTTCATTTGTTTCTATGTTGGTCGGTGTGGTTCTCAATCAGAGGCAACGTGAATCAGCTGTTGCTTGTTGTCTCTGATTGGGAACCATACTTAGGTAGCCTGTTTTGCCACAGTGTTTGTGGGATCTTGTTCCGTGTTTGGTTAGTGTCTATTGCAAGGACATCACGTATCGTTTTGTTGTTTGGTTCGTGTGATCATTTAAAATAAAAGTATGTTCGCATTCCACGCTGCGCCTTGGTCCTCTGTGTTCGACGATCGTGACAGTGATGTTACCTATCCTCCGAATCAGCTACTGTCTGACTGTTGGTTAAGGGCTTGTAAGTAAGCATTTCACGGTAAGGTCTACACCTGTTGTATTCGGCGCATGTGACAAATACAATTTGATTTGATTTTGATTAACACTAACGTATGGTGCTGATAACAGAGCATAGACAGACAGACAGACAGACAGACATATTACGTAAACTGTTAATGCTGCTGGTTGGCTATAGGCTCCAGCCAGGTACATGGCTCATACCGAAGCCCCAGCCTCTTGCCAAATACACACACACACACACACACACACACACACACACACACACACACACACACACACCCTCTTCCCAGCCAGCCAGGTTAAATTACAGGTGTCTGTATGAGACACACCGTCAGAAGGGGGCAAAGCTGGAATGCCGTAACTACCGGCAGCTGTTGAAAATAAAAGTACTGTAGTTCAGACACACTCCTTCGCCGTAAAATAATATGACAGACTAGTAGTCAATGAAGGCTAGGCCAATAACCAGTGTCAAGAAAATAAAGATTTACAAATGTACACCTGGCCTCATACACTTGAGATTGTGACTAACAACATTTCTACACAATAACACTAACACAGACATTCTGATTCCTTTTTTATATATAAAACAAAAAAGTAGATTTCCCAAAGACTCTTTGATAAGTCTCCAGGAAAGGACACTAGTGTCACATTCATCTGAAGCTTATTTTGTCTGTAATGGTCCTCCCTCGTTACAGTTGCTCTCAGTCTTGCTTTCCAGTGCTGTATGTCATGTGAAACTGGAGCTCCATTAGGGGGCCAGGCCACTCCAGAGCTGGGTGTAAGTAGTACCCATCACTCAGTTGCCTCCACAGGCTCCTGTCTGGTACACATTCATCACAGTCACTCACCTGCCTCCCACAATGCAACAGGAGGAGAGGTGCCGTGGCAGCAGCAGCATCAGGGTTGAGAGAGACCAGAGCAGGAGAAACTACAAGGACACAGCTGACGCTTAAACTGACTTTAAACCTAAAACTGACCCTTACCTTAACCCTAACCTTAACCAAACCCTTAACCCTAACCCTGACCCTAACCCTAAACTTAAAGGGATACTTCGGGATTTTAGCAATTATCTACTTCCCCAGAGTCAGATTAACTAGTGGGTACCATTTTTATGTCTCTGTGTACAGTATGAAGGAAGTTAGAGGTAGTTTCACAAGCCAATGCTAACTAGCGTTAGCGCAATGACTGGAAGTCATGGGTATCTGCTAGCATGCTAGTAGATACCCATAGACTTCCCGTCAATGGGTATTTGCTAGCATTTTAGTAGATACCAATAGACTTCCAGTCATTGCGCTAACGCTAGTTAGCATTGGCTTGTGAAACTACCTCTAACTCTAACTTTACCGCATGATGACGTACTAGAACGAATCTAATGAGGTGTTCCAATATCTATCATTATCTTTAATTCCTCTATTTATAAAAACATGTCTTGCACCTGTGAGAACTGTGTTTACAGTGTGGCATCATAAGTTGAGCAAATATCTGCTATAAATCTGTTGTTAGTGTGCAAAAGGTCAGGCATATTTGCCAAATGATATCAACAAGACCATTAGGCTAAGCCCCATATGTCACCAGAAGTAGTCAAAATACTGACGAGCCATCTTTCTGTCCTGCTAGTTTCACAGACATACACAGACAGACAGTCAGACAGACAGACAGACAGACAGAGAGGGACATGGAGAGGGCTGTTATAGTTACCACCCAATGAGCCTTGCTGGGAATTCCCTCCCAGACAAAATAATAATATCACTGTATCCAACACCTGAGGAATGCCAGCAGCTTCCCTCGTGGTGGCATTACTGTGACTCTAAACATTCGGGTTGGCTCTTTCCTCCATTGGCTGTTGCTTTAACCCAGTAAGCAGTAACACTTTCCAATGCTTGGAAGGTGACATCACCGCACCTGTAGCTATGGATCACCTCGGGAACCCCGTAATGGCTCTGCTAATTAGCCTAGCACACAGACGCGGCGCAGAAGACTGGGCCGATTTACTATGTTTACGCCACACATGCTGTACGGATATGAGCGACAGTTATACAACCATAATTTCTATGAACTCGGTGGCCGCATCAACCATAACAGCCGATGCTGGGAAAATAAACGGCCACTTCAATCCGTCATGACACAATGTAGTAAGGGTGCAGACTTGAAAAAACACAACATCTCTGGTTTGTTGAGTCTATTATTTTACGGCTGGCCTTTCTTTCAAACCACAGCTGGGGATGAAGCATGTATCCAATGACTGTATATATGAATTGACAAAGCCATCGATCAAGCGACACTATTCATTTCTATGTGAAGACTCAATACCGCATCTGAAGCCAAGGAAGTCGGTTAAGATGGCGTCTCATGTCGGAGATTTATGTAACGGTAACATGTGCAGTTTGAGCTACTCCGGTCCCTCCTATAGCTCAGTTGGTAGAGCATGGCGCTTGCAACGCCAGGGTTGTGGGTTTGATTCTCACGGAGGGCCAGTATGAAAAATGTATGCACTCACTAACTGTAGAGTGATGCGTGCATATGTATTCACCCCCTTTGCTATGAAGCCCCTAAATAAGATCTGGTGCAACCAATCACCTTCAGAAGTCACATAATTAGTTAAATAAAGTCCACCTGTGTGCAATCTAAGTGTCACATGATCTCAGTATATATATACACCTGTTCTGAAAGGCCCCAGAGTCTGCAACACCACTAAGCAAGGGGCACCACCAAGCAAGCGGCACCATGAAGACCAAGGAGCTCTCCAAACAGGTCAGGGACAAAGTTGGGGAGAAGTACAGATCAGGGTTGGGTTATAAAAAAATATCAGAAACTTTGAACATCCCACGGAGCACCATTAAATCCATTATTAAAAAATGGAAAGAATATGGCACCACAACAAACCTGCTAAGAGAGGGCCGCCCACCAAAACTCATGGACCAGGCAAGGAGGGCATTAATCAGAGAGGCAACAAAGAGACCAAAGATAACCCTGAAGGAGCTGCAAAGCTCCACAGCGGAGATTGGAGTATCTGTCCATAGGACCACTTTAAGCCGTACACTCCACAGAGCTGGGCTTTACGGAAGAGTGGCCAGAAAATAGCCATTGCTTAAAGAAAAAAATAAACAAACACGTTTGGTGTTCGCCAAAAGCCATGTGGGAGACTCCCCAAACATATGGAAGAAGGTACTCTGGTCAGATGAGACAAAATTGAGCTTTTTGGCCATCAAGGAAAATGTCTGGCGCAAACCCAACACCTCTCATCACCCCGAGAACACCATCCCCACAGTGAAGCATGGGGGTGGCAGCATCATGCTGTGGGGATGTTTTTCCATCGGCAGGGACTGGGAAACTGGTCAGAATTGAAGGAATGATGGATGGCGCTAAATACAGGGACATTCTTGAGGGAAACCTGTTTCAGTCTTCCAGAGATTTGAGACTGAGACGGAGGTTCACCTTCCAGCAGGACAATGACCCTAAGCATACTGCTAAAGCAACACTCGAGTGGTTTAAGGGGAAACATTTAAATGTCTTAGAATGGCCTAGTCAAAGCCCAGACCTCAATCCAATTGAGAATCTGTGGTATGACTTAAAGATTGCTGTACACCAGTGGAACCCATCCAACTTGAAGGAGCTGGAGCAGTTTTGCCTTGAAGAATGGGCAAAAATCCCAGTGGCTAGATGTGCCAAGCTTATAGAGACATACCCCAAGAGACTTGCAGCTGTAATTGCTGCAAAAGGTGGCTCTACAAAATATTGACTTTGGGGGGGGTGAATAGTTATACACGCTCAAGTTTTCAGTTTTTTTGTCTTATTTCTTGTTTGTTTCACAAGAAAAAATATTTGTGGTAGGCATGTTGTGTAAATCAAATGATACAACCCCCCCCTAAATCCATTTTAATTCCAGGTTGTAAGGCAACAAAATAGGAAAAATGCCAAGGGGGGTGAATACATTCGCAAGCCACTGTATATACAGGGTCAGTTCCAGGTCAGTAAGCTATATACAGGGTCAGTTCCAGGGTCAGTAAGCTATATACAGAGTCAGTTCCAGGGTCAGTAAGCTTTATACAGAGTCAGTTCCAGGGTCAGTGCCAATAGCATATTTACAATGTGCAGTGATACTGGAGTGATATAGGTAGATATGTATAGGGGTAAGTTGACTAGGAATCAGGATATGTGATAAACAGAGTAGCAGCGTGTGTGTAGAGTGAATATGAATGTGTGTGTGAACAAATTAAATGTGTGTGTTTGTGTGTGTGTTGGAGTGTCAGTGTGAGTGTGTGTGAATGAGTGTGTAGAGTGTGCATAGAGTCAGTTTAAAATGACTCTGCAGTCAATGCAGATAGTCTGTGGAGCCATTTTGTTAGCTATTTAGCAGTATTATGGTTTGGGGATAGAATCTGTTATCTTGGTGTGTGAGGACAGTGTGGAGTGCAATTAAGATTGCACTCCAGCTCACCTGGTTGTCTAGGTCTTAATTGAAAGGAAAAAACAAAAAGCAGCAGATACTAGGCCCTCCATGGAATGAGTTTGACACCCCTGCTTTAGGGTGTCTGGGATGATGGAGTTGATGTGTACCATAACCAGCCTTTCAAAGCACTTCATGATCACAGATGTGCTACAGGGCAGTGGTCATTATGGCAGGTAGTCTTAAGAGTTCATGGGAACAGAAATGATGGTGGTCAGCTTGAGACGTGGGGATTACAGACTGGGACAAGGAGAGGTTGAAAATGAAAACCGTGAATATGCCCGACAGCTGTTCTGCGCATGCTCTGAGATCGCGCCCTGGAATACCATCCTGCCCCGCAGCCTTGCGAGCATTGACCTGATTAAAAACCTTATGGATGACTCACTTGGGAAAACACTCATTTGTAAGCCGCTCTACCTGAGTGGTTTAAATGGCAGTGAAAGTAGATGAGAATGGAACCTGGATTGTTTTGTTTGGCTGCTGCGTTTTAACTTGCTCTAGTGTATTTGAGTGTCTGCCAAATGACTGGGTGTATTGGGTGAAATGTAATCATTGAGTTGAGCTCAATTGAATGTATTGAGTACTATGGCACTATGCCATAGAATGGATTTTAGCGACGTACAATAGAACACGTAAACCTTCTTGTTGTCCTCTGTGGGGTGTGGGAGGATACTTCCCACTTTACCACACAAACACCATGAAAATATACACTACCGTTCAAAAGTTTGGGGTCACTTAGAAATGTCCTTGTTTTCGAAAGAAAACCTATTATTTTTCTCCATTAAAATAACATCAAATTGATCCGAAATACAGTGCAGACATTGTTAATGTTGTAAATGGCTATTGTAGCTGGAAACGGCTGATTTTTTATGGAATATCTACATAGGCGTACAGAGGCCCATTATCAGCAACCATCAGTCCTTTGTTCCAATGGCACGTTGTGTTTGCTAATCCAAGTTTATCATTTTAAAAGGCTAATTGATCATTAGAAAACCCTTTTGCAATTATGTTAGCACAGCTGAAAACTGTTGTTTGAGAAACAGACGCCTCACAGGTCCTCAACTGGCAGCTTCATTAAATAGTACCCACAAAACACCAGTCTCAACGTCAACAGTGAAGAAGCGACTCCGGAATGCTGACCTTCTAGGCAGAGTTGCAAAGAAAAAGCCATATCTCAGACTGGCCAATAAAAATAAAAGATTAAGATGGGCAGTCTGAGATATGGCTTTTTCTTTGCAACTCTAGACACTAATAATAATATAATAATATGCCATTTAGCAGAAAAACGTATTTGTCCTCTTGCTCAGTTGTGCACCGGGGCTTCCCACTCCTCTTTGAATTCTGGTTGGAGCCAGTTTGCGCTGTTCTGTGAAGGGAGTAGTACACTGCGTTGTATGAAATCTTCAGTTTCTAGGCAATTTCTCGCATCTCAGAACAAGAATAGACTGACGAGTTTCAGAAGAAAGTTTTTTGTTTCTGGCCATTTTTAGCCTGTAATCGAACCCATAATTGCTGACGCTCCAGATACTCAACTAGTCTCAAGAAGGCCAGTTTTATTGCTTCTTTAATCAGCACAACAGTTTTTAGCTGTGCTAACATAATTGCAAAAGGGTTTTCTAATGATCAATTAGCCTTTTAAAATGATAAACTTGGATTAGTGAACACAACGTGCCATTGGAACACAGGACTGATGGTTGCTGATAATGGACCTCTGTACGTCTACGTAGATATTCCATAAAAATCAGCTGTTTCCAACATTAACAATGTCTACACTGTATTTCTGATCAATTTGATGTTGTTTTAATGGACAAAAAAATAGCTTTTCTTCCGAAAACAAGGACATTTTTAAGTGACCCCAAACTTTTGAATGGTAGTGTATATGGGAATCAAACTGAGCTATATACAGTATATCATGCCTAGTTTGATTTAATGTAAAAGCATTGGTCTCTTACCTTTCCAAGCCCAGCTGTCGAACCGACTTCTCCCATGTTGAACCTGAAAATAACACAAAATATAGATGTCAAAATCCTTGCTCAAAAGAGTGGACCATTATTCCAAACTCTTGAGGTGGACTTAAGATGGCGGCTGCCCAAATGGCACGCTTACATGAAGCACTTTCTTTTATCCCGCAGAGCCTCCCCATCATTCAACGTGGAGTGTTGACAACCTGAGCACCATTAGCATACACTGAAAAGTTGAAGTTGTACCAATCCATTTTTGACTGGATACACTTTCTATGTCTGCACAGGGATGCAATCCCACTTCTGACACCAATGTGGCAGATCTTTCAAATGATATACAGATTACATGAAGAATTTAACCTTGAATCCAATGGTTTCACATGCACACTGACCCTCCTTAGGAAGGTAACACAGATCTAAACCATATGTTAGCGAAGGTAAACCACACACACGCAGGGGCGGCCGGGCACCTCGACAGCCACTTAGAACGCCCTCCTTCGCACAGTTAGCTGTCATCCTGTGACTCACATGAGTCATGCATTTGGCAGACGACGACTCCTCTCTCCTCTCGTCCCTTTTACCCCCTCTTTTGTGTGTTTATGACACAAAACTCCGCTGTCTGCCCACACGTTGATTTAACGATGCAGGGAAAAACAAAACACCTAATTTTCTTGAAAGGCTTTAGGCTCCTGGGATTTTTGTTTACAGAGACATTTCCAGGTATGTGGAGGCCCCCCTCTGGACGAGAGTTGGGATTTGTCTTACTGCCAAGTGCCAACTCCCAACAGACCGCTCCCCTCCCAGCTGATCTGAGGATAGTTACCCTAACGACAGATCAATGAGTCAGTGCTTAGGCGGCTAATTATCTCTGTCATTAGCTCGTTAACTGCCTGGCTAATAGGCCCTACTCGGATGAGAAGACATGTTCACCACTGGGATGACTGATGATGACCACTACCTGTTTAAAAAAGGAATTTATCAATAATACATTTCTTGGTAACACTTTACCTTAAGTTGCCCTTATACCTATGTATTAAGTTGCCCTTATACCTATGTAACTGAACAGTAACAACTGAAGTAACAACATTGTATTAACAGGTAGTTACATATTAGTAACTAATTTGTAATAACATGCTAATTTAGTTGAGCCATTTCTCTAAAACACACTATGAGGGACTAGCTAACATTCTAGTCATCATCCTCAAAATGAACCTCCCTGGCTCAGCTGTTTTGATGCCAGCTACTAGCAAGTGCTTGTTTCTCCCTGTGATGGATACAGCACCTGTGCTATGGCGAAGTATACTATGAGTAATGTATGTGTTGCTATCGACTGCTATACAGTGAACCATGAGCATTTCCTTTAATGATTCCACATTGTATATTGTTCCCTTGCAGAGGCCATGGCTAAGCCAATAAAGAGGAGGGGGCACACGCGTTTGTTTCATAGACAGTTTACTTTACGTCAGTTTCTCGCTTACATCATGTGCACCTTTTCTTCTCCACTTCCTCCCTCACTCCCGTCTGCCTGTTATTTTATGGTTATAATACAGCCTGGACATTGTCTATGAGAGAAGGCTACAACCACAATGTACTGCAATGATGAAGTGCAGCCAAACCAAGATCATATATCCACATTAATTTATTCTCGCATTAATGCAATATTACAGACACAGATTTATGCCGGGCCATGGGAAAATGTCATGCGTGTTTAACAAGCTGTTTTTCTAACTACGATGCATGGAGGTTGTCTGACTCAAGCTGACGTAGCGAGTCCAGGTTTTCAACGTCTGAAAAACTCCAGCCGTCACAGGAGTCATGCGGAGTGGCGCCTTGCGCTGCTTTAGATTTGTGTGTTTATATTTCTGGATGCTTATAGTAGGAGTCGTGTAAAACTGGGCTGACAGGATAGGCCAACTTTGGATTTACAATATAAAATGATAAAAAGTTACTTACAAAGCTCTGGTAAAAAATTACCTCTAAATTTGTCTCATAATGTTTGTCTCACAGTCTCACGTCAGAATTAGAGGTTCATCCATGTTTCTCAAACGTCAAATTTCAAAGTTGTTCCAAACGTCACATTTCAAAGTGTTTGGTTACTTCTCTGTATCGTTCCAAGGTTAAGTTTAGGCATTAACTCAGAATTCTTAAGGTTAGGCATTAACTCAGAATGGTTAAATTAAGGGTTAAGGTTTGGGATAGGCTTAAAACAAAAATAACTTTATATTGCTGGATTCAAACATGCAACCTTCGGATCCAGAGGCAGATGCTTGTGCCCATCCATCATCCCCTTCCACAATGCCCTAGCAAAACCAAAGCCTATTTGAAGGTAACAGCGCTCACTGTTGCCCCTAGTGGCCGTTTTCAACAACATCTCCTGACGTCCTCAGACATGGATGGAGGTCAAATACTGACTTGTATCACTGGTGATCTGCCCGCTAATATCCCAGGCAGCAAACCAACTGGTGTTACTTTTCTTAGCATTCTCCATTAGTAAGCTGCAGCTAAAGTTACAGTTTAGGCCTACACATTACATGAAAGAGAGAGAGACAGAGAGAGAGAGAGAGAGAGACAGAGAGAGAGAGAGAGAGAGAGACAGAGAGAGAGAGAGAGAGAGAGAGAGAGAGAGAGAGAGAGAGAGAGAGAGAGAGAGAGAGAGAGAGAGAGAGAGAGGAGAGAGAGAGAGAGAGAGAGAGAGAGGAGAGAGAGAGAGAGAGAGAGAGAGAGAGAGAGAGAGAGAGAGAGAGAGAGAGAGAGAGAGAGAGAGAGAGAGAGAGAGAGAGAGAGAGAGAAAGAGTCAGAGAGAGGGGAGAAAGTGAGAAAGAGAAAGAGAGGAGAACGTGTGAGAAAGAGAGACAGAGCGAGAGAAAGAGGAGGAGAGAAAGTGTGAGAAAGAAAGATGGATATGTTGTGGTTACAGGAGCTGTTTGGCAGCTCCCTGCTGATGGGTGCAGTGGCTCGGGAAATGAGGGAGCTCAATAATGTGGTACTTTTGTTATGAACCGTAGCCAATGAAATACACTAGCCATGTCCAAACCATGCCTCATACTATAGTTGTGTTACCTGCGCATTTTTTTGTAATAATGATTTGTCTACCACTTAAATCCCGAAATTGAATTCCCATTCATGACCATTATTTTCTTTCATAGTCTTTTACCTTTGATTGCTGATATGTACATATTTAATGCACTAGTTTACAGTGGGGAAAAAAAGTATTTAGTCAGCCACCAATTGTGCAAGTTCTCCCACTTAAAAAGATGAGAGAGGCCTGTAATTTTCACCATAGGTACACGTCAACTATGACAGACAAAATGAGAAAAAACAATCCAGAAAATCACATTGTAGAATTTTTAATGAATTTATTTGCAAATTATGGTGGAAAATAAGTATTTGTTCAATAACAAAAGTTTCTCAATACTTTGTTATATACCCTTTGTTGGCAATGACACAGGTCAAACATTTTCTGTAAGTCTTCACAAGGTTTTCACACACTGTTGCTGGTATTTTGGCCCATTCCTCCATGCAGATCTCCTCTAGAGCAGTGATGTTTTGGGGCTGTCGCTGGGCAACACAGATTTTCAACTCCCTCCAAACATTTTCTATGGGGTTGAGATCTGGAGACTGGCTAGGCCACTCCAGGACCTTGAAATGCTTCTTACGAAGCCACTCCTTCTTTGCCCGGGCGGTGTGTTTGGGATCATTGTCATGCTGAAAGACCCAGCCACGTTTCATCTTCAATGCCCTTGCTGATGGAAGGAGGTTTTCACTCAAAATCTCACGATACATGGCCCCATTCATTCTTTCCTTTACACGGATCAGTCGTCCTGGTCCCTTTGCAGAAAAACAGCCCCAAAGCATGATGTTTCCACCCCCATGTTTCACAGTAGGTATGGTGTTATTTGGATGCAACTCAGCATTCTTTGTCCTCCAAACACGACGAGTTGAGTTTTTACCAAAAAGTTATATTTTGGTTTCATCTGACCATATGACATTCTCCCAATCCTCTTCTGGATCATCCAAATGCACTCTCGCAAACTTCAGACGGGCCTGGACATGTACTGGCTTAAGCAGGGGGACACGTCTTCACTGCAGGATTTGAGTCCCTGGCGGCATAGTGTGTTACTGATGGTAGGCTTTGTTACTTTGGTCCCAGCTCTCTGCAGGTCATTCACTAGGTCCCCCCGTGTGGTTCTGGGATTTTTGCTCACTGTTCTTGTGATCATTTTGACCCCACGGGGTGAGATCTTGCGTGGCGCCCCAGATCGAGGGAGATTATCAGTGGTCTTGTATGTCTTCCATTTCCTAATAATTGCTCCCACAGTTGATTTCTTCAAACCAAGCTGCTTACCTATTGCAGATTCAGTCTTCCCAGCCTGGTGCAGGTCTACAATTTTGTTTCTTGTGTCTTTTGACAGCTCTTTGGTCTTGGCCATAGTGGAGTTTGGAGTGTGACTGTTTGAAGTTGTGGACAGGTGTCTTTTATACTGATAACAAGTTCAAACAGGTGCCATTAATACAGGTAACGAGTGGAGGACAGAGGAGCCTCTTAAAGAAGAAGTTACAGGTCTGTGAGAGCCAGAAATCTTGCTTGTTTGTAGGTGACCAAATACTTATTTTCCACCATAATTTGCAAATAAATTCATAACAAATCCTACAATGTGATTTTCTGGATTGTTTTTTCTCAATTTGTCTGTCATAGTTGACGTGTACCTATGATGAAAATTACAGGCCTCTCTCATCTTTTTAAGTGGGAGAACTTGCACAATTGGTGGCTGACTAAATACTTTTTTTCCCCACTGTATACTGTACGGTGGCGATTAGAATAGCCGACACAGCAACCTGTCTAGAAAAAAAAGCCACATCTAGGCTATAGTGCGGTTTGGGTAATCCCACCTGGATATCACTGGGAGAAAAGCACTTCAATTAGACACAAGCTACCCATCAAACAGACTGATGGATCAGCTAAGCTTCAGAAGTAGTAATTATAACATTTGTCTGTCAACAGCGATACAACGCCCCTGCTTAGATCACGCTACATACCTGGATTAACCTAACACTGATTACTGTACATAGTGAGTATAGCACAGATTCACTGCTACTTCCCCTTAGCCTTTCTCTCTCTATCTCTCTATGCTGTCAGGGTCTTAGAAATGGTGGAAGTCACCTGGGCTTTAGGTCATATGGTTAGCTCAAAGGAGGTAGCCAATAAAATTGTGAAAATGTGGGCTCCAGTGTTTCCATATACAGCAACGGGAGATAGGAAGGAAACAAGGAAGGTAGGAAGGACAAGGAAGCACAAAAGGACCCTAAAATAGAAATGCCAATACCCAGGAAAATCCTCAGATTGTGACGTGTTAAGGGAGATAGGTGAAAAGCAGTGAGTTTTATTTGCGATGTGTTCTTTTGAGATAGCTTGTAACAGTTCATTTTTGTTCCGAAATAACAGTGAGCAATTCAGAAACACCTGTGGCAAAGACAGTCTAAAAACAATCCCTCAACTCCACCGGCAGAAAAGAAAACAGTGGTTTCCTGAGAGGGAGGTGAATGTTTTCATATGGCTGAACATGGGTTATTCTACAGATGATTGCTGTTCGGGGAAAACTAGGCACAAAACAGCCTAAAAGTCTTACTGAACATCATAGAAATCTACCAAACCAGACTTTTACATGCCCCCACAATGCTTTGACAATGTAAACAAACTGCGGTTGAGACACCTTGTAAAAACCTGCAAATTACCATAGAAATTCCTTTAAAGAAAAACAACGAAATGCTTTCAGTTTATGTGCATTGTGGGATTCAATTGCAATTGCAGTCAAGTTATTGGGGGGGGGGATATCTTAGACAGAGGTCCTCTGTGGATATTTAAGCTACTGGACTAAGAGCTAATAGCGTTTTGGTAGAGGAACAGACATAGGGTTTTAGTGTATTTATGGCAGTGGAGGAGGACGTAAAACATAAAGGCCTCTTCCTTCCTGGAAGTCTCTTATTAATGACCTCATCCTAACCTTTACTTCTCTTATTCTGTTGGACTCAGTACTTGGCTTGGACTGAAATAGGTGCCGGTATTCATTTTGGGTGCCAGTACTGTTTATATTTAGGTGCAGGAGCTCCACAATACCTCTGAGATAATATTCTATTAGAGGAACAGGAGCTCAAGCAGTAGAAAAATGGAGGTGCCGGTACTCAGCTCCGGTGAGCTCCTGCCCAAATCAAGCACTGGACAGTCTGACAAACAGACGGACGTACACCTGGCAAACATGGCTGCCGCTTGCTCGCTGACTGACCAAGCACACATCCTAGTTAGGCTAAGTCAATAGAGGGCAAAACCGAGGGGCCCACTCAAGGCAAGGCTGAGGCCGCTTAGTCGATCATTTGAAACAAGATGTTTAGAAGATTTCACTATTCTTCTCTGGTTATTAGTCGTGACAAGGGGTGAAATGCAGACAGAGAAGATTCGACTGAAGCTCTGAGAGATGTCTTTCACCTCCAACCTCCACACAGCCTACCGTGGGACACGTCTACAACGTTGTTATGGGGGTTGACAGAGTGTTTACATTAGTAGCTACTGGAAATTGAAAGTTGTATCCTCTCCTTTGTAAGCCGTCTGTGCTGCTGCCTGCGTACATATGAAATGTGGGCCATGGTGTTATATGTATTTTTAGTGTCAATTGGGCTGCGCATCCTGGGGAAGATGATTCTTATCGCAGAAGACGCAGAGCTATTGACGACAAACACAAAACAAGAAAATAGGAGTCATGTTTTGGACATTTGTTATTTTTGCTGGCAGCTCTTCAATGTGGTGATAGATGAAAAAGTATTGCTGCTGGCGTCCGCACACAAAACAAAGGCCTATTAATGCAGACAAGGCACACAGAGAGAGGACAGAGACGCCTACACAGTATACATACAGTTCCAAAAGCACTCTTTATACTGTACCTACTGCCTGCTACACTCCAAGTTTATACTATTTCAAATACTATTTCTACTAGTAAAGTTGAACGGTAATAAAGAGAATGGTTGGACGCAATAAAATAGGCTTGTTTAGTGTTTCAAAGTCACTTATTGAAATCAACTTGACCTACCCCACATTTTGGCTTTCTCAAGGGAGGATTTAGTATAGGCCTACTAGAAATGTAGTTACAGTAGAAGTATTGACTGGATGCATCACACTACTTTCATCTTACCTCACACTACAAGGGCAGTTGTGTAAACTACACTATCTCAGTTGTACAGTATATGTACTGTATACTCCCAGTAATTGGGCCATTTCTGTCTTCACATAGCAGCCCTCTCTCTCTCTCTCTCTCTCTCTCTCTCTCTCTCTCTCTCTCTCTCTCTCTCTCTCTCTCTCTCTCTCTTAGCAGCCAGGGTAATTGTTCATCCCTCTTTCATCTCTGCCCTCACCACAGGTTGCCTCCACAGAAGGACCGCTTGTTTTCGCTCCCTACCTCGCTTCTGAAATTCACTCTGCGCTCTGAGGGCCGCACCAGCTGCGGCAGCATTTGCAGCGAGCATATTATGAAGGTGGAGATTGAGATTTATCCCCTGCCAACAGCCATCGCTGAGAGGAAGACGTCATTCTTTGGCACAGCCAAAAAAATGCACCAACCTCACGTCGGGATGCAGTGAGGATATGTCACCCAAGAGGCTCTGGACTGAGTAGAGAGGGTGATAAGTGAAATGTTCCTAAAGTTCTATTAGTATCTTGTGTTACCCCTCCCCCTTCAAGTCTCCTTACAGTACCATACACACACCGCCATGACACACTCAAAGGCCCCTTGGACCTGGGGTGAATATAGAAACAAAGGAAATTGTGTTGACTGTTGGACAATCAGATAACCTTCCCTGTGTGAAGGAGTGCTTATTGATTGGGCTTGGCTTCCCACCTAGCTAGCGCTGTGATGTCATAGGTGGTTACTAACAGGGGTACTAAACATAATACAGTGCATCAAATGCTGTCAGAAGTTAAAGTTAATATGGGCATTTCTCACATCTCACATAGCTAAATTGAAAGGCTGGAATTCAACCAAATCCGCACTTTGGAAAACTTGCATCGCAATAATACATGTTACAGAACCAAGAAAATGCCTAAAAATTATGTAATCGTGACAAGATCATATGAAACTCCCCTTTCCGCAGTGCAAGATTAGCAAAGTGTGAATTTGATGGACGCTATCTCCTTTGCAACTCAATACAGCGCAGTACATCCCCAACCAACCAGGATCATTGTAAGGTTCTCCTGTCAGCAGTAAACAGATGTGAGATCCCGTGACACACTATGAAATAGTAGACTCAACAGCTAGCTATGAATAGCAATAAAAGTAGGAATGCCGACCCTCGTGATAAACCGTGGTGCGAAATACTTGAAATGTGCAATAAAAAGTTTGTTTTAAAGCCCCATATGATGGCACCGGTTCCCCTCACTACTTAGATACAGTGGAACATACACTGAGTGTACAAAACATTAAGAACACCTGCTTTTTCCATGACATAGACTGACCAGGTGAATCCTTGTGAAAGCTATGATCCCTTATTGATGTTACTTGTTAAATCCACTTCAATTAGTGTAGATGAAGGGTAGGAGACAGGTTAAAGAAGGATTTATAAGCCTTGAGACAATTGAGTGAGTGTTTCAGTGGGCCAGTACATAAGGATTGGCAAGGGCCAGTACAAAAGGATTGGAAGGGCCAGCACATAAGGATTGGAAGGGAAGGGCCAGTACATAAGGAATGGAAGGGCCAGTACATAATCATTGGAAGGGCCAGTACATAAGGATTGGAAGGGCTAGTACATAAGGCATGGAAGGGAAGGGCCAGTACATAAGGATTGGAAGGACCAGTACATAAAGATTGGAAGGGCCATTACATAAGGATTGGAAGGGCCAGTACATAAGGATTGGAAGGGCTAGTACATAAGGGATGGAAGGGCCAGTACATAAGGATTGGAAGGGCCATTACATAAGGGTTGGAAGGGCCAGCACATAAGGATGGGAAGGGCCAGTACATTAGGATTGGAAGGGCCAGTACATAAGGATTGGAAGGGCCAGTACATATGGTGTCCATACGGCTTACATAAATAGTACGCAACACCTGTGAGAAACATGTGTGGACTTTCATAGGGCTTTGGAGCGTAAACGTAAAGGGTATACAGTAGGTTAGTGAATAGCTCTGAGCCTATGTCATTAGTTACAGTACAGATGGCATGTCTCAAACAGGTCTCAAGCCCGAGCTCTCTCTGTCCTGTGACCATTGCCAAATGTTGTCTTTGGCACCGCCTTACCTGCAGGGTTAGGTTTCTATCGAAATGTGTCAAAGCAACAAAAAAGGGTCATTCAATTCTAATCCTTAACAAATGGTATTTTAAATGGCTCTAGTAAAAATACTCCTATTTCTTCAGAGCTTGGATTGATTTCCGCTTTAGAATTACTGAAATTAATTAATTGCTCGGGCAAGTGTAGTCAAGACTTCACAATGAATTGCACTGAGCAGATTTTGCGTAATTGTTCTATTTGATATCACACCCAAGAGCACCGTCTATAGTGTCCACTATTATTTACCCAAGAGCACCGTCTATAGTGTCCACTATTATTTACCCAAGAGCACTGTCTATAGTGTCCACTATTATTTACCCAAGAGTACTGTCTATAGTGTCCACTATTATTTACCCAAGAGTACTGTCTATAGTGTCCACTATTATTTACCCAAGAGCACTGTCTATAGTGTCCACTATCATTTAACTGACTCCAGCATTGCCGTAACTTTTGGCAGCGTATTTTCATCATTTTGGAATTGTCCCGGGAAAAAAGGCTGTTAACGCAGCCGTTTACAACAGCACAGCATTGTCCTGTCTAGATGGGGTTTACAGTTGATATATAGTTCCAACCTTTTATCAAAGAACTAGCCTATTTACACATCGCACACAAAGTTACACTCGCTCTGGTTTTTCAAAACGTGGTGAATCGCTGAAGTTCCTTGATCGATTGTTTTCGTTCCATCTTTTGACATAACACCATGCACGCTGACACTGGGAACGAGTCCAGACTGGCGTTTCAAGGGCTCTTTATGCAACTTGAAGACCCCGCCCGTCAATTTCACATTTTTATGATTGTACTCTACACATGTGAGACAGACGACCTTCACTCTGAATGTCCAGTGGGGGTTTGAGTGCACTTCTGTCAGGGCAGCATGGGCGTGAGGGAGTTTTTTCTTTTCATTATGTTTATCCCCATCTTGAGTGCAGATGTTGTGGCATATATTGCTACTCAGGGAGAGTTGTGCCAGTAGTTTGCAGCAGCAGCAGCAGCGAGGCCTGTGTTGGGCCACGGCCCAGGCCGGGTCTCGGGTTCTGGTCTGAACACCCTGGTGTCGGGGCCAGTGGGTAACCTGATCCAGGCGTGGGCTGGGCTGTGACCTCCACTCACCCCCACCCAGAGCCCCAGCCGGCCCAGGTGCCACTTACTGGGGTGGCTATCACAGACCTCACCCCTTTTTCACGTAGGTACTGCTGTATTCCAAGTACTGTATATCAATGAGGGATATACAGCATATCGACATCTAAATCCGATCAATCCATTTGGAACCAGCAAATAGCCACCAGTGGCATTAATACTGTATTCCTGGTTAATAAAAATGTTCAACCCTTAGCAATCCTTTGGGAAAGGATCTCATGTTATGGCTGATGTTAAGGGTCAGGTGTGAGACAGTTATGTGTGTGTGTGTGTGTGTGTGTGTGTGTGTGTGTGTGTGTGTGTGTGTGTGTGTGTGGGTACGTGTGTGTACATTCCTGCACGTGTGTGTAAACGAGGTAGACCTGACTGTGCTGGTAGTGTAGTAGAGAAGGTTGGTACTCACAGTTGAAGTTGGGTTCTATGTTGTCTCCTGCTAGCAGACTGTTGATGGTGACCTGATAGATGATGTGCAGAAGCAGGAAGGCCATACTGGTGAAGCACAGGGACTTAAGCAGGCGCCCTGTGTGGCCTGAAAGAGAGAGAAACATGATCATCTAAGTTTCTCAGATACTGAGGTCATTCAAGTGTATACTTCAGATTCACTACATAGCTAACACAAGTTACATAGTAGTAGTGATGACTAGGCTACTTCCAGTGGTGGAAAAAGTGCCCAACTGTCATACTCGAATAAAAGTAAAGATAGCTTAATAGAATATGACTCAAGTAAAAGTGAAAGTCACCCAGAAAAATACTACTTGAGTAAAAGTCTAAAAGTATTTGGTTTTAAATATACTTAAGTATCAAAAGTAAATGTTATTGCTAAAATATACTTAAGTATCAAAAGTAAAAGTATAAGCATAAATCATTTCATATTCCTTATATTAAGCAAACCAAACGGCACAATTGTCTTGCTTTTTTTATTTACGGATAGCCAGGGGCACACTCCAACACTCAGACAAAATTTACAAACAAAGCATTTGTGTTTAGTGAGTCCGCCATATCAGAGGCAGTATGGATGACCATGTTCTCTTGATAAGTGCGTGAATTGGACCATTTTCCTGTCCTGCTAAGCATTCGAAATGTAACGCATACTTTTGAGTGTCAGGGAAAATGTATGGAGTAAAAAGTAAATTATTTTCTTTAGGAATGTAGTAGAGTAAAAAGTAAAAGTTGTCAAAAATATACATAGTAAATTAAAGTACAAAAAACAACTTAAGTAGTACTTTAAAGTATTTTTACTTAAGTACTTTACACCATTATCTACTTCCTGGTTGTATTCTGGTTTTACTAGTGTTCAATGGTAACTAGAGCATTAGACAAATTTCAACTCCACAAGGACGTCAACTAACAATTTTATTGCAACATTATCTCATATCATTAGTTAGGCCATACTTTAAACTAAAATTGATTCAACCAAATCCTATTCCATACATCACAGACCTATAAACACTCGCAACCAACTATTAGCAGTCATCAACCGAGTGGAGACCCCACAGCCCAGTTATAGGGTTGATGGTTCAATCATCTTATCCTGTCTGGTCCCATCCTAATAGGCCTGCATCCTAATAGACAGGCCACCTCCATTACTCCTAATACAGTACTGTATTACAGGCTTCTCCGCTGCCAAGGGCCAGTAATGTCCCAGTGATATTTTTGGCAGCCCGGTGGCCGTCCGTCATGTGTGGACCAACGTAAACACACGGTGAGCTCAATGCCGGCAAAGCAAAAGTAAAATGGGATGCATAAAACAGAGCTGAACACCTAGAAATGATTGTCTGGTTTGACAGCTGATTTTTTTATTTCACCCAGTAAGTTGACTGAGAATACATTCTCATTTACAGCAACAACCTGAGGAATAGTTACAGGGGATGATTAGGTAGCTATGATGGTATGAGTGCCAGATTGGGAATTTAGCAAGGACACCAGGGTTAACACCCCTACTCTTACAATAAGTGCCATGGGTTCTTTAGTGACACCCATTTAGTGACACCCATTTAACATCCCATCTGAAAGACAGCACCCTACACAGGGCAATGTCCCCAATCACTGCCCTGGGTTATTTATTTTTTTAGATCAGAGGAAAGAGTGCCTCCTACTGGCCCTCCAACACCACTTCCAGCAGCATCTGGTATCCCATCCAGGGATCAACCAGGACCGGCAGTTGGGATGCAGTGTGGTACGCTGCTGATTTAACAGGCTGCTTAGAGATGTTGATAGGAGTTATTAGGGGAGGTTGCAGAGGTCTAGATGTGTTGTAGGCAAAAGTATCATGAAGCAGGGGGAAAGTGACCAGAGAAGAAACCTCAGAATAGAAATGCTTCAGCCTGTTCAGTCGATTAGTACAACACAGCATCTAACCAGGAAGCAGAAGAGCCCACTCAGTTCATGGCGGATCAAAACAAGACGTTGTGCAGGGTTTCATCAAAACAAACATGTACATGTAATATTCCTTACTATGGAAACATAACTCTAAGCAAGTTTTCAAATGAAGCTGACAAATTGATGCCTTCCATTTACCTCAAACCTTATCCAAGACAGGCAGTGACACTAGCTCAAAGTGTGAGTGCCTTAGCTGAGTGTCAGCCACTAACTGTGCAGCTGTCAGGCCCTTGACACAGAGCAGGAACACAGTCCTGTAAACTCCCAAAGGGCCACTTCCATCTTTCTATTACACTATTAGAAAAAAGGGTTCCAAAAAGGTTATTTGGCTGTCCCCATAGGATAACCCTTTTTGGTTCCAAGTAGAACCCTTTTGGGTTCCATGTAGAACCCTCTGTGGAAAGGGTTCTACATGGAACCTAAAAGGGATCTACCTGGAACCAAAAATGGTTCTTCAAAGGGTTCTCCGATGGGGATAGCCAAAGAACAATTTTAGGTTCTAGATAGCACCTTTTTTTCTAAGAGTGTAGCATTAATGATCCCACTTCTGACACCAATGCCTTGTGACTCAGACGCAGTTGTGATGCTAATATGGACACTCAGGTAAACTGTATCTGTCACGGAGAGAGTGTGACTTCCACATTTAATGATGTTACATTATGTTATGAATCAAATATTGATGCTGGGAAAATCTATTTAAATTCAATCACTTTTTGACAGCACCCCTTTTAATTTGAACAAAACCTTCCATACGTATTGGCCGATTGTAGACGTGCTCAGAAAGTTACTTTCTGGACATGAATGCCAAAACATTCATGAGATAAAGGTGCTCAAAGTTGACCCATTTTGCATATCACACCATACCGTGAGACATCCATGTCTTCATCACTGGAAAATATGAACGGTTGAGATTGATATAATTTAAAAGCTTACAAACAGGGTTGTTAAACTATTTTATTATTTTAAAAAAAGTTTTTACAAATGTTTTAATTGTTTATCCTTTTACATCAATTATCTAAAAACTTTTTTTCCCATATTCGCATATGTTGTAGCTTAGACCCTATTTTTGTGTTTTATGTGTTGTGCCCGCCATCGGTTGAGACACAACATGCTCTTCAATACAGGGTGGGTGTTGTGTTTTGGCTGATAAATGTACTAAAATGGGAATTACATTTAAATTTAAACTTTCAAATGGTAGCACAAAGATTGTTAGAGGTCCACACTTCCAATAATGTTGACTTGAATGGGAATATCTGTTGTTTTAAATTATAATGTCACGCTTCCATAGGAAACCTATTGAAATCATAGAAATATAGATCATAGAATATACATGACCATTTAAGTTGACATTCAACGGTGGGTGGACCTGCGCCCATCTTTGTGGTAGTAATTAGAAGTAAAAATTGATATTCAATTTAAATGTCAATGGTGTACCAGCTAAATTGCAGTGGTCTGAAGGGATAGGTCCATTCTATGAACTCTATTTATATGATTGAAATGACACCCACCCTGTATTTAGGAGCATGTTCTGTCACAACCGATGGTGGGCACAACACAAAAACCTCAGATGATGTGAAATAGGGTCTAAGCTACCACATAAGCGAATAGGATTTTTTTAACAAGTTTTTTTGATAATTGATGTTAAAGGTTTAAAAATAATAAAATAGTTTGACACTGTTTGTAAGCTTTAAAATTATATCAAACTCAACGGTTTATATTTTCCAGTGATGAAGACATGGATGTCTCATGGTATGGTGGGGTATGCAAAATGGGTCAACTTTGAGCACCTGCATGTTTTGGCATTCAGGGCCAAAGATGTTTATTTTTTATTTCTTTTTGGTTTACCCCCTTTTTTTCCCCAATTTCGTGATATCCAATTGGTAGTTACAGTCTTGTCCCATCGCTGCAACTCCCGTACGGACACGGGAGAGGCGAATGTCGAGAGTCGTGCGTCCTCCGAAACACAACCCAACCGAGCCGCACTGCTTCTTGACACAGTGCCTGCTTAACCCGGAAGCCAGCCGCACCAATGTGCCGGAGGAAACACTGTACACCTGGTGACCGAGTCAGCGTGCACTGCGTCCGGCCCGCCACATGTGTCACTAGTGCGCGATGGGACAAGAACATCCCTGCCGGTCAAACCCTCCCCTACCCTGGACGGCGCTGGGCCAATTGTGCGCTGCCCCATGGGTCTCCCGGTCGCGGCTGGCCAAAAAGTAACTTTCTGACCACTTCTTCATGTGCAAACATTTATGGAAAGTTTTGTTTAAATCAAAAGGGATGATGTCAAAAAGTGATTGAATATGCTCACATATGGCGGTGCCTGACATTTTATAATTTTACAATCAAACTTAGAGCCGAACTTCAGTTGTACGTCTATTGTCGTCTAACAATGGATTGAACTTCCTTTAAAACACTGGGGCTATGATTAAAGTAAAATGTAAAATCTGTGGTGTATTAACATTGCATTTGCCACAATGGCACATCAACAAAGGGGTTTTCATTGAATGGTCTCGAGCATCCAATTGTAGTTGGTTTCTCGGTCTGTTTTAGATTAGACGTTTGAGATGTATTATTCCAACCCAACATGGCTGCAGGATAACTTTCACACTGCATTGTCTTCACTGTTGCCAAAGGCAATCCCCATCCATTGTGGTTCTCTACCATAACAGGCAGTATGTGTGAGAAAGAGAGACTGTGCCATTACACACATTTCATAAGCCTCCACACATCAAACAGCGGACATGTTACATCATAAACACCTACTGGTTATAATCTTTCAAACCGTCTGTCGAGAGGGATGAAAATCTTTCAAAGAGCATGGTATGAGATACTGTTGTGGAAATATGTCAACGAGCCTGTTCATGTAGCATACATATATATAATTGCATTGTTTTTCTTTTCAGGCAATTATGTCTTAGAGATAAGTTGATCCCTTATACCTAAGAGAACTTATAACTTTTTTAGACCATTAACCCAATGAGTCCCACCGTAACGCTGATGCATTTGGAACTTCTAACCCCTTTTAAACATAGTGTGTTTGAGCTACAGACTTTTGGGTTGTACCATTGGAGTCGTACACTGAGTGTACAAAACATGCTCTTTCCATGACATAGACAGACTAGGTGAATCCAGGTGAAAGCTATGATCCCTTATTGATGTCACTTGTTAAATCCACTTCAATCAGTGTAGATGAAGGGGAGGAGACAGGTTAAAGAATGATTTTTAAGCCTTGACAGTTGAGACATAGATTGTGTATGTATGCCATTCAGAGGGTGAATGGGCAAGACAAAAGATTTAAGTGCCTTTGAATGGGGTATGGTAGTAGGTGCCAGCCGCACCGGTTTGTGTCAAGAACTGCAAAGCTGCTGGGTTTTTCATTCTCAACAGTTTCCCATGTTGTCACGGATTCTGCCGAGGCTGCCCCTCCTCCTTGCTCGGGCAGGCTGCGGCGTTCGTCGTCACCGGAATACTAGCTACTGCCGATCTATGTTATGTGTCTATGTTGCACCGGTTGTCTATGTCACACACCTGTTTCCCATTTGTGTAATCACGCCTACCCTATTTAACCCAGGTGCTCCCAATGTGTCTTGTGCGTGGTTGTTTTTCGTTTCGTGTGTCGTTTGGTGAGCGGGTTAGTTCCTTCCTGCGTGAAGGTATTGCTGTGTTGTTTTCTTTACTCAAGTTCAGTAAAGTACGTTTCCTCGAGTTCTGTGTCCTGCGCCTGACTTCGATCCACCGCATTACATTTACATTTACATTTAAGTAATTTAGCAGATGCTCTTATCCAGAGCGACTTACAGGTAGTGAGTGCATACATTATTATTTAAAAAAAAATATTTTTTCATACTGGCTCCCCATGGGAATCAAACCCACAACCCTGGCGTTGCAAACACCATGCTCTACCAACTGAACTACATCCCTGCCGGCCATTCCCTCCCATACCCTGGACGACGCTGGGCCAATTGTGCGCCGCCTCATGGGTCTCCCAGTCGCGGCCAGCTACGACAGAGCCTGGATTCGAACCAGGATCTCTAGTGGCACAGCTAGCACTGCGATGCAGTGCCTTAGACCACTGCGCCACTCGGGCATTACACTGACACTCGTTACAGAACCACGCACCATCTATGGAGTCAGCAGGTACAGCTCGTCAGTCCGAATCTATGGAGGAACGTTTTCAACGACAGGAGAGTGTCATCCAGGTGCTCGGCACCACCATGGAGAGGGTGATGAACACGATGGACCGTTGGGAAAGAGGTGGCCTTCCCACACCTCCTCCAACCACTCTACCACCCATACCACAGTCCACCTCTTCTCCACCTGGGCCCAGTGGGATTTGGCTCTCGCTCCAGAGGGCATATGACGGTACACCAGCCGGGTGTCAGGGTTTCCTGCTCCAGGTAGAGCTCTACCTGGCAACCATCCACCCGGCACCCTCGGGATACGAGAGCATGTCCGCCCTCATCTCCTGTCTGTCGGGGAAGGTGCTCGAGTGGGCCAACGCTGAGTGGGGAGGAATTGACGCTGCATCGGTCCGCTACAAGGAGTTCACCCGCCGCTTCCGGGCGGTATTCGATCATCCACCAGAGGGGAGAGCGGCGGGCGAGCGTCTGTTCCACCTACGACAGGAGAAGAGGAGCGCCCAGGATTTTGCGCTGGAGTTCAGGACATTGGCAGCCAGCGCCGGATGGAATGAGAGGGCCCTGATCGACCACTATCGGTGCAGCCTAAGGGAGGACGTTCGGCGGGAACTGGCCTGCAGGGATACCAATCTCAATCTGGACCAACTGGTGGAGATGTCCATCAGGCTGGATAACCTGTTGGAGACCCGCGTACGTTCTGATCAGCGCTCATTCATTCCATCCCCCAGCACCTCCGACTCTACCCCCATGGAGCTCGGAGGTGCTGCACTTAGGGAGACCAGGAGAGGGGCCGTCCCCTGCACCAACTGTGGCCGCAGAGGACACACTGCGGTTCGGTGCTGGGGAGGGTCCCCAGGGAGTCGAGGCAGTAAGCAGAGCACTGGTCGACCATCTCAGGTGAGTAGGCACCCGACTCACCCAGAGCTCCCTGTTGGTCAGTTGTTTATAGAGGTTGTGTTTCTGGAGTTTTCTCCTCATTCCCAGCATAAGGTGCTAGTAGATTCAGGCGTAGCTGGGAATTTTATTGATCGTCAATATTCTCTTAGGTTAGGGATTCCTACTGTTCATGTTGATGTGCCTTTTCCTGTCCACGCATTAGATAGTCGCCCGCTAGGGTCAGGTCTAATCAGGGAGGTTACCGCACCACTCTCTATGAGGACGCAGGGGGGTCATGAGGAGAGGATTAGTCTTTATCTGATTGATTCTCCTGCGTATCCTGTGGTGTTGGGACTTCCCTGGTTAACCACTCATGATCCCACTATTTCCTGGCAACAGAGGGCACTCAAGGGATGGTCCAGTCAGTGCTCAGGGAGGTGTGTAGGGGTTTCCTTAGGGGCTACTATGGTGAGTCGATTTGGCTCTCGCCTTCAGTAAGAAGAGGGCGACTAAATTACCACCCCATCATCCAGGGGATTGTGCGATAAATCTCCAGGTAGGCGCTGCACTTCCCCGGAGTCACGTGTATCCTCTGTCACAGGCGGAGAAGGCGACTATGGAAACATATGTCTCCGAATCGCTGAGACAGGGATACATTCGACCTTCCACTTCACCTGTTTCCTCAAGTTTCTTTTTCGTGAAGAAGGAGGATGGTGGGTTACGCCCGTGCATTGATTACCGTGGGCTTAATCAGATCACTGTCAAGTACAGCTATCCCTTACCTCTGATAGCATGTATGACGGAATCACTGCACGGAGCGCGCTTCTTCACAAAATTGGATCTCAGGAGCGCGTACAATCTGGTGCGTATTCGGGAGTGAGATGAGTGGAAGACGGCTTTCAGCACTACCTCAGGACACTATGAGTACCTCGTCATGCAATACGGGTTGATGAATGCTCCATCAGTCTTCCAAGCCTTCGTCGATGAGATTTTCAGGGATCTGCACGGACAGGGTGTAGTGGTGTACATTGATGACATCCTCATATACTCCGCTACACGGGCCGAGCATGTGTCCCTGGTGCGTAAGGTACTTGGACGACTGTTGAAGCATGACCTGTATGCCAAGGCGGAGAAATGCTTGTTCTTTCAGGAGTCCATCTCCTTCCTAGGGTACCACATGTCCACGTCTGGGGTGAAAATGGAGAGTGACCGCATTTCGGCCGTGCGTAATTGGCCGACTCCAACCACGGTGAAGGAGGTGCAGCAATTTTTGGGATTTGCCAATTACTACCGGAGGTTTATCCGGGGCTTTGGTCAGGTAGCGGCTCCCATTACCTCATTGCTGAAGGGGGGACCGGTGCGTTTGCGGTGGTCAGCTGAGGCGGACAGGGCTTTCAATCGTCTGAGGAGCCTGTTTACCTCGGCTCCAGTGCTGGCTCATCCGGATCCCTCCTTGGCCTTCATGGTTGAGGTGGACGCGTCGGAGGCTGGGATAGGTGCTGTACTTTCCCAGCGCTCGGGCACACCACCCAAGCTCCGCCCCTGTGCGTTCTTTTCTAAGAAGCTCAGTCCGGCGGAGCGCAACTATGATGTGGGGGACCGAGAGCTGTTGGCCGTGGTCCAAGCCCTGAAAACGTGGAGACATTGGCTTGAGGGGGCTAACCACCCTTTTCTCATTTTGAGTGACCACCGCAATCTGGAGTACATCCGGGCGGCAAAGAAATTAAACCCTCGCCAGGCAAGGTGGTCAATGTTTCTCACCCGTTTTTGTTTCACCCTTTCGTACAGGCCAGGCTCCCAGAATGCTAAGGCAGATGCTATGTCCCGACTGTATGACACGGAGGAGAGTTCCGTGGAGCCCACTCCCATACTTCCGGCGTCGTGTCTGCTGGCACCGGTGGTGTGGGAGGTGGACGCGGACATCGAGCGGGCGTTGCGTAATGAACCCACTCCTCCCCAGTGTCCAGAGGGTCGTGTGTACGTTCCGCTGGAGGTCCGCGATCGGTTGATCTATTGGGCTCACACGTCACCCTCCTCTGGTCATCCTGGTATCGGTCGGACAGTGCATTGTCTTAGTGGGAAGTACTGGTGGCCCACCTTAGCTAAGGACGTGAGGGTTTTGTCCTGCTCGGTGTGCGCCCAGTGTAAGGCTCCTAAACACCTGCCCAGAGGGAAATTGCAACCCCTACCCGTTCCACAACGACCGTGGTCCCACCTATCGGTGGATTTCGTGACGGATCTTCCTCCCTCACAAGGGAATAACACGATCCTGGTCGTTGTGGATCGGTTTTATAAGTCCTGCTGCCTCATTCCTCTGCCCGGTCTCCCTACGGCCCTACAGACTGCTGAGGCCCTATTTACACACGTCTTCCGGCACTATGGGATACCTGAGGATATAGTGTCTGATCGGGGTTCCCAGTTCACCTCGAGGGTTTGGAGGGCGTTCATGGAATGTCTGGGAGTCTCGGTCAGCCTTACCTCAGGATTTCACCCCGAAAGTAACGGGCAGGTGGAGAGAGTCAACCAGGAGGTGGGTAGGTTTCTGAGGTCGTAATGCCAGGACCGGCGGGGGGAGTGGTCGGCGTTCCTCCCCTGGGCAGAGATAGCCCAAAACTCACTCCGCCACTCCTCCACTAACCTTGTCTCCATTCCAGTGTGTATTAGGTTATCAGCCGGTTCTGGCACCTTGGCATCAGAGCCAGATCGAGGCACCTGCGGTGGATGAATGGTTTCGGCGCTCGCAGGAGACCTGGAACGCTGCCCATGTGCGCCTGCAGCGGGCCAGAAGGCGAGCGCCGACTGCCACCGCAGTGAGGCTCCGGTGTATGCACCGGGGCACCGGGTCTTGCTCTCGACCCGAAACCTGCCCCTTCGCCTGCCCTGCCGGAAGCTGGGTCGGCGGTTTGTGGGGCCTTTCAAAGTCCTGAGGAGATTGAACGAGGTATGTTATAGGTTACAGCTTCCTCCTGAGTATCGTATTAACCCCTCGTTCCATGTGTCTCTCCTCAGGCCGGTGGTAGCTGGTCCACTCCAGGAGTCTGAGATACGGGAGGTCCCTCCGCCCCCACTGGACATCGAGGGGGCACCGGCGTACTCGGTCCGTTCCATCTTAGATTCGAGGCGTCGGGTGGGAGGTCTGCAGTATCTCGTGGAGTGGGAGGGGTACGGTCCGGAGGAGCGGTGCTGGGTCCCTAGGAGGGACATCCTCGATCCCTCCATGTTGAGGGATTTCCACCGTAGTCATCCGACTCGCCCCGCACCGCGTCCTCCTGGCCGTCCCCGAGGCCGGTGTCGATGCATGGCTTGAGCCGCGCGTCGGGGGGTACTGTCACAAATTTCTGGCGAGGCTGCCCCTCCTCCTTGCTCGGGCAGGCTGCGGCGTTCGTCGTCACCGGAATACTAGCTACTGCCGATCTATGTTATGTGTCTATGTTGCACCGGTTGTCTATGTCACACACCTGTTTCCCATTTGTGTAATCACGCCTACCCTATTTAACCCAGGTGCTCCCAATGTGTCTTGTGCGTGGTTGTTTTTCGTTTCGTGTGTCGTTTGGTAAGCGGGTTAGTTCCTTCCTGCGTGAAGGTATTGCTGTGTTGTTTTCTTTACTCAAGTTCAGTAAAGTAAGTTTCCTCGAGTTCTGTGTCCTGCACCTGACTTCGATCCACCGCATTACACTGACACTCGTTACACATGTGTATCAAGAATGGTCCACCACCCAAAGGAAATCCAGCCAACTTGACACAACTGTAGGAAGTATTGGAGTCAACATGGTCCAGCATCCCTGTAGGGTCCATGCCCCGACGAATTGAGGCTGTTCTGAGGGCAAAAGGGGGTGCAACTCAATATTAGGAAAGTGTTCCTAATGTTTGGTATACTAAGTGTATATTTAATCTGCATCCGTAGATACCGACCATTAGTCTGTGTGATTAACGGGGGCTGAGCTAGAGGGGTGTTTGTGAAACAATGGCGGATCCCGAAGGGGCCTGGGACCGGGTCTTTTATACAAAAACATCTGTAGAGTCCGAATGGTTCGAGCTACAAACTACTAAAAGCTATCTATGAAAACCTGTAATGTAACATGTTTTGCTCTATGATGTTCACAAGCTACACACGAGTCGATAGAAGGTATGGGTTCTTCTACATAGAAGATCACAGGAAATCCCAGGACATGGTGTCTATAATACCGTAATAAGCTCACATAGTTGCTGTCCCAAACTCCAAACTTCACACAGTTGTCACTGACTAGTTGGATATTCATTTCCCAGTGAGCAAGCAATTTATGTACTTACAGCATTTATATAAATTCATTTTGATCAGGTTCTTGCTTTGGCGGACCTTATTTTTCTGATTGACATTTGTCAATAAAACTGAATGCAACTGTTTATGTTAAATTGTTTTATTCTCAAGAACACCACTGAGAATATCCCATCGACTGTAGAAAGGCTATACTTACACAGGAAGCTGGACCATTTAGAACCAGCAAATAGCCACCAGCAGCATTAATACTGTATTCCTGGTCAATAACTTATTTTAACCCATAGAAATCCTTTGGGGAAGCATATAATGTTATGGCCGATGTTAAGGGTCAGGTGTGTGTGCGTGAGAGTGTGTATGTGTGTGTGTGTGAGAGTGTGTGTGTGTGTAAATTTGACCCTATTCCGTGTTTGAATTAAGGTTGATATTAACAGAATGCAACAGTGTGAAGGTATGTATCTGAATCTCTGGATTCCAGTGAAAGAGGACTCCCAATCCCCCCATCCCCAAAACGTGTAAATATTGGACTATAAATTGTGCCTTCCTGTATTATACTTACAGATGTAGGACCTTAATTTGAGCCAGTTTGCTACAGCAGGAACCCAATGAGTCCCACCGTAACGCTGATGCGTTAATTTGAGGCAGTTTGCTATATATATATATATATATATATATATAAAATTAATGGACATTTTTGTAGGGGTTGATACATTTTTCATTATGGCAAATCAAGTCTGAAATTTCAAAGTTGAAATTACAAACTTTAGAAGCCTTTTTAAAACTCAAATAGACTACAAGTTTGCATTTCCTGTTCTCAGCAACAAAAGAGTGATCAAATTAAGATCCTACATCTACATAAAAATGAATTTGTCACACCAGCCTTCTCTTTGGCTCCCCCTCCTGTCCAGCTCAGGTGTTCGGCATCGCTGGCCTTCTAGCTGCTGCCAAACCTGCTGCTGGCAAACGCCCTTCACTCATCAACCCCGGACTTGTCTCGTCATCATTACACACACCTGGTTCCAATCCCCACTCTATCACTGTATATACAGTTGAAGTCGGAAGTTTACATACACCTTAGCCAAATACATTTTAACTCAGTTTTTCACAATTCCTAACATTTAATCCTAGTAAAAATTCCCTGTTTTAGGTCAGTTAGGATCACCACTTTATTTTAAGAATGTGAAATGTCAGAATAATAGTAAAGATAATTATTTATTTCAGCTTTTATTTCTTTCATCACATTCCCAGTGGGTCGGAAGTTTACATACACTCAATTAGTATTTGGTAGCATTGCCTTTAAATTGTTTAACTTGGGTCAAACATTTCGGGTAGCCATCCACAAGCTTCCTACAATAAGTTGGGTGAATTTTGGCCCATTCCTCCTGACAGAGCTGGTGTAACTGAGTCAGGTTTGCAGGCCTCCTCTATAGGATTGAGGTCACGGCTTTGTGATGGCCACTCCAATACCTTGACTTTGTTGTCCTTAAGCTATTTTTCCACAACTTTGTAAGTATGCTTGGGGTCATTGTCCATTTGGAAGACCCATTTGCGACCAAGCTTTAACTTCCTGACTGATGTCTTGAGATGTTGCTTCAATATATCCACATAATTTTCCTTCCTCATGATGCCATCTATTTTGTGAAGTGCACCAGTCCCTCCTGCAGCAAAGCACCCCCACAGCATGATGCTGCCACCCTTGTGCTTCACGGTTGGGATGGTGTTCTTCGGCTTGCAAGCCCCCCCCCCCTTTTCCTCCAAATATAACGATGATCATTATGGCCAAACAGTCTCAAAAAAGTACGATCTTTGTCCCCATGTGCAGTTGCAAACCGTAGTCTGGCTTTTTTATGGCGGTTTTGGAGCAGTGGCTTCATCCTTGCTGAGCGGCCTTTCAGGTTATGTCGATATAGGACTCGTTTTACTGTGGATATAGATACTTTTGTACCTGTTTCCTCCAGCATCTTTACAAGGTCCTTTGCTGTTGTTCTGGGATTGATTTCCATCTCCTTCCTGAGCGGTATGACGGCTGCATGGTCCCATGGTGTTTATACTTGCGTACTATTGTTTGTACAGATGAACGTGGTACCTTCAGGCATTTGGAAATTGCTCCCAAGGATGAATCAGACTTGTGGAGGTCTACAATTTTTTTTCTGAGGTCTTGGCTGATTTCTTTTGATTTTCCTATGATGTCAAGCAAAGAGGCACTGAGTTCGAAGGTAGGCCTTGAAATACATCCACAGGTACACCTCCAATTGACTCAAATTATGTCAATTAGCCTATCAGAAGCTTCTAAAGCCATGACATCATTTTCTGGAATTTTCCAAGCTGTTTAAAGGCACAGTCAACTTAGTGTATGTAAACTTCTGACCCACTGGAATTGTGATACAGTGAATTATAAGTGAAATAATCTGTCTGTAAACAATTGTTGGAAAAATTACTTGTGTCATGCACAAAGTAGATGTCCTAACCGACTTGCCAAAACTATAGCTTGTTAACAAGAAATTTGTGGAGTGGTTGAAAAAATAGTTTTAATGACTCCAACCTAAGTGTATGTAAACTTCCGACTTCAACTGTACACTCCCTCTGTCATTTGTCTTTGTTGGTCATTGTAAATGTTGCTTGTTTTCCTGAGAGGTATCTCACCTAATATTTTCCTGAGTACTGTATATTTAGCACTATGGGTTTTGTCCCGGTTTAAGCTATGGTGTGTTAATAAATTCAGTAGTTCTAAACCTGTGACTGCCTCCTGCCTACTCCTCTCTACACCTGTGACAGAATGACCGACCCAACATGTCAGGACGCAGCAGGACATCCCGATCTCTCCACTGTAGGAGCGAAGCTCATTAGGGGTTTCAGCACAGTGGTGGCTCCTCTCGCCTCCCTCCTGAAAGGAGGTCCTCAACAGCTGCGCTGGACTGGGGAGGCCGACGAAGCCGTCGCGGCTCACCCTGACCCGTCTCTGCCCTTTATCGTGGAGGTGGACGCCTCCGAGGTTGGAGTAGGGGCTGTTCTCTCCCAACGCACTGGATCACCGCCTAAATTACGACATGGGGGATCGTGAGTTGTTGGCCGTCAAGAAGGCGCTGAAAGCATGGCGGCACTGGCTAGAGGGTGCTCAACACCCATTTATTGTGTGGAAGGACCACCGGAACCTAGAGTACATTCGAGCAGCGAAGAGGCTGAACCCGCGTCAGGCCAGGTGGGCCCTCTTCTTCGCCAGTTTTGACTTTACCCTCTCCTACCGGCCAGGATCAAAGAACGTTAAGGCCGATGCGTTGTCCCGGGTGCATGACACAGAGGATCGGAGGGAGGAAGTGACACCCATTATTCCCTTGTCCCGCATTGTGGCTCCTGTCGTGTGGAATGTGGACGCGGACATCCATCAAGCCCTGCGACAGGAGCCCTCACCTGCCCACTGTCCCGAGGGGTGGATCTACGTGTCCTCTGATGTGCGGGACCGTCTCCTCGACTGGGCACACACAGCATCTGTGTCGGGGCACCTGGGTATATCCCCCACCTGCGCACAGAGCAAGACACTGAGACACCTCCCCTATGGCAAACTACATCCGTGGACTTTGTTACAGACCTTCCCCCCTTGGAGGGGCACACCACCGTCCTGGTCGTTGTGGACCGGTTTTCCAAAGCCTGTCGTTTGATTCCTCTGCCTGGTCTCCCTACAGCCATGCAGACCGCGGAGGCTCTCTTCTCTCATGTCTTCCGGCACTACGGGATCCCAGAGGACATATGGTGCGTTAATGAATTCAGTAATTCTAAACCTGTGACTGCCTCCTGCCTACTCCTCTCTACACTTGTGACAGTATTCTATTCTACTGAGCCATTTACTTTATGTTCGTATTCTTATATTTTCTTATTGCTTATTGTTGTTGCATTGTCGAGGAGGAACCTGCAAGTAAGCATTTCATTGGACGGTGTATACCATGTGTATCTCATCCAATCAACGAATAAAACTTGAAACTTGGTGTGTGTTCGGCGTGAGCCCCACATGTTTCTTATTCTCACCGCTGTTATCTGAATTCAGCAATGTCATCAACTTTATCGCATTTAAAGATTATCCTAGGCGCGGGCTGCCAAGCCGTGGGAGTGAGCTGCTTAGCTCGTTTAAAAGGGCCCCTAGGTAGTGTCCCGGCTTGCATGGGGCCAACGATGCTCGAGTTGCAACTTGGTTCCCGTCGTGCCCATCATAACTTCTAATTGTTTTGCCTGACTCCGCTGCTTCTTGCCAATCCTGTTGCCTGAGAGTAGATCTCTTTATTGGCCATCACAAATCACCGATAGGGAGTAAATCACATTATTCCAAATGGACTCTGAATCCTATGGTTGTGAATCTATGACCCTTTACTGCTGTTCTTATTAGGGAGAGAATCTGATTTGTGAGTCCATACTGTCAGAGCAAGGGAAGAATGAAGGGAAATAAAGGTACGTGTAGTAGTTTAGTCCATTGAAACAGCTCTCCTTCAGTTGACAAAGTTGATTGGCATTGATTTGCTTTGTCATGGAAGCCATTGTCAATAGCCGTTCAACTAGTGGACTACTCGTTTAGGTGAGCTCAAATGACAGGGAAACCTGATTTCAATAGATCTACAGTCCCCCTTGGCATTTTTCCTATTTTGTTGCATTACAACCTGTAATTTAAATTGAACATTTCATGTAATGGACATACACAAAATAGTCCAAATTGGTGAAGTGAAATGAAACAAATAATTTGTTAAAGAAAATTATACAAAATAAATAACGGAAAAGTGGTGTGTGCATATGTATTCACCCCCTTTGCTATGAAGCCCCTAAATAAGATCTGGTGCAACCAATTACCCACTAAGCTACCTGGGCGGCAGGTAGCTTAGTGGGTAAGAGCGTTGTGCCAGTAACCGAAAGGTCGCTGGTTCTAATCCCCGAGCCGACTAGGTGAAAAATCTGTCGATGTGCCCTTAAGCAAGGCACTTAACCCTAATTGCTGATGTAAGTCGCTCTGGATAAGAGCGTCTGCTAAATGACTAAAATGTAACATAATTAGTTAAATAAAGTCCACCTGTGTGCAATCTAAGTGTCACATGATCTATATACACACCTGTTCTGCAAGCCCCAGAGTCTGCAACACCACTAAGCAAGGGGCACCACATTTTAGTCATTTAGCAGACGCTCTTATCCAGAGCGACTTACAGTTAGTGAGTGCATACATAATTTTTGTATTTTTCATACTGGGAATCGAACCCACAACCCTGGCGTTGCAAACGCCATACTCTACCAACTGAGCTACATCCCTGCCGGCCATTCCCTCCCCTACCCTGGACAATTGTGCGCCGCCCCATAGGTCTCCCGGTCACGGCCGGCTACGACAGAGCCTGGATTCGAACCAGGATCTCTTGTGGCACAGCTAGCACTGCGATGCAGCGCCTTAGACCACTGCGCCACTCGCGAGATACCACCAAGCAAGCGGCACCATGAAGACCAAGGAGCTCTCCAAACAGGTTATGGACAAAGTTGTGGAGAAGTACAGATCAGGGTTGGGTTATAAAAAAATATCAGAAACTTTGAACATCCCACGGAGCACCATTAAATCCATTATTAAAAAATTGAAAGAATATGACACCACAACAAACCTGCCAAGAGAGGGCCGCCCACCAAAACTCATGGACCAGGCAAGGAGGGCATTAATCAGAGAGACAACAAAGAGACCAAAGATAACCCTGAAGGAGCTGCAAAGCTCCACAGCGGAGATTGGAGTATCTGTCCATAGGACCACTTTAAGCCATACACTCCACAGAGCTGGGCTTTATGGAAGAGTGGCCAGAAAATAGCCATTGCTTAAAGAAAAAAATAAGCAAACATGTTTGGTGTTTGCCAAAAGCCATGTGGGAGACTCCCCAAACATATGGAAGAAGGTTCTCTGGTCAGATGAGACAAAAATTGAGCTTTTGGGCCATCAAGGAAAACGCTATGTCTGGCGCAAACCCAACACCTCTCATCACCCCGAGAACACCATCCCTATAGTGAAGCATGGTGGTGGCAGCATCATGCTGTGGGGATGTTTTTCATCGGCAGGGAAACTGGTCAGAATTGAAGGAATGATGGATGGCGCTAAATACAGGGAAATTCTTGAGAGAAACCTGTTTCAGTCTTCCAGAGATTTGAGACTGGGACGGAGGTTCACCTTCCAGCAGGATAATGACCCTAAGCATACTGCTAAAGCAACACTCTAGTGATTTAAATGCCTTGGAATGGCCTAGTCAAAGCCCAGACCTCAATCCAATTGAGAATCTGTGGTATGACTTAAAGATTGCTGTACACCAGCAGAACCCATCCAACTTGAAGGAGCTGGAGCAGTTTTGCCTTGAAGAATGGGCAAAAATCCCAGTGGCTAGATGTGCCAAGCTTATAGAGACATACCCCAAGAGACTTGCAGCTGTAATTGCTGCAAAAGGTGGCTCTACAAAGTATTGACTTTGGGGGGGTGAATAGTTATGCACGCTCATGTTTTCTGTTTTTTTGTCTTATTTCTTGTTTGTTTCACAATAAAAAATATTTTGCATCTTCAAAGTGGTTGGCATGTTGTGTAAATTAAATGATACAAACCCCCAAAAAATCCATTTTAATTCCAGGTTGTAAGTCAACAAAATAGGAAAAATGCCAAGGGTGGTGAATACTTTTGCAAGCCACTGTATTGCCAGAGCCTACGCATAGCTGATGTAAGAGCCCTATTCAACCAAACCAAGTTACTGGCTCTGATTAAATATGGCCCAATGTTTTAAGGATAATTTGGTGACAAAAAATTACTCAAAATATAATGTGACTCAAAATGAAACATTGTAAGTTGTTGACATTTTGTTGTTGAAAACATATTGCTGACATTAAAACATTGTAATCCTACTTGCTGAATCAGGACACTGTTAATAAATACTGTCCAATATACCCCAGCAGACTGACCACATGTTTATCCCTTTACTTTGCCAAGGCTAAATTGAGCTATGTGTTAATACTATGTTACCTAGCTACCCGCTCAATGTAGTCTGTTTGATCTGGTGTAATCTAGTGGAAAGCAAGAAATCTAAATTGTGCTATCTTGCCACAGTTACCTTCACATGCCACATCCCCATTAAAGCTGCCCTAGGAATGAATACATGTCTAAAACAGTCTGGAGAAAATTCCTTGAGTGCAAGCCCCAAGACATATTAGACTGTGGCATGAAGAAAATGCATATTAGGTATAATTGTGCGTTTAGGTGATAGTGTAGTTGTTATACTGCTATAGACTGCTGGGGAAAGAAGTGCATGAGAAGTTGTGCTGTGTATGGTAACTAGCTGGGTCTTTAGACTCAAATTCCCTCTGAAATAAACCTGATCTTGTAAAGAGCAAAGGTTAAAAAAAAAAGGTAAACAAACAAACAAATAAAGAATCATGTTTTATGGCGGCCATCTTGAAAGTAAATGAAAACAAAGAACCCCAAGGGGAGTTGTGTAAAAATAAAAAGGCATTCTATCTGTCAAGACTGTAGTCACAGCTTCCTGGGGTAGTGAGGAAGTTTGGGACATGGTCATTAATTGAACTCCAGTTTAATGTATTAACATGTCCTGTAAAAACATGGCCAACATGCTCTCCCTCTTCAAATGTAGGTCGTTAGAGGTAAAATCACTCGTTGTACAGATTTTTTGGGAGAATGTGGAGCACCATGACCATACATTTTGGAACAGACACCCTGGCATGACTAATTCTGTTCATTAAAACAGTAGTCCTAGTAATAATACATAATTATAATATTAGTAGTAATGACAAAGAAATATATCAATATATTACACACAAAACAAATAGCAAACAAGGAGGGCTCAATATTAATTGTGTCAGTACTTTTGGCTGTTTTTCATTCGTTTGGCAGCAAATGTATGCTAAGAGTTGATATGACTCAGAATCTGCTACAGCAAATGCTACAGCTAACAACAGCTACAGATGTTTAATCCATCAAGGAAACAAACTGTCAACCAGTCTCTAATTAGGCTTTATGATGTTTCTCAGAGTCTATGATATGTCCCAGAACACACCACTGGGACTCTCCAATGCACATTGTGGAAGCGCTGTGTGTGTGTGTGTGTGTGTGTGTGTGTGTGTGTGTGTGTGTGTGTGTGTGTGAGTGTGTGAGTGTGTGTGTGTGTGTGTGTGTGTGTGTGTGTGTGTGTGTGTGTGTGTGTGTGTGTGTGTGTGTGTGTGTGTGTGTGTGTGTGTGTGTGTGTGTGTGTGTGGCGAGAGAGGCAGAGACTTCACCTCAGAAGCTCCCAAAGAATAAGCCCAAGCCAGCATGCAGTATTGGTCTTGGAATGCAACCTCAACAGAAAGAGCTAGTTGACTGACCAGCAGACAATGATGCAGACACTTGCATTCTTCAGACTCCCTAAACATTTTGCACTATTATTATTCAATTCAGTGCTGAACTAGCATCAGATCCAATTTCTATTCCAAACAACCGATTCAGAGGTTTAAATTTGACGAAGAATCTACAAAAGTTCAAATTCAATCCACATGACAAAATACCCAATACCACAATGAATCAAAGCCTCACTGTTGGTTTGCCTTAACAGAGGACCCCAGAGGGCCACGGTTGACATCTTGCATTGAGGCAGGATTCAAAGAGACATGGAGGGGGGAAGTGGGATGGCAGGCAGCTCCTTGTGCGGACGGTGCAGGTGACTCATCGGCTTCCTGAGGAAAAGAGACGAATGGGTTTGGATGAAGGGGTTTAGGGTCGCGTGGGCCTGGGGTCCTCTGGTGACGACCTCTCCATTGAGCTCTGTTTCCTCAGGAAGCTCTCTTGTCTCCCGCGTCCCCCTCTCCAAGGACAGATTACGTGTGTTTGTATTACCTTCCTGCTGGATGGCTCGAGGTAGTGGAGATCGCTGCTAATGTGATGTTGTATTGTATTACAGAGATTTCTCCGAATGAGGGGAGGAACTAGAATTTGGGGCAGTAGAACCTGAGTCATCGGGGCAAAAGGGTTGTTTACATCAATGGTTTGCTTAGTTGATAAAATGCATCAGGCCATGACACACCGACTGACTTTGCAGAATTCTCAAAACAGTTACACCACCTATTTGATGATTGAAAAACGCATAACAGTGTGTTAGCACAGAACATGCCCCATCGCAGTCAGACAAAGCGAGGAGTGGCTATGAAATGACGCCTATCTTCTAGGAGCAGTTTACCATCTTTATAATTAATGGATGACATGTGGTTCAGGTGATGCAAATGCCAACGCTGTTACACCGCCTGAACCGGGTATGAATCAGCCCCATTGAACGAAGAGACCAGGCCGAAGCAAAGCAAACAGCATCTGATAAATTGTCAAAGTGAGCAAACCATGAGGAGACCTGGAGTTGTATTGGCTGTAGTAAATCAGGCCTTCTGCACCTCTAAGCCCTGATGGCGTGGTGATGGGGTATATAAATGCCCTGGAGCCACTTGTTAACAGCTCACACAGGGCCAAATCATAACTTGAGCAATGTGCGTGTTTTAGTACAAACCTCCAATTGACATAAATAAATGACTGGCACAAAAGTTGGACTTAATGTTTGTGCATGCACGCATCTCAATTCGTCGGCCCGACAATTGAACCTGCTATAGTGATGTTTACTTATTTTCTCATAGTGTTGATTTAACTGTGGGAATAAGATCTACTGCGTGAATGCTGGAATGCGGGTATGATTGGATCGAGCCCTCTTGAAACGTACTAAACATTACCTAACTAGCCTCAACAGGTGTCGCAGAGGATGACATACAGACGGTCACTTGAGCTTTATTTGAAATGCTGTGTAAAATCAGAGAACATTCCAGTTGATAAAGGACTTGAGGGAAAGAGCTAATTGATAGAGATGCATGTCCATGTTTTCCAGGAAGTGATGTTTGGACTGAAGCCTAAAGCTGGAGCCGCAATGGAGGGAAACAGCTGGAGGAGGAGAATAAAATTGAGAGGAAAAATGTCTCAAACTCTCCACTGCTCTGCAGCCAGCTGCTAAAGGACAAGAGAAGTCTGTACTTTTGAACCCTGACCTCCATCACCTCCGGGGGTCCCTCGCTATTGTCCATCACCGCCAGATGTACTTGTTCTAGCTCAGTTTTTTGTCTCTGTCCAATTGGCTGCCTCAGCTGCTTCATCCTCGTAAAAACCAGGGTACCACACAACTGTACCGTCATTCAAATGGTCATTTAATTTCCTTGGAGATGAAGTGGAATGAGTGCCATGTCTTCACTTCACTAGATGTCATAAAATGGTCACCATGTTTTGTGGCGAGTAAATATAGAGCAAGAATCTGTGTTTGTGACGTACCGGCGTCATATTATTGCGTCAAGATTTCGAGGCTGAGATCTCTCCCCACTGCCACCAACTATTTGGGGGGACTACTTTAGAGGTGTGAGAATCTCCTTATACAAGAGAGACATGACTGACAAGCACATGTTGCGTGTTCTTACATGTCTGGAATGATGCATGTACAGTATGTGTGTCATGGACAAGAAAAAGAGGAGGACAACAGCACATGGAGCCTATCACCTTGGGTGTGAGGTGTAGGCCTAACTCATCCCTCAACTGGACACATCGACTGTCATTCTACCCTGAGAATAAATGCAGAAACCAAGATTGAGATATAAGCAAAGGCCTATCTTGTATTTTTGTGGACCAGTAAATCCTTTAAATTACTACTACTGGCACCAAAATATGATTTAGATAGTTTTGGTTACATGCACATACAGTATCAAGTATGGATTTGGCCCATTAAGATATAGGTGTCATGTATATCAACCTTATGGGTTCAGCACTCAATCAAATCAACTTTTTGTTAGCTTAGTCAATTCTTAATAATTCTTAATAACTTATTATCATTCCTTTTTTTATGTGTTTAATGTCAAATACTATATAGCTTACACACAATAAGGGGTCAAATATGACTGTGCTTCCAGACTGCTTTGTCAAGTTAAAGCAAACAGGCTGACAATTATATGAGGTCAGCTGAGTCTTCCACATTTGCATTAACATTTTAGTCATTTAGCAGATGCTCTTATCCAGAGCGACTTACAGGCTGCCTCCCCATTATAACATGCTTATATGATGCCTGAACATGCAAGGAGTAGAGTCAAGAAGCATGAAATTACCTCCTCCAGCTCATTCACATTAACTGGGATGAATCCTAATCATATACTGCATCAAGGCTCTGTATTCAGCCGACCTGAAACGCCAACCTGATTAATTAATTTACTTCATACCAGCAGACTTTTGTTGCATTTGATTTTGCTTGGCTTGTCTGGCATGCCGTGCGGACGGGGTTTGCATTTGTGGGACTATTCCATTGGTTGTGTTGTGCCAGGCAAGCTACATCAAGTGCATCTGAAGTATTTGCAAGTATTTCCACTTTAAACTAACTACAACTTTTTATTGATGATGACCTATAAAGCTTTCAGTTGTTGTTGGTTTAAAGTGTGAGTCATGTGACCACAAATACTACAGTATAGCAACAGATATAAGACACAAGCGGTCAGGTTCTGTCCATGAGATAAACACTCAAGGCAGTCCTTGATATATATATATTGATATATTGATATATATATATATTGATATATGTTGTGTTAAGGCAGACCTACAGAATACCAGGTGGAGTGACTAACATAAATAGTATTTCTCACCAGATAACAGCTGGGTTATTCAACACTGAAATAAGTCTGGCCAATGGGGAGACAGGGTGTTTATACAATTCACATTTTTAGTCATTTAGCAGACACTCTTATCCAGAGCGACTTACAGTAGTGAGTGTATACATTTCATACTCCGTACTTTAGTCTTCTCTGAACTGGTCCCCCGTGGGAATTGAACCCAGAATCCTTGCGCTACAAGCACCATGCTCTACCAACTGAGCCATACATACTAATCCCTCACTATATACACCTCCTGGGAACAACCTTAGATTTAGGGTTTACTGATGAAAAGCCTTCTTCAGCACTGATAGTGATCAAAGGCATTGATAGTAGACAGAGGATTGGGCTTATGTATGGGATTTTAGGATGAGCTTTCGCAGGCTAATGAGTGAGAGTGAGTGACCACGTTTACATGCACACAGTATTCCAGATAGTAGCTTATATCCCTCTTAAGGTCTTATTCGGGACAAGCTGTTTAGAAGCACCTTTGATATCCTGTTTACGAGTATCCCTGTAAGCATGAATAAACAGAATATTCCTAATTGATGTTAATTTGGGTTAAATGAAATAGTAACTGAAATATGGGCACTAACTGTAGGCCTATAACCTCTCACATGTAACGTAATATAATATTAACTCCTGCAGAATTATGCATTTAATTCAGTAAAATGATACAACAAATGTTAATTTTGTCTCGGAACAGGAGTGGAGAAATATGATTTATTTCTTTCAGCATCTCTTGAGAAAATGTGAATGCGTGTGTAATGTGTTTTCTTTGACACTGTTATGCAAGCAGACAGTATTTCAACCACATAAAATAACCGCCCAAGACAAAGTAAAGTCTCATCAGAAACATGTTTCATCATTTTCTCAGCTTTCATTTCCTTAAAACCAGGCATCTTATCCTGGTTTCACATAACTGGGATACAAGCTTTTTCAGGTTATTGTAAACAGGATATGATGTTTATATGCGTCAACTCAGAAAAGCAGAATACTTGAGTATCCCGAATAACAACGGGATATTGGTGTGCATGTAAACATGGTCAGTGTTGAACTTGTGGCCTGCTGACACTCAAGCGGGAGAGAGGAGGAGGAGGGTATTCTGAGCAGATAGGCAGAGGCTGCATTCTTTCATCTCACTCTACTTGTCTTGTCTTTTGTCCCCTCCCTTCTCCTGAGTGGTACTATCACCGCCTGTCACATGTTCACTAAATATGCCATTGTTCCTGCAACAGTTGTTTGGGGGGTCGATGGATAAGAGTTGTCTTATATTGGACTGCAGGCTTACAGTGTACAATAAAAGACCATGTTCAAACTGAGACGGTAAAGATGGAAGCGTCCATAAAGGAAAACGGCACTGCGGGTTCAAAGAAAAAAAATGTCTGCTGTATTTTAAGGACAGATGTGTTTTTGTTTCAATGTCCAATGACAGTGTTCGCGAGTCTAACAGTGTGTGTGTGTGTGTGTGTGTGTGTGTGTGTGTGTGTGTGTGTGTGCACGCGTGTCATAGCCCTGTGATACAATGACAAACCACTGCCCTATCATTTCCCATCCCCGTCTCCTCCTCTGACACAAAGGTGGTCAAAGAGTCAGAAATCATTCTGTCACTGAGTGCTGTAAATCCTAGGTGTAGGCCGAGGCCATCCATAAACCCTGATAATGTAAGCGTTTAACCTCTCGCTCTTTAAAGTGGCTTGTTTGCTTGAGGGATTACCAGGTAGACCTTTCCTGCAGTCAAATGACCTAGTGGCCTCATGGGTGGAATGTTCTACATATTTTTAATAATTTCAAAATTAATAAACATTCTTCTTTTTAAACGGTGTTTATATGTCAAACGGTTTTGATATATTTCAGTCTTCTGTGATGTGTAATATTGGGATGCAAACTCAAAATGTAATACATTTCAACTCTATATGTGACATTGTACAGGTGTCATTTTTCTTTACGCCCATAACCATGTGTTTGAGGTGTATACTTTTGTTTCAAAGTAGATTTGTTTAAGACTACCAAGAAACACTCTGTGTGACCCTGATTTAGCCCACTGCAGTAAAAGGTTGAGTCTCTAAACGTGTTGTAGGTGTCAATTGACTCTCAGACAGATAACCGTTACATCCTCATACTAAAACATATGTGGTCTCTACACTTAGCCTGGCATCAGAGCAATACGAAATATACTTGACGTATTTCTCCTCTATGTATATCCTCTCTTGTATGTCACTACACTGGTATGAGAAGGTGGAAGAGCGATATACAGTAAGAATACATCTACTATAGAAACATCAATAACTAAATAAGTTGATCGTGGAGGAACAGTTTCTTAGTAATTTAGTCAGTTTCTTACCTTGCATTGTTGTTTTGGTGGGTTCTGGGAACAGTGGGATGAGCAGGAGGTAGATGAGGTAGATGAAGGAGAACCCATTGTACCGGAACAGACACGCTGCAAAACAATAAGGCAGCAAGTACCAAGTCAGATCACAAACCATCTGTGACATAACACCATGGATAAATCTCCTGAAAAAGTTAGTACCCTTAATTAGAAGGAACCAAAATAAAACAGAGTAGCAGCACTGACATTTCAAATTAAAGGGCGAAGAGGTTCTGTGGCTCAATAACAGTTATGATGGCAGCTTTGGAGAGTGGTGTGAATGGTGTCGATGGGAGTGGAGGAGAGGGAAGGGATAGCTCTATAAACCTCAAAGTTGTTTTGATAGACGACCGCGCTGCACTCGACATTCCAACAGTGTTTGACAACAGGCGTTTTGCCCTGGAGCAAACATGGCAGATCTCTGTCGGAGTGCCGAATTGGAGCCGAACGACATCTACTACGGCTGCTCATGCCAAAAACATCCAGATCGCATTAAGATAAACCGTGGTTGATGCCATTTCAGTCAAGCATTTAACATGTCAGCCTCAGTACCAGTCCATCCATTACCTAGGAAAACATACATGCAGCTCAATCTGCAGCCGGCGCAATGTTTATGACAAATGTCACGTATTGTACTTGTGTTAAATAGGCCTGTGAGATCATTCAGCCGAAATGAAATACGTTTGCAGCATATTTCTTCAGGCTTTCAAACAAAGTGGTCCACTCCGATTAACAATGATGAACTTCAGTCGTTTTCTAAGGAGTTCTATTAATTATTGCTCGCAACAGAGGTTGGTGGCCTGGCCTGCCAAAAGGTAAAATAAAGACTCCCATCGCTCACTCACCAACCCAGAAATTTTAATTATATTTCTATGCACACAACAATAGACACACACTCTGTGTTAGTGTTTTTTTCACTATGTATTTCCCCTGATACAGCACAGTGACAGTGGTGTTTCTTCTTATTTTTAAGTGGTCAAATTTGACTGTTTTAAAGTACAACATTCATTTCTACACATCTCTGTTCTGCTTCATCTTGTGCTTGTCATTAACAAAGACCTTGTCTTCCTTTACCTGTCTGAAATCGAACGATCCCTATTGTTGTAACTCAATCCAGGGGGACCCATCATCTTAAAGGTGCACTATGCAGAAATCGCACCGCCGTTTCCTGGTTGCTAAAATTGTAATAGTTCGCCTAATTTCAGTTTATGTGACAAAACAAGCAAGTATAGTGTAGAGAATCATTATACCATATAAACCACCTAAAATATTGTATTTTCAGCTTTTTGAAGCTGGTGTACAAAACCGAAAGTAAAAGACACAAAACTTAAAAACGGGAAGCATAGAAATAGTGCACATAGAACAGATCTACCGCATCTCAGACTTACTTTCAATGAGAATGACAGCTCTATAACACACATTTCTATGTGAATTTGGTCAGGTCCCTCAAAAAGTTACATATTGCAGCTTTAAAGGTGCAATCTGTGATATTTAGTCTACCATGAAGTGGCAGGGCTGCCTTTTGTTTTTGTAATTCAGGATTGGACCTTTAAAGACAGCCTGCATTTACTTCAGAATTGAGTCATGTAGGCCTAGTATTTACAGTATTGTTCAGATTACCATAATATGACTAACGCCACCATAAACAAGCAGTGAGATGTTAAAAGGCCAAATACCAAACCAGTATGATTGCTCTTTTTTCTATTTGAAAATGCTTACACTGCAGGATGAAAAGTTCAGACGATACAAAAGACTGTGACACACAGGGAGGCCCAGACCTCAGACATGATTCAATAACTCATGACCTCTTCACACTGCAACAACAGGTCATTTGAATTATTGTGTGGATTATAATTTTTGTAGGGGTTGATAAATTTTTTGTTAGGGTAAATCAAGTCTGACGTTTTAAAGTGGAAATTACACATTTTAGAAGCCTTTTTAAACCTTGAATACACTACAAGTTTATTTCCTGCAGCTACAGGGTGATCAAATTAAGATCCTACACCTGTAGCTATTGCCACGTTGGGGCACTTCCCTCCATTTCTCCCCACGCAAACAGACTTATTGTTTGGTAGCCCACAAACATTTCTTGCTAACCTGACTATGCTATCGCTAATCCCATCAAACATTATGCTTTGTATTAAATAAGAACTCAAACATCAGAGTAGTTATAATATAATTTATTTCAAAAAGTTTAGCATTATATTTATTTTGTTTGGTATCGCCAACCTAACTATTCACCACCGCTGTTGAACTGGCTTCCTGGGTGAGAGCGCTCCAGTCAGTCCACAGGTTGCGCACTTCTCATTATTTGGTTTCTCCTGTTTAAAGCAAGAATCCTTAATTGAAACAATAACAAAGATAGCACCCCGCCTGTGTTTTGGAAAAAGCTGAGGAATGGGCCTGGAAAAATTTAACCAGAGACGGAAGAGGAAGCGAGACATCCCACTCCCTCATTTTTTTCTGGTTCATACACAGTCAATGAGGTAAGCAGACCAGACCCAACTACTAATGCAATGGTGCATATCTGAAAGGCACCCCGTTAAGCAGACCGGAACGTACCATTTTTTTCAATGATAACAACCTGAGTGGGACATCTTCATTTATCCACCATCTTTGATGTAACCACTCTTAAATTCATACACAGAGCTATGGATGCAAGGACTGACTATCAATGATATCAAAATTATAGTTTTAACCATGTTTTGAGGCTATACAGTGTTGTTTACATTGACATTGCAATGGCTATAGGAGGACGGAATCATTGTAATGGCTATAGGAGGACGGAATCATTGTAATGGCTATAGGAGGACGGGAGTATTGTAATGGCTATGGGAGGACGGGATTATTGTAATGGCTATAGGAGGACGGGAGTATTGTAATGGCTATAGGAGGACAGGATTATTGTAATGGCTATAGGAGGTCGGGCTCATTGCAATGGCTCATTTGGAACGATATCAAACACATCAAACATATGAAAACCACATGTTTGACTCCGTTCCATTAATTCCATTCCAGCCATTACAATGAGCCTGTCCTCCTATAGCTCCTCCCACCAGCCTCCACTGATGTATATGTGTGTGTGTATGTGTGTGTGTGTGTGTGTTTTAAGGATTAAAATCTACCAAGTTTCAATACCAGGAATAATTAATATTTACCCTGAGAGTCCCAGGAAATACAACAAAATCGGAAATGCTTATTTAAAGCGTTTAAAACCAAGATATGGTCACTATGCCAGGGTTCTCCCCAAATAAGAGGGACGCTGTGCCACCTTGTCGGCTTGGCTGCACCACTATGTAAAGCAGAGGAGGCTGGTGGGATGAGCTATAGGAGGACGGGCTCATTGTAATGGCTTGAATGGAATTAATGGAACGTGTCAAACATGTGGTTTCCATACTGTTCCATTTATTCCATTCCAGCCATTACAACGAGCCCGTCCTCCTATAGCTCCTCCCACCAGCCTCCTCTGATGTAAAGACTTCAGAGTAAATGAAACTGATATTTAGTGATCACCAATGACATTGTTGTGAATTGCAAAACAGGCAGTTCATAAACTCAGAGCATTATGATGTTCCTCAATTAATTCATCACATTTCAGCAGTAGGCTCTCACTGGGCAAAAACTGGTTGAATCAACGTTGGTTTCACGTCATTTGTGATGAGGTTAAATCAACGTGGAAAACGTTGTTGGATTTGCAAATAGTCATCAAGGTAAGGGAATTTATAATTTTTTTCACCCAACTTTTGTTGAATTCATTTTAGTTGACAACTCAACCAAATGCAAATAAAAAATAGGGCTTTGAGGTACCGGAATGCATTAAAAAAAGTACCTTTATAATAAAGAATTGCATCAGTGGAATCTACTGAGAGAAGGCTGACTCATAATAATGTGTTTGATACAATTTCATCCACTCCATTTCAGCCTTAAGACTCGCTTCCAGACATTATTATGAGCCTTCTTCCCCTCAGCAGCCTCCACTGCCATGCATTATCATCGCTTTTGCTTACTAGCATAGAGCAGTAGAGAAGATGCGCTTGCAGAAGTTGCACAAATGGGGGAACAAAATTGTAGCCTAGGGTCCGGGAAAATGTTGCCATTTTATAAACACATTCCATGCAATTCTACATAATTTTAGATCTTCTTTAATACCTCACAAATGATCAAAATGACTGGCTACTTTGACACTGATAAACTGAGAATATGAGATCAATAGAAACGACCTTGTCTTGAATCCTCAATAGCCTAGGCCTAGGTGTGTGGAGACACATCTTACATTTACATTTTAGTCATTTAGCAGACGCTCTTATCCAGAGCGACTTACAGTTAGTGAGTGCATACATTTTTCATACTGCCCCCCCGTGGGAATCGAACCCACAACCCTGGCGTTGCAAGCGCCATGCTCTACCAACTGAGCTACAGTTTGTACAATATGAGGAAACTATAGTCCTAAAAAATATTTCCAGTCTCACAGACTCACCGAATGATAGTGCCAAAAGCTTACAGTAACCTATCTCTCTCTTGTTTTACTTTGCACAACAATGCTGTTCGCTCAATAGGCCTATTTGGAAGTTGATAACTTGGTAGCCTATACAGATAGATTAGTATTTTCTTTTCAGCAGGATCCATTTGCTTTCCAACCTGTGTTTTCCCACGATTGTATTTGAAATATTGCGAAAGGCCTGTTTTGGCTGCATGCTGTTCGCTGACTGATTTCCTGAGCTTTCCCGACTGTATAGACATGCTTTGTGATTGGACTACATACAATCCACAGCTAGGCAGTTAAAAAAAATAAGCTATTGATCCTCTGTGGCTAAATTATAGGCCTACTCCTGGTGTAGTATTCTGATTTATGTCATTTCTTTCTGAACTGACATCAGTTATTCTATAACTTTTGCAAATGTATTTCAATTTATCAGGGGTGCTGCGGCACTTCCAGCACCGTTCCGGCAGCTATTCTATAAGGAATAAATGATAAAGTACAACGCTGGAGAGATGAGAGTTGCAGGCTCATGTCTATCAGAGCAGAGAGAGGGAGAGAGATCATAGAAAGTTAATTTCATTCTAGTTCTGTGAGAGATAGGCCTACAGGCGCGCTTCTCTCTCTCACCACAGCAATGGCACAGGCGTTGGTCTATATACAGTTGAAGTCGGAAGTTTACATACACTTAGGTTGGATACCTCTCAGGAAAACAAACAACATTTACAATGACCAACAAAGACAAATGACAGAGGGAGTGTACAGTTGAAGTCGGAAGTTTACATACACTTAGGTTGGAGTCATTAAAACTATTTTTTCAACCACTCCATTTCTTGTTAACAAGCTATAGTTTTGGCAAGTCGGTTAGGACATCTACTTTGTGCATGACACAAGTAATTTTTCCAACAATTGTTTACAGACAGATTATTTCACTTATAATTCACTGTATCACAATTCCAGTGGGTCAGAAGTTTACATACACTAAGTTGACTGTGCCTTTAAACAGCTTGGAAAATTCCAGGAAATGATGTCATGGCTTTAGAAGCTTCTGATAGGCTAATTGACATCATTTGAGTCAATTGGAGGTGTACCTGTGGATGTATTTCAAGGCCTACCTTCAAACTCAGTGCCTCTTTGCTTGACATCATGGGAAAATCAAAAGAAATCAGCCAAGACCTCAGAAAAAATGTGTTGTAGACCTCCACAAGTCTGGTTCATCCTTGGGAGCAATTTCCAAACGCCTGAAGGTACCACATTCATCTGTACAAACAATAGTACGCAAGTATAAACACCATGGGACCACGCAGCCGTCATACCGCTCAGAAAGGAGACGCGTTCTGTCTCCTAGAGATTAACGTACTTTGGTGCGAAAAGTGCAAATCAATCCCAGAACAACAGCAAAGGACCTTGTGAAGATGCTGGAGGAAACAGGTACAAAAATATCTATATCCACAGTAAAACTAGTCCTATATCGACATAACCTGAAAGGCCGCTCAGCAAGGAAGAAGCCACTGCTCCAAAACCGCAATAAAAAAGCCAGACTATGGTTTGCAACTGCACATGGGGACAAAGATTGTACTTTTTGGCCATAATGGCCATAATGACCATCGTTATGTTTGGAGGAAAAAGGGGGAGCTTGCAACCGTAAAGCACGGGGTTGGCAGCATCATGCTGTGGGGGTGCTTTGCTGCAGGAGGGACTGGTGCACTTCACAAAATAGATGGCATCATGAGGAAGGAATATTATGTGGATATATTGAAGCAACATCTCAAGACATCAGTCAGGAAGTTAAAGCTTGGTCGCAAATGGGTCTTCCAAATGGACAATGACCCCAAGCATACTTCCAAAGTTGTGGCAAAGTGGCTTAAGGACAACAAAGTCAAGGTATTGGAGTGGTCATCACAAAGCCCTGACCTCAATCCTATAGAACATTTGAAGGCAGAACTGAAAAAGTGTGTGTGAGCAAGGAGGCCTACAAACCTGAGTCAGTTACACCAGCTCTGTCAGGAGGAATGGGCCAAAATTCACCCAACTTATTGTGGGAAGCTTGTGGAAGGCTACCCAAAACGTTTGACCAGATTTAAACAATTTAAAGGCAATGCTACCAAATAGAAATTGAGTGTATGTAAACTTCTGACCCACTGGGAATGTGATGAAATAAATAAAAGCTGAAATAAATAATTCTCTCTACTATTATTCTGACATTTCACATTCTTAAAATAAAGTGGTGATCCTAACTGACCTAAGACAGGGGATTTTTTACTAGGATTAATGTCAGGAATTGTGAAAAACTGAGTTGAAATGTATTTGGCTAAGGTGTATGTAAACTTCCGACTTCAGCTGTAGGTTACAATGTTGTGCAAACCATAAGCTAAACCCGGCCGGGCCGGCCCAACACGAATCAATTCGTAAATTATCAAGCACGTTTTCACATTATGTTTTTTAGGGGGCAGGAGAATTACAGCGGAGTTTATTTGAATTAACTCTGATTGCTTTTATTCACATTTTTACATTGTAAACAGTGAACAAACATTTTAATGCAATGAGAAGTAGCCTATCAGATCCTGGCAAATGGGTTCCGTAACGAAACAGTCCGAAACTGAGAGGTGATGGAACGGGATCCGGCTCAAATTAAATCAAATCTCCACACAGAGTGCGCTCTCATGCACCCCGAGAATAGCGTTGTCGAATCATACAAACATTGTAACAGCGGTCAAACAAAAGTCAAAGGACCAAAGTTGCTAAGCTTGCTAGATAACCTCCAAAATCGAGTTGATGATTATACAGATAGCAGATCAGCTCATGAATAACAGGGAGTTGAAGAGTGGAAATAGTTTAAATATCAAGGTATCTTAACGTGGACCAACTATCAATATCAATATCTACTCTCATACCATTTGTTGATCACACATTCTCTACCGAAGCTCTCATATGGGCAGCAAGTAGGCTACGAGACAGCACAGAATAAAGTTCGGAATTTATAACAGCACAAAGTAAATGGACCATCCTGGGGAGCTCAAATGTGTGTTTGTTCAGTCAGAACTTCTGGGTTTGCTCTAGTCTCGAACCTGGATCTGTAATGACGCCTCAAGCACTGCGATGCACTACCTTAGACCGCTGTGCCACTCGGGAGGCCCCTGGCATCATATTTCTGTCCTGCTGCTTTGTTGACAATTCAGACCCCTTGACTTTATCCACATTTTGTTACGTTACAGCCTTACTCTAAAATGGATTACATTGTTTTTTCCCCTCATCAATCTACACACAATACCCCATAATGACAAAGCAAAAACAGGTTTTTAGAAAGGTTTGCACATTTATTAAAACAAAAAAAATGGAAATATCACATTTACATAACCTTTGGCAGCGATTACAACCTTGATTCTTCTTGGGTATGATGCTACAAGCTTGGCACACCTGTATTTGGGGAGTTTCTCCCATTCTTCTCTGCAGATCCTCTCAAGCTCTGTCAGGCTGGATGGGGAGCGTCGCTGCACAGCTATTTTCAGGTCTCTCCAGAGATGTTCGATCGGGTTCATGTCCGGGCTCTGGCTGGGTGACTCAAGGACATTCAGAGACTTGTCCCGAAGCCACTCCTGCATTGTATTGGCTGTGTGCTTAGGGCTGTTGTCCTGTTGGAAGGTGAACCTTCGCCCCAGTCTGAGGTCCTGAGCGCTCTGGAGCAGGTTTTCATCAAGGATCTCTCTGTACTTTGCTCCGTTCATCTTTCCCTCGATCCTGACTAGTCTCCCAGTCCCTGCCGCTGAAAAACATCCCCACAGCATGATGCTGCTACCACCATGCTTCACCGTAGGGATGGTGCCAGGTTTCCTCCAGACGTGACGCTTGGCATTCAGGCCAAAGAGTTTAATATTGGTTTCATCAGACCAGAGAATCTTGTTTCTCATGGTCTGAGGTGCCTTTTGGCAAACTCCAAGCTGCCTGTCATGTGCCTGATTGGTGGAGTGCTGCAGAGATGGTTGTCCTTCTGGCAGGTTCTCCCATCTCCACAGAGGAACTCTGGAACTTTGTCAGAGTGACCAACGGGTTCTTGGTCACCTCCCTGATCAAGGCCCTTCTCCCCTGATTGCTCAATTTGGCCGGGCGGACAGCTCTAAGAAGAGTCTTGGTGGCTCAAAACTTCTTCCATTTAAGAATGATGGAGGCCACTGTGTTCTTGGGGACCTTCAATGCTGCAGACATTTTTTGGTACCCTTCCCCAGATCTGTGCCTCGACACAATCCTGTCTCGGAGCTCTACGGACAATTCCTTCGACCTCATGGCTTGGTTTTTGCTCTGACATACACTGTCAACTGTGGGACCTTATATAGACAGGTGTGTGCCTTTCCAAATCATGTCTAATCAATTGAATTTACCACAGGTGGACTCCAATCAAGTTGTAGAAACATCTCAAGGATGATCAATGGAATTAGGATGCACCTGAGCTCAATTTCGAGTCTCATAGCAAAAGGTCTGAATACTTATGTAAATAATGTATTTTTTAATTATTTTTTTGTATACATTTGCAAACATTTCTAAGAACCTGTTTTCGCTTTGTCGTTATGGGGTAATGACCATTAAAATTAAGCTAGAGATATGTTCGGCGGATGCACAAATGCTGTTGCTTATTGATTTGCTCTGGTTCACCACATAGAGCAGTAGAAACATTTTTTTTAATTGGAAGTTGCCTATCTGTCATTTCCGCCACACACTGTCTCTTCCGCCACGCCATGTCATTTCCACCACAACACATATTTTAAAGTAAAACATATAAAAAACATACAATCAAACCAACTATATTCAGTGGTGTTGATAATTGTGCAGTTAGGGCTAAGATTTGTGTATACACTTTGAGAAATATATGATTTTGAGCTATGATAAGAAAATGAAATGTTCCATTGACCTAGTTTTAGGTGTTTTTTAGTGTAAACATTGTAAAATCTTTACAGTTACATTTCTGAAAAAAATAATAAATTACAAATTTTAACAGATATGTGTGTGCTATTTAATCAAATATATTTATAACAGAAGATATTTCATTATTTTCTCTTAAAAATACATGTTTTGTTATGTGATGGAAATGACCGTTTTCTTGGACTGTATAAATATATATTAGTAAATACAAATCATCACAGCCAACTTCAGGGAAGGTTTCCAGACAGATTGAGAAACCAACTGATACTAAAAAATTGTTTGTAGAAATGTTTTTATTTTCTGAAACTGTCTAGCTCAAAGAGTACCATAGTTGAAGAATTACCCACATATACAACCTCCGCATCCAGTCTTCTCATCACTTGCACTGTTAAATAGGCCTACATTCCACAAATGTTTGCACCTGAACCTCTGACCTCTGAACTGTTGCTGCTCCACACCAACTGATGATGTGGTAAGTGACACTTTGCTTTTTGAAAATTCTATATCTTGATACCTAATCCTATAAACTTCACTGCTGGGACTATCCAAATAAAGTGTGACCAAAATACTGTACAGTGGCTTGCGAAAGTATTCACCCCCCTTGGCATTTTTCCTATTTTGTTGCCTTACAACCTGGAATTAAAATAGATTTTTGGGGGGTTTGTATCATTTGATTTACACAACATGCCTACCACTTTGAAGATGCAAAATATTTTTTTATGTGAAACAAACAAGAAATAAGACAAAAAAATAAAAGAAAACTTGAGCATGCATAATTATTCACCCCCCCAAAGTCAATACTTTGTAGAGCCACCTTTTGCAGCAATTACAGCTGCAAGTCTTTTGGGGTATGTCTCTATAAAATTGACACATCTAGCCACTGGGATTTTTGCCCATTCTTCAAGGCAAAACTGCTTCAGCTCCTTCAAGTTGGATGGGTTCCGCTGGTGTGCAGCAATCTTTAAGTCATACCACAGATTCTCAATTGGATTGAGGTCTGGGCTTTGACTAGGCCATTCCAAGACATTTAAATGTTTCCCCTTAAACCACTTGAGTGTTGCTTTAGCAGTATGCTTAGGGTCATTGTCCTGCTGGAAGGTGAACCTCCGTCCCAGTCTCAAATCTCTGGAAAACTGAAAAAGGTTTCCCTCAAGAATTTCCCTGTATTTAGCGCCATCCATCATTCCTTCAATTCTGACCAGTTTCCCAGTCCCTGCCGATGAAAAACATCCCCACAGCATGATGCTGCCACCACCATGCTTCACTGTGGGGATGGTGTTCTCGGGGTGATGAGAGGTGTTGGGTTTGCGCCAGACATAGCATTTTCCTTGATGGCCAAAAAGCTCAATTTTAGTCTCATCTGACCAGAGTACTTCTTCCATATGTTTGGGGAGTCTCCCACATGCCTTTTGGCGAACACCAAACGTGTTTGCTTATTTTTTTCTTTAAGCAATGGCTATTTTCTGGCCACTCTTCCATAAAGCCCAGCTCTGTGGAGTGTACGGCTTAAAGTGGTCCTATGGACAGATACTCCAATCTCCGCTGTGGAGCTTTGCAGCTCCTTCAGGGTTACCTTTGGTCTCTTTGTTGCCTCTCTGATTAATGCCCTCTTGCCTGGTCTGTGAGTTTTGGTGGGTGGGCTCTATTGGCAGGTTTGTTGTGGTGCCATATTCTTTCAATTTTTTTATAATGGATTTATTGGTGCTCCGTGGGATGTTCAAAGTTTCTGATATTTTTTTATAACCGAACCCTGATCTGTACTTCTCCACAACTTTGTCCCTGACCTGTTTGGAGAGCTCCTTGGTCTTCATGGTGCCGCTTGCTTGGTGGTGCCCCTTGCTTAGTGGTGTTGCAGACTCTGGGGCCTTTCAGAACAGATGTTTATATACTGAGATCATGTGACACTTAGATTGCACACAGGTGGACTTTATTTAACTAATTATGTGACTTCTGAAGGTAATTGGTTGCACCAGATCTTATTTAGGGGCTTCATAGTAAAGGGTGTGAATAGATATGCACGCACCACTTTTCTGTTATTTATTTTTTAGAATTCTTAGAATTCTTTTTTCATTTCACTTCACCAATTTGGACTATTTTGTGTATGTCCATTACATGAAATAAAAATAAAAATCCATTTAAATTACAGGTTGTAATGCAACAAAATAGGAAAAACGCCAAGGGGGATGAATACTTTTGCAAGGCACTGTATATACTGATTGTAGAATATATGGAGGGAAATACATATTACAGAATATATGAAGGGAAATTCAGCGAGAGGGATATCCCAGTTTATACTACATGGCATTCCGAAGTGAGTCATGGATTAAATATCATACTGTACCATATAGCAACTACGCATTTGTTTATATTCCAGTAAGAAAAATATATACATAGCGATACTATACACTGAGTGTACAAAACATTAAAAACACCTTCCTAATATTGAGTTGCACATCATTCTTTAACCTGTCTCCTCCCCTTCATCTACACTGATTGAAGTGGATTTAATAAGTGACATCAATAAGGGATCGTAGCTTTCACCTGGATTCACCTGGTCAGTATATGTCATGGAAAGAGCAGGTGTCCTTAATGTTTTATACACTCAGTGTGCATTTATACTGGTACACTAAATACAGAGGAAACATGTTCCACATCTGCATCCTTTTCCCGTGCAGCATGTGGACAATCAAAAGTGTTATGACACTTCTTCTTCAAAACCCACTGGGCACAGACGTCAATTCAACGTCTATTACACGTTGATTCAACGTGTTTTCATTGAAATGACATGGAAACAATGTTGATTCAACCAGTGTGTGCCCAGTGGGACATGATCCTGAAAACGTTCATTACATTATTGTTCCAAAGAAGAGGAAGAGGAAATGGAGGGAGAGAGAATAGGTAGGGGACTGTTTACATCGGAACGGAGGAGATGATCCCTTCTGTCAAATCCAAACAATGGCCCTAATCCACAGCTTTGTGCCTCCTTCCCCTCCTCCTCCCTTCCTCTCCCTCCCTCCTTCCCTCCTAATGAACTGTAAGGCACAGGCCAGTCACCCGTGATACAAGTCAGTATTCGACGTCCATCCATGTCTGAGGACGTCGGGAGATTACGTGGAAACCGGCCACTAGGGGCAACAGTGAGCGCTGTTACCGTCAAGTACCATAGGTTTTGCTAGGGCTTTGTGGACGGGGATGGCGGATGGGTGTATTTGAATCCAGCGATAGAAAGTTGTTTTTGATTTTTTTGTTTCAAGCCTATCCCAAACCTTAACCCTTACCTTAACCATTCTGAATTAATGCCTAAACTTAACCCTAACCTTAAAAATTTTGAGTTAATACCTGAACTTAAACTTAAATACTTCGAAATTTGACGTTTGAGAAACATGGATGAACGTCTAATTCTGACGTGAGACTGTGAGAGCTTGTAGGTAAGGCAAGCCCAGGCAAGTACAAGTACAAGTCGGCCTAAAAAAAACACAAAATTACACTTAACTAAATGGGGCTTATCTGTTTGATCCGTGTCAATAGGGGCCATTCATGGGCCGTCTGACCCACGGTCAATGCTTCCTGTTTCACCGGCCACTGGGGTATTGGCAGGAATGGAGTCAGGACTGGCCCCCTTCGTCTCTCCAGCTTTTGCCAACCCTTACTGAAGAATAGTTCTCAGTGTGGTTCACTGATTATCATGCCCTTTTTATTTAAGAATAGTGCAAGATGGGGTTTTCAAATCAAATCAGAGTTGATTTGTCATGTGCACAGAATACAGCAGATGTAAACAGGACAGTGAAATGCTTGCTTGCAAGCTCTTCCCCAACAATGCACTTATGCTAAGTCATACAAAACAAATGCACACAATAATAAAACAAATACACACTATATACAAGGTCAGCATCAGTATCAATCAATGGAAGGGATACTAGTGGCAGTTGTGTAGTCAGGGTTAAAGTGACTGAGCAGCAATATAAATATAATAAATAGTAGCAGCAGCGAATATGGTGGTTGTGTGTGTGCATGTGGGGTTGTGTATGAGTGTGCGTGTGCGTGAGTGTGTGTAGAGGGGTGCTGGAGTATCAGTGGATGGATGTGTGGGTAGAGTCTGTGAATGTGTATATAGTCAGTGCAGATAGTCAGTGGAGATGGGTGTAGGTAGTCAGCTCTGGATTAGCTGTTCAACAGTCTTATTGCTTGGAGGTAGAAGCTGTCCATCGAGCCGGTTGGATTTTTGTGTGGTGGTGTCGTGTCATTGATTTCCCCTTGAAATACATGCCGTGTTTTCCTCAGACAAATTGGGCGTAGCTAATTGGCCAATAGAAGCGTGGAAGTTAAGTATCTATCAGTTCGGCCTCATTCTCAGCCACATCCTGGCTTTTCCAGGGGTTTGGAAATTAAACACTAAATTGAAACGGGCACCTCATCCGGCTGTCCTTCTGTGACCTGCGCTCCCGACCACATAAAAACCTTTACTGTAGATCCTCAGTGTCAGAAGCCACCCACTCCTGAGGTTCCAGCCTGCTTCGAGAGGGGTGTGTGTGTTTGCGTGCAATTTGAATCCCCAATTGATTATAAAATCATGACCACCACTTAAAGGGTTGGCCCTGTGCGTGGGTTGCAGGCAAACTTGTATAAAGCCAGTGTACAGCATTACAATAACTAAGTCCATTCATTAATATCAATTGATGCAAGGAGTGAGTTTTCAACAGTGATTTAACACTGGATGCTTTATGTACAGGATACTGATGGTTTTCATTACTCAGATAGATTAATGTATTGTTTGTATGGCAGTTTGGTAGTATGCAGTCTGTGTGTATGGTGTGTGTGTGTGTGTGTGTGTAAGTGTGTGTATGTGTGTGTGTGTGTGTGTGTGTATGTAGGTCTGTTTTGGTTCCTGATCTGTGTGGGTGGTGAGCCTAGTCTCTGGCAGTGTTATTGGGATTAGGCATCCATTAACACTTCCCCCCAGCGAGTGACCTCCTTTTGGCAGCCAGCACACGGCTTGACTGGGGCAGCAGCTTCAAACAGCTGGGTCTTCAGGACCAGCCTGACTGTTTGGAGTAGGAGATGGGACCAGAGCCACTGCAAACACACAAAACCCCACGCTGCCCCAAAATGTCCACACCCATTTATTTTCCTTACTGAGCTGCAAACACTGTCTTCCAAACACTGCAAATGATTACCCTCAGAATATCTGCTGTGGGTTTAAGTGACCGTAATGATTCAAACATCGGGACTCGGGAGAGCGGGACGGAGGCCATGTCTGTCTTTGCGGATGCAGAGCAGCACACTCGCATGCTCCATTGCATCCTCGTCAAGCAGAGTTTCCACTTTGCCACCTATGCTGTACACACCCCATTCATTATTATGCAAAGATCACTCCACCAAGCTGGTGGCTTTTAGGATCAGAAACCTAGATCAGGCTTACTAGTTTCATCCCCTTGCACTGCAAGACATTGGGGATATACACACAAGACAGGGATTGAGTTATATCAAGCAGTTTAAACTATCCAGAAATGAACAGCACTGAATGTTCTTTGGGGCTAAACTTCCTTTTGGTCATTTAGCAGACGGTCTTATCCAGAACGACTTGCAATTAGGGTTACAGTGGGGGAAAAAAGTATTTAGTCAGCCACCAATTGTGCAAGTTCTCCCACTTAAAAAGATGAGAGAGGCCTGTAATTTTCGTCATAGGTACACGTCAACTATGACAGACAAATTGAGATTTTTTTTCTCCAGAAAATCACATTGTAGGATTTTTTATGAATTTATTTGCAAATTATGGTGGAAAATAAGTATTTGGTCACCTACAAACAAGCAAGATTTCTGGCTCTCACAGACCTGTACCTTCTTCTTTAAGAGGCTCCTCTGTCCTCCACTCGTTACCTGTATTAATGGCACCTGTTGGAACTTGTTATCAGTATAAAAGACACCTGTCCACAACCTCAAACAGTCACACTCCAAACTCCACTATGGCCAAGACCAAAGAGCTGTCAAAGGACACCAGAAACAAAATTGTAGACCTGCACCAGGCTGGGAAGACTGAATCTGCAATAGGTAAGCAGCTTGGTTTGAAGAAATCAACTGTGGGAGCAATTATTAGGAAATGGAAGACATAAAAGACCACTGATAATCTCCCTCGATCTGGGGCTCCACGCAAGATCTCACCCCGTGGGGTCAAAATGATCACAAGAACGGTGAGCAAAATCCCAGAACCACACGGGGGGACCTAGTGAATGACCTGCAGAGAGCTGGGACCAAAGTAACAAAGCCTACCATCAGTAACACACTACGCCGCCAGGGACTCAAATCCTGCAGTGCAAGACGTGTCCCCCTGCTTAAGCCAGTACATGTCCAGGCCCATCTGAAGTTTGCTAGAGTGCATTTGGATGATCCAGAAGAGGATTGGGAGAATGTCATATGGTCAGATGAAACCAAAATAGAACTTTTTGGTAAAAACTCAACTCGTCGTGTTTGGAGGACAAAGAATGCTGAGCATGGGCGGTGTGTTCAATAGGGCGATATGGGCGACGCACTGCCAAACGGGAAAAGGAAGGGATTTTTTTTCTAATCAATTATATCATGGCAACAGTAGTTCAGTGTTCACGTCTGATCTGCCAGCCACTAAATGTCCAATCAGGCTAAAGTCGTGCTTCAAATGTCCCCGCCCGTTTTGGGGCGATTTCAGTCAGGTTGAAAATCGCCCAGAAGTCTCTCATAGCCTCTAATGTAAAATATTTTTTTTCAAATTTCTGAGCTTTCAATACATTCTCTATGGGTGTCTGAGGGCTTGCACTTACGCGCTTTCGTCATACGTAACGTAACGTAACCATGAACGGCAGACAGCAACGCTTGGACAGCGACTGGTGTAACCGACATGCACCATCTTTCAGAAAAGATTAAGAAAAATGAGCTGTCAAAGACCCACATTGATAGCTGTTTGAGATTGTCTGCTTTGGTGAGAGTGAATATTGCCACTCAACTGGATGAGGGATACAGGCTAGCTGTCCGCCGCCACAACGCTGAGGTTAGCAACAGCAGAGTCGTGAACACTGTCTACGAGAATCGAGACGACCTCATAGAATGTTTTGAAGCCATCCGGACGGGTTCATTGGGTTCATTTGACCAGCCCACCGTACCAGAAGCTACAGAATAAGGACATCGATGCTGTCTTTATCAAACGTGCCCTCGACAGCTTCGCAAGCAGGTAAGGTAAGATAAAGATTAAACAATATCATTCGATCTTTCTCAAAGCAGAGCTTTATTTGAAAATGTATGCATGAAAGGAGACTGCATTTGTGTTTGAAATTACATTATTGTCATTATATATGGCCAGTGGTGTAATCTATCTTATTTTATATACTATGTGTACTGTACAGTGGTGCTCATAAGTGTATGAACACATTCTAAAGCTGACTAAAAAGAGGAATAAAAAAATAAAAAAATCATCTTTTGGAAATTGATCTTAATGACTTAATTAAAAAAGTTGGAAAATCCAACCTTTAAGGACACCAATTTTCTTTTCTTTTTTATTCCTCTTTTTAGTCAACTTTAGCATGGGATCATAAGCTTATGAGCACCACTGTATACTGTGCTGAACATCCAGGCTATGTGAGACACAAAGGCTAACTTAAACACTAAAGACTTTATGCATCCCTGCCCATTTTAAGTGGAACTGAAGTATTTGTACTATACCTGGATACATTGCATATACCTGTGCATCACATAGACAACAATACTGTACAAAGCCAACAAACACATTGGTCTGTTTGCCTTCAGGGACTCCTCTCAACAGCAGCTGCAAGAAGCAACAGGAGCCAAAAGACCCAGAACAGCTTTGAGAGAAGAGGAGAAGCAGAGGCTGTCTGAAGAGGTCTGCAACACCATCCTGGATCACACCAAAGAAAGGTTCTCTTTCTCTGGCCACCTTGTGAGTGCTACCTTACTGCAAGCAGACATGTTTGAAAGGTACTGCCATTCAAAAAAATAAAAAATCTGTTCATGTTCATTTTTACAAATCTATACAATTGGCCAGAATATGGTTGTTCATATTTACAAATCTATACAATTGGCCAGAATATGGTTGTTCATTTTTACAAAGCCATACATATTGTTTATGCAGTGTTGAGGAATGTGAAAGAACACCCTTGATTATTTTTACTGTGATAACTTATTTTGCTTTTGTAAGCCAACACTTTTGAGATCAGTCAATAAATGCTTCTGGTATTGACTTATATGCTGCCCCTGTCTTCATGTTGTTGCTGGACATATCTTTTTAAAAATGTGTGTAGGTCACCTAAATCATCAGAAAAATTGCCCCTCCTGAGAATTTTTTCAGGAGCCGCCACTGATGCTGAGTTGCATCCAAAGAACACCATACCTACTGTGAAGCATAGGGGTGGAAACATCATGCTTTGGGGCTGTTTTTATGCAAAGGGACCAGGACGACTGATCCGTGTAAAGGAAAGAATGAATGGGGCCATGTATCGTGAGATTTTGAGTGAAAACCTCCTTCCATCAGCAAGGGCATTGAAGATGAAACGTGGCTGGGTCTTTCAGCATGACAATGATCCCAAACACACCGCCCGGGCAATGAAGGAGTGGCTTCGTAAGAAGCATTTAAAGGTCCTGGAGTGGCCTAGCCAGTCTCCAGATCTCAACCCCATAGAAAATCTTTGGAGGGAGTTGAAAGTCCGTGTTGCCCAGCGACAGCCCCAAAACATCACTGCTCTAGAGGAGATCTGCATGGAGGAATGGGCCAAAATACCAGCAACAGTGTGTGAAAACCTTGTGAAGACTTACAGAAAACGTTTGACCTGTGTCATTGCCAACAAAGGGTATATAACAAAGTATTGAGAAACTTTTGTTATTGACCAAATACTTATTTTCCACCATAATTTGCAAAGAAATTCATTAAAAATTCTACAATGTGATTTTCTGGATTTTTTTTTCTAATTTTGTCTGTCATGGTTGACGTGTACCTATGATGAAAATTACAGGCCTCTCTCATCTTTTTAAGTGGGAGAACTTGCACAATTGGTGGCTGACTAAATACGTTTTGCCCCCACTGTAAGTGTCTTGCTCAAGGGCACATCGACAGATTTTTCACCTAGTCAGCTCGGGGATTCGAACAAGCAACCTTTCGGTTATTGGTTAACGCTCTTAACCGCTAGGCTACCTGCTGCCCTTCTTTGGTCAAATCAAAACGTCTCTATTCAGCAGTGAGAGAATGCTGGAAAGGCTGCTTGAATATCGTGTCAGAGACCAAAATCGGTCCAAAGTAAATAGCATGCCATGGAATGTGACTACAGGCATGCCTTATTGTGACCAAACGTGTCAATCAGAGGCCACATGTGCTTATTTATCATAAGCCGTTGGCTGTTGAGAACACTGAGGCTTATCCAATAATGAAAGGATTTAAAAACTGACAGTCATGGAGAAGGACTTGAGAGTTTGGCTTTGCTTTGGTACGATAATTCTATGCTATGTTATAGAATACCAGATTCAGTGTGGGGTCTTGCTCTAGCATTTAGCCCTTAACAAGAAAGCAAAAGGACAGAGACAGTAAAGAGCTGCAAATTCTGCATTTCAGCATCGTAAAAATACATGGCGTCGTCAACAATATTAAAGTTGAATGAGAGAGACAACAGTGTGGGTTAAAAGAGGACATTCATAAAAATGAGTTGTGTCACAAAACAGCATGTGGTCTGTCCCTAAATCAGACAAACTCAGCAATTGCTCAGCAATTTTACTTGCTAGCAGCCGCAGGACACAGATATCGAATTTTAGCAAACATGCTAATTAAGACAGTTTAATAATGCAACCCATAATTCCAGTGCATAGTTCCGGTAAAAGCACATCCAAATATCAATTACTGCTCTACAAACTATACAAACTTTACAAACTATAAATATTTTCACCCTTCCCTATCCCAACCTTCCCACTTCTGGCCAACTTAACGACTATTGTTGCCAGACTTATACACCAAACATACTAGCAGTTTAGATTTTTTGTTCCAACATCTGTGTTAAGGTTAAAAAATCTATTTACAGAATCTTCTACAAATAATAAAAGTTTTCATGAAGTACTGTCTGGGGCGTTTGCTTGGTCTGTCTGGTGTTTTTGCTTGGTCTGTCTGGGGCGTTTGCTTGGTCTGTCTGGTGTTTTTGCTTGGCCTGTCTGGTGTTTTTGCTTGGTCTGTCTGGTGTTTTTGCTTGGTCTGTCTGGTGTTTTTGCTTGGTCTGTCTGGTGTTTTTGCTTGGTCTGTCTGGTGTTTTTGCTTAGTCTGTCTGGTGTTTTTGTTTGGTCTGTCTGGTGTTTTTGCTTGGCCTGTCTGGTGTTTTTGCTTGGCCTGCCTGGTGTTTTTTGCTTGGCCTGTCTGGTGTTTTTGCTTGGTCTGTCTGGTGTTTTTGCTTGGTCTGTCTGGTGTTTTTGCTTGGTCTGTCTGGTGTTTTTGCTTGGTCTGTCTGGTGTTTTTGCTTGGCCTGTCTGTGTAACACCCTGGCTCTGGGACTCTATATGTTGAGCCAGGGTGTGTTCTTTCTATGTGTTATATTTCTATGTTGGGAGTTCTAGTTGTGTTTATTTCTATGTTGGCTAGAGTGACTCCCAATCAGAGGCAACGAGTGTCAGCTGTGGCTGGTTGTCTCTGATTGGGAGCCATATTTAAACTGTCTGTTTTTCCCTTTGTGTTTGTGGGTTCTTGTTCCGTGTTGGTCTATGTTACCTAGGACGTTACGAGTTGTTTGTTGTTTTTGTTTACTGTCCGTGTTTATCACTAATGATAAATAAACATGTTCGTTCATCACGCTGCGCCTTGGTCCTCCTCTGTTCCCGACGTTCGTGACAGAAGAACCCACCATACAAGGACCAAGCAGCGTGTCCAGGAGCAGGCAGACTGGCCATGGGAGGAAGCGCCGGGAAAGGAGATGGAGAGGCTGGCGATGGCCCAGGTGGGCAAATCGTGGTCCTGGGAGGACATGCTCGGGGGCAAAGGGCCATGGGCTAGGATTAAGGCCCTGGCGAGAGAGGAGCAGCGGCGTCAGCAGTGTCATCGTCGGACGGACGAGAGGCAACCCCAAAAAATTTTTAGGGGGGGGCACACGGCATGGGCGGCTGGGCAGCAGGAGGCTGCCACAGGGCGATTTGGAGAGGAGGCCACCGGGTTTTGGGGGCCAGAAGGCAGGTTGGCGGAGCCTGGATGGAGAGCAGAGCCAACTCCCCGTACTCAGGCATGGCAGCATGAGACTGGGCAGGTTCCGCGGTATGCGGAGCTGCGCACTGTGCCACGAGTGGTCCGGCATAGTCCGGTACGTCCTGTGCGAGCACCCCGCACGTGTTGTGCGAAGGTGGGCATGCAGCCAGGACAGAGTGTGCCGGCTCAGCGCTCGTGGCCTCCAGTGCCTCTCCTCGGTCCTGGATATCCTGCGCCAGTGTCACGTGCTGTTATGCCAGTACGGGTACACAGCCCTGTACGTCCTGTGCTGATGCCTCACACAGAGTGTGTGAAGGTAGGCATTCAGCCAGGACGGGTTGTGGCAGCTCTTCACTCCAGGTCTCCTATCCGTCTCCACAGCCCGGTCCGGCCTGTCCCTGCTCCACGCACCAAGCCTACGGTGTGCGTCGCCAGCCCGGTCCGGCCTGTCCCTGCTCCTCGCACCAAGCCTACGGTGTGCGTCGCCAGCCCGGTCCGGCCTGTCCCTGCTCCACGCACCAAGCCTACGGTGTGCGTCGCCAGCCCGGTCCGGCCTGTCCCTGCTCCACGCACCAAGCCTACGGTGTGCGTCGCCAGCCCGGTCCGGCCTGTCCCTGCTCCACGCACCAAGCCTACGGTGTGCGTCGCCAGCCCGGTCCGGCCTGTCCCTGCTCCACGCACCAAGCCTACGGTGTGCGTCGCCAGCCCGGTCCGGCCTGTCCCTGCTCCACGCACCAAGCCTACGGTGTGCGTCGCCAGTCCGGTCCGGCCTGTCCCTGCTCCACGCACCAGGCCAGGGGTGCGCATCGTCAGCCCGGTCCGGCCCGTTGCTGCTCCACGCACCAAGCCAGGGGTGCGCATCGTCAGCCCGGTCCGGCCCGTTCCTACTCCACGCACCAAGCCAGGGGTGCGCGTCGTCAGCCCGGTCCGGCCCGTTCCTACTCCACGCACCAAGCCAGGGGTGCGCATCGTCAGCCCGGTCCGGCCCATTCCTACTCCACGCACCAAGCCAGGGGTGCGCATCGTCAGCCCGGTCCGGCCCGTTCCTACTCCACGCACCAAGCCAGGGGTGCGCGTCGTCAGTCCCGCACAACCCGTGCCTGGGTCACCGGTGCCTGGTAAGGTACCGGTCAACTGCTCCACTACGGAGCTGAAGCTAACCGCTCCTGCTAAGTCCAGTGCAGCTCCAGCCAGCGGGGCCAGACCGGACCAGGGGCGCTATGGGGGGTTTATTGGAGGGTGGTGGGCAAGACCGGAGCCAGAACCGCCGCCGAGGAGGAATGCCCACCCAGCCCTCCCCTGTTTTGCTCTAGTTGAGGCGCGGTCGCAGTCCTCGCCTTTAGGAGGGGGTACTGTAACACCCTGGCTCTGGGACTCTATATGTTGAGCCAGGGTGTGTTCTTTCTATGTGTTATATTTCTATGTTGGGAGTTCTAGTTGTGTTTATTTCTATGTTGGCTAGAGTGACTCCCAATCAGAGGCAACGAGTGTCAGCTGTGGCTGGTTGTCTCTGATTGGGAGCCATATTTAAACTGTCTGTTTTTCCCTTTGTGTTTGTGGGTTCTTGTTCCGTGTTGGTCTATGTTACCTAGGACGTTACGAGTCGTTTGTTGTTTTTGTTTACTGTCCGTGTTTATCACTAATGATAAATAAACATGTTTGTTCATCACGCTGCGCCTTGGTCCTCCTCTGTTCCCGACGTTCGTGACAGTCTGGTGTTTTTGCTTGGCCTGTCTGGTGTTTTTGCTTGGCCTGTCTGGTGTTTTTGCTTGGTCTGTCTGGTGTTTTTGCTTGGTCTGTCTGGTGTTTTTGCTTGGTCTGTCTGGTGTTTTTGCTTGGTCTGTCTGGTGTTTTTGCTTGGTCTGTCTGGTGTTTTTACTTGGCCTGTCTGGTGTTTTTGCTTGGTCTGTCTGGTGTTTTTGCTTGGCCTGTCTGGTGTTTTTGCTTGGTCTGTCTGGTGTTTTTGCTTGGCCTGTCTGGTGTTTTTGCTTGGTCTGTCTGGTGTTTTTGCTTGGCCTGTCTGGTGTTTTTGCTTGGCCTGTCTTGTGTTTTTGCTTGGTCTGTCTGGTGTTTTTGCTTGGCCTGTCTGGTGTTTTTGCTTGGCCTGTCTGGTGTTTTTGCTTGGTCTGTCTGGTGTTTTTGCTTGGTCTGTCTGGTGTTTTTGCTTGGTCTGTCTGGTGTTTTTGCTTGGCCTGTCTGGTGTTTTTGCTTGGTCTGTCTGGTGTTTTTGCTTGGCCTGTCTGGTGTTTTTGCTTGGTCTGTCTGGTGTTTTTGCTTGGTCTGTCTGGTGTTTTTGCTTGGTCTGTCTGGTGTTTTTGCTTGGTCTGTCTGGTGTTTTTGCTTGGTCTGTCTGGTGTTTTTGCTTGGCCTGTCTGGTGTTTTTGCTTGGTCTGTCTGGTGTGTTTGCTTTGCCTGTCTGGGGTGTTTGCTTGGTCTGTCTGGTGTTTTTGCTTGGTCTGTCTGGTGTTTTTGCTTGGTCTGTCTGGTGTTTTTGCTTGGTCTGTCTGGTGTTTTTGCTTGGCCTGTCTGGTGTTTTTGCTTGGCCTGTCTGGTGTTTTTGCTTGGCCTGTCTGGTGTTTTTGCTTGGCCTGTCTGGTGTTTTTGCTTGGTCTGTCTGGTGTTTTTGCTTGGCCTGTCTGGTGTTTTTGCTTGGCCTGTCTGGTGTTTTTGCTTGGTCTGTCTGGTGTTTTTGCTTGGCCTGTCTGGTGTTTTTGCTTGGCCTGTCTGGTGTTTTTGCTTGGCCTGTCTGGTGTTTTTGCTTGGCCTGTCATGAAGGATCATAGCAGACGTTACTTTGAAATCACACAGGGCGGCCAATAAATTATGAGGTATAGCATCCTATAGGACTATGAAGTGGGTGTGGTCATTGTATTATCCCACACACAAAGTGTGTCTTCTGTATGTGATCCTGGTCCCCCCTTTGCTGCTATAACAGCCTCCATTCTTCTGGGAAGGCTTTCCACTAGTTGTTGGAACATTGCTGCGGGGATTTGCTTCCATTCAGCCACAAGAGCATTAGTGAGGTTGGGCACTGATGTTGGGCGATTAGACCTGGCTTGCAGTCGGCGCTCCAATTCATCCCAGAGGTGTTCGATGGGGTTGAGGTCAGGGCTCTGTGCAAGCCAGTCAAGTTCTTCTAAACTGATTTCGACAAACCATTTCTGTATGGACCTCGCTTTGTGCACGGGGCATTGTCATGCTGAAAAAGGAAAGGGACTTCCCCAAACTATTGCCACAAAGTTGGAAGCACAGAATCATCTAGAATGTAATTGTATGCTGTAGCGTTAAGATTTCCCTTCACTGGAACCAAGGGGCCTAGCCCGAACCATAAAAAACAGCCCTAGACCATTATTCCTCCTCCACCAAACTTTACAGTTGGCACTATGCATTCGGGCAGGTAGCGTTCTCCTGGCATCCGCCAAACCCAGAAATGAAATAGCCAAATCCACTAATTTGAAGGGGTGTCCACATACCTTTGTATATATAGTGTATGTTACTGACAGATAAGGCTCTCTTAATGACACTATTGTAAGACTTTACTGTCACACCTTCCATTTGGTATGACCTTGAACACTGGAAACATATTTATGCTCAAAGGAAGATTAAGAAAACATTTGATAGATCTCTACTGTCATTCACTCAATTACAAGAAAGATTAGGATTATTCAAGGCCGATTTCTTTGAGTTCTTACAACTCAGAAATCTTACTCAATCGCTTCAACAGAATCTGGATCAACCTAAGGCATCTAGCATGGAAAAAATACTGAAGGAAGCTGCTACGCCAAAGAAGTTGATATCAAGGGTTGATTGAAACTCTACCTGATGGTTCAGAACCTAAAAGGAACAAATGCGAAACCGATCTAAGGGAAGAAATTGAGGAGATCCATTGGTCACAGATATGTGAAAATGTTCATACCTCTTCCTTCAACCTAAGACATAAACTACTGCAATTTAAGATCATTCATATCACTTACGACACTCCTGCCAAAATGCATGTTATGCATCTGTTGAAGATGCAAAAAGCACAAAGGAACCCTATTACGAATGCTGTGGTCCTGTGACAAACTGACACCATTTTGGGATAATGTATGCGCTATCATTTCATTGTGTCTAGGAATTTATATCCATCCATCTCCACCATTATGTCTGTTGGGAAATTTAAATATTGGTGATCAATATCAGAGAATGTTTTGTAATATAGGTGTAATTGCTGCAAAAAAATATATAGCCATCAATTGGAAAGCCTCATATCCACCCACAATAACAAACTGGAGAACTGAACTATCTAGCTACACCCCATTAGACTCTATACTGTATATTATAAGATCAAACATAAACAGGGGGACAGGTTGGGAGGGAGATGTATATTGACACTGGAACTTCCGTAACCTTTGCCCGATGAGTCACTAGAATTGAGGGCACAAATGAAAATAAGAATTTGTCCTAGTTAAACAAGGGCATTTCCATAAAAAAGGACCCATGTGAAGTTTAAAGGAGCATATCAAATTGGGTGTCAAATGAAAGCTACAAGTCTATGTTTTTGAGAAATTAAGGCGTAGATACTGTACGTTTTTCAACCATTTAACATCTTACAAATTAGGCTTTGATTTCTGGAGTAAAGGCTTTGATTTCTAGATAAACAGATGGAAAAGGGGTCTTAGAAAACATCTACCAGAAAAAGTCTTAAAAGGTATCAGAAATACATCAAAACACAATAATGTGGACGGAAAGCCCCCTGCCAACTAATATCAACACTTATATTTCGTTTTTGGGGAAATTGTTTACCTTCTGTAAGTTTAAGAAATATTTCCTTCTCTCCCTCATGAGGAGGGAGGATAATGAAAGTTCACACAAGTAACAAGTAATGGTAGACCTACCAATAAGTTGTAGTGATTTCACTGATACCAATTTTGTTTATGAATTATTAAGTGATTAATACTTGTTGAAAAGTAGTTGAAATTTGATCAGTCCACCCTGGCCTTGACTTGAATGTTCACAGATGGACCGGACTGGACCCAATCTGAACCTGTCATAGACGCATGTTTCACAAGTTTGGATAGGATAGTACAATACAGTACATTAAAGGTCTTCACGGTTCCGACAGACCTGAAATTCCTCAATTTTGACTTTGTCTCGGATCTAGGTTGGGTCTGATATTATTGCCAAGAGTCTCGGGTATTTGCAATTTTAATTGATTTACCGACTGGACCCGATTGGACCCGTCCTCTGATAATTTAATGTGTGTGAGTCGATGAGAACTGTGTGTGCTTGTTATCTGTGTCAGCCAATTGCAACTCAATAAAACGTATAGCTTATGTCCAGCTGAACCTGGTTCCGGCTGCTCACATCACATGCGCCTGCTGATGAGGAGAAAGAGAGCGAGTGAAAGGAGCTTTGGCCTAGGCTACTTTTAATTGCTAAGATAGAGGCCTTCTCACTGAAGTAAAACAAAAGTTAGAGGAGAAAGAGTATAGTGAAAAGAAGCCGACAAGGAGAATGGACATCTAGGGGACAAAGATGAGAAGAACGTTGGCGCGGCCAAATGGACTGTGCAACTTCAGGTTTATTTATTTTCGTATTTATTATCATTTGTTTTATCATTATTATTATTATTATTATTATTATTATTATTATATATCATTATTATTATTGTAGGCCTATTTAAGAATTTAAACCAGTTCTTTATATATGCAAAAAGTGTTTTATTTCATTTTGTTGATACATTTTCGTTGGCAAAATTAAGTTTGAACTGTCTCTTTAATTTTGTGCTATTTAGCCTATTGCTGTCATTTGTTAGGTAGGCCTACGGTAGGCACTACTCGCCTTTGTTGGTCATTTTTGAAGCTTTAAACCAGTTTTTTAAATAGGCTATGCAACAAGTGTTTTGTTTCATTCCGTTGAGCCATTTCCTTTGGCAAATTTAAGTTAATGTTGTGTTTATCACAATATAATATAATTACTGGTAGGGCTACTTGCACTCAAACCATGAAAATGAAAAACCAAAGAAGGCGAGATGCAAAACGTAATTTCATGCCGCAATATAATAACCTGTTCGTATTTTCCCTATAAACAATGACTTGATTTACAGTAGGCCTACTTTTGATATTACCCTAATAAAGTTAAGAAACTTTTGTGAATGTTTGATGTGGTGTGGCTTTTATGCTTAGCTATGCAGGCCTATGAAGGCAGTGTGCACCAGCGTTCCAACTGACAGTTGAACTTGAGGTGGGGAAGAATGTTTTAGGCCTACCAGGTGTTACTCCTTTAATCTAACAATATAATGCTTATCTTTATAAAAAATATTCAAATTGAAAATGTACTAATTAGCCTCCTTATGTATGCCTATATCTGAATAGCAGTAGTAGCCTATCTGACAAGTATAAAGAAATGCATGTCGGTGTCGGCAACATGGCGCCGGCATATCTCTATCTTTCTCTCTGTCACGTTAGGGCTAGGCCTAATCTTCTCTTCCTTTATAATTATATTTTAAATATGAATATCATACAGTGGACGCCTAGGCCTATAAGCCTATATGCATGCAATGTCCTGATGCATTTAGCACTCAAATCTCTGACAGCTGAACCATGAGGTGGATAATCATTGTTTTAGGAAGTAAAAACCAATAAAACAATAGGCTGTAAAGTTTTGAATATGCTACACATCGAAACACAACAAGTATTTGTTTTGTAATTTGTTATAGGCAGTTTTTAAGGACAAGTAACTGTGGATCATTTGGCCATTATTACTCATTTATTGATGGTGCTGGCAGCGCCCGGTCGAAGGTTACTTTCTCTCTTTCTTTCAACTCTCGGACTGAACCGGTCTCTCGGATCCGAAACGGCATGGGTGTGTTTGGGTCTGTTTTTCCACTGGCCTTTTCGGAACGGGCCTGACTGTCCTCGGGTCCATTCGGAACGGGTCTTTGTTAAAAAATATATATATTTATGCATATCGGGTCGGGTGGGAAAGCCACGGATCCATTTCGGAATGGGTCCAACTTTTTGGATCTGTGAAGACCTCTACAGTACAGTGTGTATAGCACAGTAGAGTACAGTACAATACAGTACACCACAGTAAAGAAAAGCGGAGTATAGTACAGTAGAGTACTGTATATTGTACTGCTATACTCTACTTTACTATACTTTACTGAACTCTAGTGTACTCTACTGCACTGTACTGAACTCTACCCTTCTCTGCTCTGTTGTGCTTTGCTGTGCTGTGGTGTATTGTAATGCACTGTACTCTACTGTGCTCTGCTGTGCTATGCTGCTCTGTGATGTCCAAACTTGTGAAACTTGAGGAGAATGACATTCACATCCATAATTATGCATTTCTGTGTAGTACAGATCAGAGACCCATGATGTAATTCCATTACCGTAATTCCATTACCGGGTGTAAATCCACTTCACTTACTGTAGTTTAATAACCAAAATAGGTTTTTGGAAACTCAAGGTGCCATGCCATAGCTGACACCCCGTTCTTTCTGCAGACATCTTTGAATCTTAACTCAGAGGCGATATTTAACTGAGTTTTTGGAAAACGTGGTCGCATAAAAACCTGAGGGAGATTTTACCGTTATTCCGGGACCAAAGTTTGCATCGGCACAGTTCTTCCACTAAATTCGTTTTTGTAAATTTTTCAGTGGAAATTGTTAAGTAGTCATTGTGCATAGAGTTGTATGGTTTGTTCTACTTTGAAATCAATGCTTTTTGTTTGACCTACATTTGAAAGTGAAAAAAACAGTCAAAGCTTAATTCCGTTGCCGTGAAATTGCCCAAAATTCACCCACCAGCACACACTTCTGCTTGGCAAAATAAATAACCATACACATACCCTTATTCTTTTTTGGGGATCTTATTTTGGTTTTGGTTGGGTCGGTAAAGCCCAAGTCCTAGAAATCATGCAATACTTTTGAGCTTCTTACAGCACCACAGGCACGATGCTTTCAAGTGATGTACCTTATGTTTTGAACACAGAAAGCAAATAAGTAATGTTGTAAGTCAAATGTATGTTTCATAACACAGGTTTGGCTATACAGAGAATACCTCTTGGTATACTGAAATTATATTTTGCTCCCTCGTATGAGAGGCAGTAAAAGAGCCAGGAAATGTGGCATTCAGATTTTAAACTGCAGTTATGAGGGACGTCAAGGGGTGAGGGATGTCATGGATACCGTATAAAGTACATGTGAAATACAAGACATGTTATACTATGACATATCTTTAATATAAAGTTATGATCTTGAGTGATGATCATTAATATAAAAATACTGATCTTATTTATCTTACTAATGACTTGAGAGATGAGCAATTTAGACTTTCACAGTAAATCATACATTGGTGTCAATCAACTTTCTGGGTCTTTCAGTATTAATAATCAGAACTGGCCTGAAGCTTAATGAATAGTTGTCGTTTCAATATTGACCGTTCATTTCTGGCAGTTTTGTTTATTGACGGTGAGTGTTTTTTGTTCGATTAGTTTTTGGCTGAGAGAAAATTCTCCAAGTCCCTGGCACAGTCAGTATCTACACTGAATAATATTGATGTTGACATTAAAATAATACCAAGTGCTGATGAATATATATCCAAAACATATATTAAAAAGACCCCGAAATGTTCCCACATTTTTATATCAGCGCTAAATATTAATGTTAGGCGTAAATATGTCAGTTCATTGATGCTGGTGGAATTAATGGGAGGCGGAGAGGACAGAAACCTCAGGCGGGAACAGTGTGTGCAGACACCCAAGTTACCCTCTCCCACCGGCCCCCTCCCAAATGGTTCCGTTTTCACAGGTAACTCAATCTGTTATTTATCTGGGCTCTGTTTACACTAGAACTGCCAAACTTAAAAATGTCTGAAGTTCAGGAATGAGCCAGAACTAACTCTAGTTAGCCTTGTTGCTCGAAAAAAACGACTAAAACTAGCTGCACTTTGCCTGCAATTCCAACTCCCCACCCCGCACCACTGCTACCGTCACCCTGCCATGTCCACCTTTCAATCCTCAGGGATTTAACTCTTTATGAAACAACTGACTGGTAATCGGATGGTACTACTACTGTACATTATGGTAGTCAGTTTAGATAACGTATTAATATTTATTTGTCATTCTTTTTCTAAACAAACATTTAACAGGAATACCATTGTGTGCCAAACTGTGCCCGTACATTGAGAATCCTTGCATTCTTGCAGTGCAAAAATAATACTATTTCTGATTTATCAGAAGCCCAGTATCCAGAATTGAGGGAAGAGGGTCCTAAGTTTTAGTAGCTTACTACAGTTTGACTCACGATACTCTTAGTCTTAACTCGATAACGACACACCCATGGTGATTGTGGAAGAGTCTGGGGGATAATTAATGACCCCAAGTCAAGTCAGGTCGTAAACTACCAGTAGGATCTGAGTTTTCCCTATTACACCAGGTCACAGCCCAAATCAACCCCTGCATTAGCAAGCTCATCTCTAAGAACTATATAGGAGGGACCGATGCCTTGCAAGAATCAGCATCTGTCTCCTAGTTGAGCGATTTCTATGACTAACACTTTCTGGAAGCTATTTCATTGGCCAGTTAAACAGATATGAGTCATCCTTGTGATGATGAGGGACCAGAATCAGAAAGACGGGAAGTTAATTACAGGGTTATTAATGGAAAAATCCATAGTCATTGTTGCATAAGGTTATTCTTGATGAGTACATAAACCACCACGACAGCCACCACTAAGTCAGTAGAAAAATAATGAAACACCAATACTGAAATCACTTTACCACAGAGACATCAGATACTTCGACAACAACAGGTTGTGTTACCAGAATATTCAATTGTGTTAATTTCTGTAACAGGCAGAACAGTGGTAAAAGACAGAAAGCCTAAATACAAATGTTTGTTTTGTCTGCAAGTGGGAGCTTTGGGACACAAGGCTTGGCACATCTTTCAGTGTGACTGTTGCTTCCACAGGTCTGTATTGTTAAGCGTTGGCGTCTGCTAGCTCGTCAATTTGCACATTGGTCCAACAAACAAATGAGCAATGCAGCTGCCAGTGTGAGCAGCGTTAGCCCCCTGACAGCCTAGCTTAATGAAGTGACTACCTCGTGTGGCAAAGGTAAACCCTGAAACAATAATAACCTGTTGAATCTTTATTTAGACAAGGTATATGGGCCTAAGCCTAAACTAAGTACCCTCCAACCAAAGTTACATTTCTGAGCTGTATACATGATGTTCCCAATCAATCATGGACCCTGTATCCAGGAGTATTGCATGTGTTAAATACAGTATACTAAGAAAATGGGAGGTGTATTTCAGTAACCTCAATCACCTAAGTAAGCAATGGGTTTATACAGAATACTTTTTAATTAAAATATCACTGTAAGATTAACAAACCTACTAAACTGGAAATAATCTTATTCTTAGCCCATTATTTTACATACAATGTCAATCCTATAATTAACTTGAGATTGAATTTAAAGGTAAAACAAAACACATCTTTAGCTCTTGAAACCAGACACTGTGAGGTGTGATATACAACTGGCTTGTTTCTGGTAGACTGCCTGTAATTGCTTAAGTGGGTGGGGGGGTAGTCTGCACAAAAGGTCCATTCAGGTGGCTGAGTGTATTTCAGTGGCACTGCTGTCAGATTATAGACAGGAAACAGTTAAGATAAAACTGTATGAATAGTCTGGAAAGCCAAAGGGGGGGAGAGAGAGAGAGAGAGAGAGAGAGAGAGAGAGAGAGAGAGAGAGAGAGAGAGAGAGAGAGAGAGAGAGAGAGAGAGAGAGAGAGAGAGAGAGAGAGAGAGAGAGAGAGAGAGAGAGAGAGAGAGACAGAGAGAGAGAGAGAGAGAGAGAGAGAGAGAGAGAGAGAGAGAGAGAGAGAGAGAGAGAGAGAGAGAGCTCCAGGGAACTACAGAGTGATAAAACCACATCTTATTTTCACAATGGGCCAAAAGCTGTTTTACTGGTAATGGCATAAACTTTTGAGGCGCGTTAACGTAGATGAAACTTTAACCAACTGACCAGAAATTGAATAATAATCACAAATGTATACCCCACATTTGTTTATATATATTTCTCACTAGGTATTTCACACCATGTCCAGACAAATGTTTGCTTCTGCTTGGGCCATAATGTACAGTGCCTTCAGAAATTACTCATACCCCTTGACTAATTCCACATTTTGTTGTGTTACAGCCTGAATTCAAAATGAATAAAATAGATTTTTTTTGTCACCCATCTACACACAATACCCCATAATGACAAAGTGAAAACATGTTTTTAGAAATGTTTGTAAATTTAATGAAAATGAAATACAGATAGATTCATTTAGTATTCACACCCCTTAGTCAATACATGTTAGAATCACCTTTGGCAGCGATTACAGCTGTGACTCTTTCTGGGTAAGTCTCTAAGAACTTTCCACACCTGGACTGTACAATATTTGCCCATTATTCTTTTCAAAATTCTTCAAGCTCTGTCAGATTGGTTGCTGATCATTGCTAAACAAACATTTTCAAGTCTTGCCATAGATTTTCAAGCAGATTTAAGTCAAAACTGTAACTTGGCCACTCAGGAACCTTCACTGACTTCTTGGTAAGCAACTCCAGTGTAGATTTGGCCTTGTGTTTTAACTCCCCAGTCCTTAACAATTAAAAGCAAACCTATAACATGACGCAGCCACCTCTATGCTTGAAAATATGCAGAGTGGTACTCAGTAACGTGTTGTATTGGATTTGCCCCAAACAATACACTTTGTATTCAGGACAAAAATATAATTGTATTTAATTCCCACATTTTCTGCAGTATTACTTTAGTGCCTTGTTGCAAACAGGATGCATGTTTTCGAATATTTTTATTCTGTCAATTATGTTAGTACTGTGGAGTAAACTACAATGTTGTTGATCCATCCTCAGTTTTCACCTATCACAGCCATTAAACTCTGTAACTGTTATAAAGTCACCATTGGCCTCATGGTGAAATCCCTGAGTGGTTTCCTTCCTCTCCGGCAACTGAGTTAGGAAGGATGCCTGTTCATTTGTAGTTACTGGGTGTATTGATACACCATCCAAAGTGTAATTTATAACTTCACCATGCTCAAATGGATATTCAATGCATCTACCAATAGGTGCCCTTCTTTGCTAGGCATTGGAAAACCTCCCTGGTTTTTGTGGTTGAATCTGTGTTTGAAATTCACTGCTCAACTGAGGGACCTTACAGATAATTATTGTATATGTGGGGTACATAGAATAGGTAGTCATTCAAAAATCATGTTAAACACTCCTGAACTTATTTAGGCTTGTCATAACAAAGGAGTTGAATACTTATTGACTCAAGACATTTCAGCTTTTCATTTGTAATTAATTTGTACAATTTTCAAAAAACATAATTCCACTTTGACATTATGGGGTATTGTGTGAAGGTCAGTGACAAAAAAAATCTACATGTATTCCATTTTAAATTCAGGCAGTAACACAACAAAACGTGGAAGAAGTCAAGGGGTAAATACTTTATGAAGGCACTGTATGACCCAGTTATATCAGCCTAACTAACAGATAACAGACAATTCAGACTCAACAAGGAACATTTGGTGTACAGGACAGATGTATAGAGACCATATACGTACATCTATCTCAAAAGCACGTCGGCCTGAAACCACTGAGTAACTAAGAGTACTAGAATGATGAGAGAGAGAGAAAAAGAGAGAGATATGTTTTACTGATACGAAAGAGGAGAGAAAGAGATATATGTTTTTGGGGCAGCACACACGCAAATCCCAGCCTCATTAAAATGCTCATCTTCTCAGCCTAATCTAGGGGAGATGCTGGGTAACTCAGCTCAAATGGCAGCTGCCACGATCATTTAGCAGAGCAAATGAGGCTTCCAGAAGTTTCAGTTGGTTTCCAGGGCAGAGAAGAGGCGTGCGTGGCAAGACTAAGGGACAGCTTAGTTATCTGGAAAGCCCCATGTATAAACACTGGCCCTCTCCTCTCCAGCCATGCACGGCTTCATTTACCCATTTAGCTCATTGACCGGCGCAGCTCTCTATAAACTTTATAGTCTATGTATACATCCTGGGGACCCGTGCAAAAGAAACATGTTTTTCCAAAGAAAAAACAGCATAAAAAGCTTAAATAAAAGCTAAACAAAAATGGTTGATGATCACCAGTGTGCTGTGAGGGGACATTGAGGGGGCAGTAGGCTATGTCTGGAACCTGAAATAGCCCTCAGGTATAATGTCTTCTTTTGTTTACATATTACTCTCACTGGTTGAGATGTATAGTTAGAAAAAGCTATCACTCTACTTGGTCTAAATGTTAATGGTTTCTTATATTCTATCATTTGTTAAGAAGGGCAAATACCGTCACTATCATTTCAAGTGAGACAGACAAGATACAAATAACCCTTCAAGAAGCTGTTTCATGAGGTGATAAGAAGACCACCATCTCAAATAAAACATCTATTAGTCACATGCTTTGTAAACAACAGGTGTGGACTAACAGGGAAATGCTTACGGGCCCTTCCCAACAATGCAGAGAAAGAAAATAGAGAAATAATTGAAAAGTAAAACACATAATAATGAAAGTAATAATAGATACAGAATGAGTAACGATAACTTGGCTATATACAAGGGGTACCAGTACCGAGTCAATGTGCAGGGGTACGAGGTAATTGAGGTAGATATGTACAGTACATACAGTGCATTCAGAAAGTATTCAGACCCCTTGACTTGTTACGTTAGAGACTTATTCTAAAATGGATGAAAATGTTTTATTCCCCCCTCATCCATCTACACCGAATATCCCATAATGACAATGCAAAAACAGGTTTTTAGAAATCTTTGCACATTTAGCAAAAAATAAAAACATAAGTATTCAGACTCTTTATTCAGTACTTTGTTGAAGCACCTTTGGAAGCAATTACAGCCTCGAGAATTCTTGGGTATGCCGCTCCAATCTTGGCACACCTGTATTTGGGGAGTTTCTCACATTGTTCTCTGCAGATCCTCTCAAGCTCTGTTAGGTTCGCTGCACAGCTATTTTCAGGTTTCTCCAGAGATGTTCGATCGGGTTCAAGTCCGGGCTCTGGCTGGGCCACTCAAGAACATTCAGAGACTTGTACCGAAGCCACTCCTGCGTTGTCTTGGCTGTGTGCTTAGGGTCGTTGTCCTGTTGGAAGGTGAACCTTTGCCCCAGTCTGAGGTCCTGAGCGCTCTGGAGCAGGTTTTCATCAAGGATCTCTCTGTACTTTGCGCCGTTCATCTTTCCCTCGATCCTGACTAGTCTCCCAGTCCCTGCCGCTGAAAAACATCCCCACAACATGTTGCTGCCACCACCATGCTTCACCGTTGGGAGGGGGCCAGGTTTCCTCCAGACGTGACGCTTAGCATTCAGACCAAAGTGTTCAATTTTGGTTTCATCAGACCAGAGAATCTTGTTTCTCATGGTCTGAGAGTCCTTTAGGTGCTTTTTGTCAAACTCCAAGTGGGCTGTCACGTGCCTTTTACTGAGGAGTGGCTTCCGTCTGGTCACTCTACCATAAAGGCCTGATTGGTGTAGTGCTGCAGAGATGGTTATCCTTCTGGAAGGTTCTCCCATCTCCACAGAGGAACTCTAGCGCTCTGTCAGAGTGACCATCATGATTGAGTGTAGTCTGGCCCAGGAGTGTGAAGGTGAACGGAAAGGCTCTGGAGCAACGAACAGCCCTTGCTGTCTCTGCCAGGCCGGTTCCCCTCTCTCCACTGGGGTTCTCTGCCTCTAACCCTGTTACAGGGGCTGAGTCACTGGCTTGCTGGTGCTCTTTCATGCCGTCCCTAGGAGGGGTGCGTCACTTGAGTGGGTTGAGTTACTGACGTGATCTTCCTGTCTGGGTTGGCGCCCCCCTTGGTTTGTGCTGTGGTGGAGACCTCTGTGGGCTATACTCGGCCTTGTCTCAGGATTGTAAGTTGGTGGTTGAGGATATCCCTCTGGTGGTGCGGGGGCTGTGCTTTGGCAGAGTGGGTGGGGTTATATCCTTCCTGTTTGGCCCTGTCCGGGGTTTCTTCGGATGGGGCCACAGTGTCTCCGGACCGCTCCTGTCTCAGCCTCCAGTATTTATGCTGCAGTAGTTTATGTGTCGGGGGGCTGGGGTTAGTTGGTTATACCTGGAGTACTTCTCCTGTCTTATCCAGTGTCCTGTGTGAATTTAAGTATGCTCTCTCTAATTCTCTCGTTCTCTCTTTCTCTCTGAGAACCTGAGCCCTAGGACCATACGTCAGGACTACCGGGCATGCTGACACCTTGCTGTCCCCAGTCCGCCTGGCCTTGCTGCTATTCCAGTTTCAACTGTTCTGCCTGCGGTTACGAAACCCCTACCTGTCCCAGACCTGCTGTTTTCAACTCTTAATGATCGGCTATGAAAAGCCAACTGAGAGACCTGAGCCCTAGGACCATACGTCGGGACTACCGGCCGTGGTGACTCCTTGCTGTCCCCAGTCCGCCTGGCCTTGCTGCTATTCCAGTTTCAACTGTTCTGCCTGCGGTTATGGAACCCCTACCTGTCCCAGACCTGCTGTTTTCAACTCTTAATGATCGGCTATGAAAAGCCAACTGAGATTTATTCCTGATTATTATTTGACCATGCTTGTCACTTATGAACATTTTTGAACATCTTGGCATGGTTCTGTTATAATCTCCACCCGGCACAGCCAGAAGAGGACTGGCCACCCCTCATAGCCTGGTTCCTCTCTAGGTTTCTTCCTAGGTTTTGGCTTTTCTAGGGAGTTTTTCCTAGCCACCGTGCTTCTACACCTGCATTACTAGCTGTTTGGGGTTTTAGGCTGGGTTTCTGTACAGCACTTCGAGATATTAGCTGATGTAAGAAGGGCTATATAAAATAAAATTGATTGAAAATTGATTGATTGATCAGGTTCTTGGTCACCTCCCTGACCAAGGCCCTTCTCCCCTGATTGCTCAATTTGGCTGAGCGGACAGCTCTAGGAAGAGTCTTGGTGGTTCCAAACTTCTTCCATTTAAGAATGATGGAGGCCACTGTGTTCTTGGGGACCTTCAATGCTGCAGATATTTTTTGGTACCCTTCCCCAGATCTGTGCCTCGACACAATCCTGTCTCGGAGCTCTACGGATAATTCCTTCGATCTCATGGGTTGGTTTTTGCTCTGTCAACTGTGGGACCTTATATAGACAGGTGTGTGCCTTTCCAAATCATGTCCAATCAATTGAATTTACCACAGGTGGACTCCAATCAAGTTGTAGAAATATCTCAAGGATGATCAATGGAAACAGGATGCACCTGAGCTCAATTCTCATAGCAAAGGGTCTGAATACTTATGTAAATAACCTGTTTTTGCTTTGTCATTATGGGGTATTGTGTGTTGATTGATGAAAATATTTAATCAATTTTAGAATAAGGCTGTAACGTAACACAATGTGGAAAAAGTAAAGGGGTCTGAATATTTTCCGGATGCACTGTATAATTAGGAATAAAGTGACAGGTAGTAAACAGTAGCAGCAGCGTATGTGATGAGTCCAAAAAGTGAGTGCAAAAAGAGTCAATGCAGATAGTCCGGATAGCTATTTGGTTAACTATTTAACTAACTGCGGTAGCAGAGAGAACAGTCTATGACTTGGGTGGCTGGAGTCTTTGACCATTTTTAGGGCCTTCCTCTGACACCGCCTGGTATACAGGTCCTGGATGGCAGGGAGCTTGGCTCAGTGATGTACTGGGCCATCCACACTACCCTCTGTATCACTTTGCGGTCAGATGCCAAGCAGTTGCCATATCAAGCGGTGATGCAGCCAGTCAAGATGCTCTCAATGGTGCAGCTGTAGAACTTTTTGAGGATCTAAGAGCTCATGCCAAATCTTTTCAGCCTCCTGAGGGGGAGAGGTGTTGTCGTGCCCTCTTCACAACTGTCTTGGTGTATTTGGACCATGATAGTTTGTTAGATCCTTAGTGATGTGGACACCAAGGAACTTAAAGCTCTCGACCCGCTCCACTACAGCCCTGTTGATGTTGATGGGGGCGTGCTCGGCCCTCCGTTTCCTGTAGTCCACGATCAGCTCCTTTGTCTTGCTGATGTTGAGGGAGAGGTTGTTATCCTGGCACCACACGGCCAGGTCTCTGACCTCTTCCCAATAGGCTGTATCATCGTCGTCGGTGATCAGGCCTACCACCGTCGTGTCGTCTGCAAGCTTAATGATGGTGTTGGAGTCGTGCGCAGCCACGCAGTTGTAGTTGAACAGGGAGTACAGGAGGGGACTAGGTACGCACCCCTGAGGGGCCCCCGTGTTGCGGTTCAGTGTGGCAAATGTGTTGTTGCCTACCCTCACTACCTGGGGACGTCACGTTAAGAAGTCCAGGATCCAGTTGCAGAGGAAGGTGTTCAGTCCCAGGGTCCTTAGCTTAGTGATGAGCTTGGAGGGCACTATGGTGTTGAATGCTGAGCTGTATTCAATGAACAGCATTCTCACATAGGTGTTCCTTTTGTCAAAGTGGGAAAGGGCAGTGTGGAGTGCAATAGCGATTGCGTCATCTGTGGATATGTCTCGCCCTGCCTCTCTCTCTTTCTCTCTCTCTCTCTGTCTGTCTGTTTCGCGCTCTCTCTCCCTCTTCCTCAAACTGCACTTTGAAAAACACCGTTCAAAATGAGTCATCCAATGTAATCATACTCTACATCAACAGAATTAACGAAATAGTTTGGCTGCGTTCTTGTAGGTTTCCGACCAAATTTGCCCTCTCAGTGATTCCCAATGCTGCTGAATTTCTCTTACTGTGCCAAATTGGGCTTTTGTGTGCACTTTAGTTAAGAGGGTATAATTTGCCACAGAAGCCTCACAACTCTACAAAAACCCATCTAGAGAATAACTGATACAGCATCATTAGTGATAGAAGACTGTACACAGCCCATCTGAAATTAGCCCGCCCAACTACCTAATCCCTATATTGTTATTTATTTTGCTCATTTGCACCCCAATATCTCTATTTGCACATCATCTCTTGCACATCTATCATTCCAGTGTTAATACTAATTGTAATTATTTTGCACTATAGCCTATTTATTGCCTTACCTCCATAACTTGCTACATTTGCACACACTGTATATATATTTTCTGTTGTATTTTTGACTTTATGTTTTGTTTTACCCCATATGTAACTCTGTGTTGTTGTTTTTATCGCACTGCTTTGCTTTATCTTGGCCAGGTCGCAGTTGTAAATGAGAACTTGTTCTCAACTGGCTTACCTGGTTAAATAAAGGTGAAATAAAAAAATAAAAATAAAAATAAACACACACATGGTTACCAGTGCCGTTTCTAGGCATAAGCCACATAAGCGGCTGCTTAGGGCCCCGCGAAGTCAGGAAGTCAGTCGGGGTCTCAACTTAGTGTTAGTTAAGATAGTAGAATACACAACATGCTATTTAAAAATTTGGTAATGCATCAGCAGTTTTCCTATTGATATGTCAGTCAATTAGCACATGTCAGCTAACATTTTATAGATTGCTAGGTAAGTTAGTCTAGCCAGCGATCTAAACCTTATAGTAATCACGGCTGAATTACTGACCGGATACGCAGGGCACGTGCCCAGGGGCTCTGACCTCCAGGGAGCCCCCATTGGTTTGGTTAGTCACTCTCACTCAGATATCACATGAACATGGCATAAGTCATGGCAAAATGTGTAGAATTGCAGGAAATTAGCTTTAAAAACTCCAAAATGTTTATCTCCGTCGAGCTTAAAATGTTTTGCCAGTGACGTGGGGGGGCTCCAAAAATGCTAAAAATGTCCCTGATGGTGATACTTACAAAAATACAGAGATCTACATTTTTACCATCTGGCCGCCCAGCTTCGATAGGTCTGTATAAACAAGTATTCCAGATAAACCATGAGTCATAGAACGGACATGTCGCTGGACAATCACATTATCAGGGGACTCTGAAACTCTATCTGACAGCTCATCCTCCCGTTGAGTGTGGGCGCCTCATAAAAGAGACCGCACAGAGTCAGATAAAAGGACTGAAAAGGGAGGAAAAATAAGCAGCAAGAGAGAGGACTGGTAATATAACATCTTTCAAAGTTGGAAGTTCATCTGGTTTGAGAGGTGCTGATAGTCTCCCACACAAATCTTTATCACTGCCAACTAACTAACGATGAAGGAATGTGTTGGTGGCATACAAAAGGAAGACTCTCCTATGAGGTGATGCCATTGAGAATAAAAAGTTAAATGGTTTATGCTTTATTTGGTGGACATTTTGTGCTGTATTTGATGGACTCAGTCCATCCATGTCAAGCTAAACACACTTCCATTGTTTCATGTATAACAGATATTGGGGGTTTCAATGGTCAAAACCTCAGCAAGTTGCTCATTTCACATTAGTTTGCACTGCTTTGAAAAGGAATAACTGCTCATATAATAATAATGTCCTCAGCTGTCATAGTTTGCCAACCCTACAGTATTTAGTATATAAACACACGATGTTGATGCTGATAAAATATGTCAAATGATATCTTACATTTTCTTCAACTCTGAGACTGATTCCCTAGGCAGTGTGCGCCTGGTAAAGTTCATCCAAACATTGTGACCAATCATTTACAGTAACAGGCGTCTGGTCCAATATCTCACCAATCTGATCCTTAGAAATTGAATTTGTTTATATAAATGTTTACCACACATCCTTAACATCACATCAATAGTGTTATAAAACCTACACAGCCTTTGACTAGTGATTTGAGGTATCAAAACATGCATTTGCTCGGTTCCTGTGGTTTCGTTTTAAAGCAAGATTATTCCCCATACTGCAAGAACAGGAACAATTATTGTGTAGTGAGAATATTCTGATTACAAATCCATAGGAAGTGAAACACAGACAAGGACAACCTGACCACAGTGTCCTGCTAGACAATATATTGATATGTTCCATGGCCCTGCCGGCCACCCCATCCACAGGGTTTAATTTAGCAAAGCAAATAGGGTTAAGTGCCTTGCCCAAGGGCACATCGACAGATGTTTCACCTAGGGGACTCTGGGATTCGAAGCAGCAACCTTTCGATTACTGGCCAAACGATCTTAATCGCTAGGATACCTGCCGCCCCGTTTCCACTAGGAACGACCCAACCACAGCTGCCAAGAGAACACTCCAATTTTCAAAGAGTCAAAGGAGATTTAGAAAAACATTAAGGAGCATTTTTGAAAAAACAAAAAACAAAGAAATCATACCATACATTGAAAACGTTAAAGAGAATCACACTGTCAGACACAATCCATCAAAGTCACATCTAATATAATCTCTAAAACACAAATATTTCAATATCTGAGCATAAAACCTTTTTAAAAAAACGTCAAAAAAGTGTTTTATGCTCAGATGCGCAGACATGACTCAAATAGCCTATTTTATAGTCAGAGCTTTTCTACCTCTGAAGTTATTAGAAAATATATGCTTTTCATAATGGCTTCTTAACAGGGTATATAGCCTCCAACACGTTATTCCAAAATGCAAAACAGTCTATTTAATTTATTTTAATGAATCTAAACAACAAAAACACAGTTTTAGCCGCATCTTTTTATTACTTCAAATTAGTTCATATTGGCACTTTATTGGTCAGGTTAATGTATATTTCTATCGAGTGTTCAATGATTAAGACATTTTTATTACTTGCATCAAGTTTAGGTGAGTTATTGTTTTGTTAGTTGTTGCAACGTTGCATAACTGTCTCTTATGAAGGATACATTGTTAGCTCAGTAATAATAGCCAATTGCTTGTTTTATTTTCTAAGTGTTTATGCTATTACCAAATGTAGCCAATGGACTGATTTAGAAAGTTTCCAATTCAATATGGTCAGTTCCAAATAAACAAACCAATAACTTTTTGATATACTTAAATAATATGTCTAGTTTATTCCATATATTTATTGGATTGTCAATTATCAATGCAGGTGCAATTTTATCAATAGGCTATATAAACCCGCTTTGCGCAACGACTTACCTGCAGCGAGACAAACTGGCAGCAGCAGCCTGAAGATCAGTCCGCACACAACCTGGGAAGCCATTCCTTAGGATTTATACAATATAAACAGACAGCTATCTTATTGTGATACGCTGCTATCTGGCATTAGGGAATCTCAATGCACCCGTCCAGCTCTCTCCAAAGTCCAGGTGAGATGGCATTGTCCCGTTGGTGTCCAAGTCCAAAACAGCGTTTTTGATAAGCCATAGCCAACAGCCGAGAAAAGTTTAGGCTCGGCAGCTTCCTCTGCCCTTAGTTTCGACACCCCACATCCAAGACCCCAAACATCTGGGCCAGTAGGATAACAATCTTTACGCGGAGTAGCACACCATTTCTAAAGGGAAAAAAAGTGTGGTTGTAACAGATTATCAACAATGTTGCAGTTTATCCACACTAGGCTACCTGTTGATAACGGTTGTCTTAATTTTGGACGACGCTTATAGTAAATAAATAGCTCCCCAAATTCCAGGACCGTGCTTAAGACAGAAAACAATTATGAAAAACAGTCAACAAGTTGCAAATTCATAATCCCCGTCTTGGATAGTTAACGGAGTTTGTCAAGCGTCCGGTTTCTTTATTCTCCGTTAGTTTGGTAAGAGAAGACACTTGGAAGTGCTAAAAGCGTGACTATCATTTCCTTCGGAGTAGCCTTAACAGACATCGCGCACGCCCCAACTCCCGCACAGCTCTATGCTTTACCTCATTTGATTACACTTTTCTCCTCCTCAATGAAAACTTCACAAGACCACCCTGTAACTGACAAATGACTCCACCATTCAGCAGTCAGGCAAGAATTAGGGAATGATGCCTGGTTCCAATGAGGCGCGGGAGGTAGACGCAGGGCAGGGCAGGGCTGTGAGCGTGTAGCCTAGCCTAATATCTTGCTCGCCCCTCCCCTGAGAGAGCCGCAGGCGTGGCGACCGAATTCCAAGCCCTCCTCTGGGTCAGGTACCTCCAGCCCTCGCAGATTCCAAACTGGGTCGATTTTACGCGACTAACGGGAAAAGGGGAATAAGGGTTGAGCCTTGCAAAGGGACAGGTCATGGACGAGTAGTTCACTATTCTATTATTTGGTTATGATATACACAATCTATATAATATAACCATAGAAATAGAGCATGTACACACACACACACACCGACATTGCTCGTCCTAATATTTCTATATTTCGTAATTCCATTATTTTACTTTATCGATTCGTGCGTATTGTTAGATATTACTGCACGGTTTGAGCTAGGAACACAAGCGTTTCGCTACACCCGCAATAACATCTGCTAAACATGTGTATGCGACCAATACAATTTGATTTGATTTGATGTATATTATCTATGGTTATTGCATAGCAATATACTTTTCTCATTAATGTATTGTTAGGCCTACACTACTTGTGTAAAAATAGGCTAGATGAGGATTATATTAGGAATAGGCCTTTATGCATATGGTTATGATTTCGTACTTCACTTATTGTATAAAAATAAACAAATAAAACATGTAGGCCCTATGTAGGCTACACCTACTCGCAATAAATTATAGCCTAACCTATGGCTCAGCAACAGTAATCTAGGTGAGGTATTCATATGCTACAAAACAGTTAATGCAACGATTTGTTTGAGGTGGAGTACGGATATAGGTTGTTATAACGCATTTGCTTTGTGTTGTTACACAACCTAAAACAAATAGTGCAGTAGCAGGCCTGTTTTGGTTTTAGAAGAATAGGCTGCAATGAAAATCATGTATCGGCTACAACAGCGACATCTATCGGGCTTTGAGGGGTGCAACATGAGAGCCTTGGAGCCTTTCTAGTTGGGTCCTTGCAACAGTATCTGGGTTCCTTGGGACATCCCTACCTCATTGAATTTGCATTTTAAAATAGTTAACGATGAACAGTCATGAAATGTGATGATATTTGGATGAAACCAAATCAAAGTATGATGACCAAAGTATGAAAAATGATTGTTGCTTCTACATTGATCAAGTTTAATCATAAAGTTGCTGGTCAACCCCCATGTCAAACACTTGGATTCAGGAGGAGGAATTATTAAGGGGAAAGGGTGACATCACCCTAACTCTCATTTTAATACACCAATGTTAACATGATATTCTCTTACCTAATTTAATTAAATAAGTACTGCCTTGTAACCAACATCTGAGAAGGTGTGTTTGCAGAGGGGCGTGTTTTATATAGCTAGATAGTTACTCTACTGGTGCCAAAATTTGACTGTAGGGTTTCAGCAAATATAATAAAATATTTACCCTATTCATCTATGGCAAAGATACTTATATGTTTCCCCTTTCATCTGTGTCTGGTGTTAGCTAGTTACTGGCTAGCTAGGTCTTCAGCTAGCATGGAACAAAAGGGGGGAGGGGTCGTTCAAAACTCTGACGCAGTTGTCATGTCAACACATTCATCAGTGCTGCTGTGAACTGCATCACAAGAGACATGCTAAACGGGAGATGTATAAAAATATTTTTTGACATCATTGATGCAATTTCAATGTTGTTTGAGTTGCTTTGTGTATCACCAAATTTGCTTGAGATGATTTTCCTGCAACACTGCTCACCGCATCCAAGTTTCTTGACATAAGCATTTCAAAGAGCTGTCAGTCAAGGCGAGCTTATTAATATAAGCTCCCTGCCCACTGAGCCTGTCTTTTCAAACTTCCTGGTAGGTAGCCTTGAGAGAAAAAGTACTTTTTCTAAACTTTTGAGCATTTCTATCCCCAGAAAATATTACAGGTGATATTTTAGTCACTCAAAAGGCTATTTTACATGAGAATCAGAAAGACTGTTCTGGACCTTTTAAGGTAAGGGTTAAGTAAGGGTTATGGTTATGGTTAAGAGTAAGGCAGGGCTCTCCAACCCTGTTCTTGGAGAGCTACCGTCCTGTAGGTTTTCGCTCCAACCCTAATCTAGCGCACCTGATTCTAATAATAAGATGGTTGATAAACTGAATCAGGTTAGTTATAACTGGGGGTGGAGCGAAAACCTACAGGAGGGTAGCTCTCCAGGAACAGGGTTGGAGAGCCCTGGGGTAAGGGTTAAGGTTAGGGTTTAGGGTAGGGTCATCACAAGGATTCGAGATAGCACTAACCTTTCTACCTGTCACTGTCAACTGAGAGATTCTCTTTTCAGTAGGCCTATAGGCCTATCCAGTTGTACATAGTGTTTTGAAATCTCTATCAATTGTATTTTCTTGGAACGTAATTTGGTGAGAGAACAGGGGTTGTTAGTAGCATAGTCTAATGTTGCTTTTAATAAAGGATATGGCCTTTATATGGCTAAGCGATGCTACCACTTCTTGACCATCTAAAACAGTGGAATGTCATACAGCTTGTGAGAGCAGGGCCGGCCCTAGGTTTTTGGTGGCCCCCCACCTCACGAGTAACACATTTTAGTGGTACATGTCTTGACGGTGGAGAGAAAACAATGAAGTTTTGAAGTACATTTCCTGCAATTCTATTCATTTTGCGATGGGGCGTAGAGAAAATGTTGTGGTTTTAAAGCACATTTTCTGCAATTCTACACATTTTGCCATTGGTGGAGAGACACAGGTGGAGAGAAAATGTTGCAGTTTTTAAAACTCATTTCATGCTCATTTTTCCGTGGGGCAGAGAGAAACATTTATAGTTTTAAAGCTAATTTCCTGCAATTCTACACATTATGCCATGACTTACGCCATGTTCATATGATATATGAGTGAGAGTTACTAACAAAATCAATGGGGGCCCACTGGAGGTGAGGGCCCCTGGGCACATGCCCTGCGTGCCTGGTCAGTAATTCGGCCATGATTGCTACAAGGTGTAGATAGCTGGCCAGACTAACTTACCAATTTTAACATATATACACTGAACAAAAACATAAAGTAAAGTGTTGATCCCATGTTTCATGAGCTGAAATAAAAGATCCCAGACATTTTCCATACGCACAAAAAAGCTTATTTCTCTCCAATTTTGTGCACAAATTTGTTTACTTCCCTCTTAGTGAGCATTTCTCCTTTGCCAAGATAATACATCCACCTGACAGGTGTAGCATATCAATAAGCTGATTAAATAGCATGGTCATTAAACAGGTGCAGCTTGTGCTGGGGACAAAAAAAGGCCACTCTAAAATGTGCAGTTTTGTCACACAACACAAAGCCACAGATGTCTCAAGTTTTGAGGGAACGTGCAATTGGCATTCTGACTGCAGGAATGTCCACCAGAGCTGAATGTTAATTTCTCTACCAACGTCGTTTTAGAGAATTTGGCAGTACGTACAACCAGTCTCAAAACTGCAGACCACATGTAACCACGCCAGCCCAGGACCTCCACCTCCGGCTTCTTCACCTACAGGATCATCTGAGACCAGCCACTCGGACAGCTGAGGAAACTGTGGGTTCTCACAACTAAATAATTTCTGCACAAACTGTCAGAAACCGTCTAAGGGAAGCTCATCTGCGTGCTGGTCATCCTCACCAGGGTCTTGACCTGACTGCAGTTCGGCGTCATAACCGACTTCAGTGGGAAAATGCTCACCTTCGATGGCCACTGGCACGCTGGAGAAGTGTGCTCTTCACGGGTAAATCCCAGTTTCAACTGTACAGTGCAGATGGCAGACAGTGTGTATGGCGTCGTGTGGGCGAGCGGTTTGCTGATGTCAACGTTGTGAACAGAGTGCCCCATGGTGGCGTTGGGGTTATGGTATGGTCAGGCATAAGCTATGGACAACAAACACAATTGCATTTTATCGATGGCAATTTGAATGCACAGAGATACCGTGACGAGATCCTGAGGCCCATTGTCGTGCCATTTAACCGCCGCCATCACCTCATGTTTCAGAATGATAATGCACGGCCCCATGTCGCAAGGATCTGTACATAATTTCTGGAAGCTGAAAATGTCCCAGTTCTTTCATGGCCTGCATACTAACCAGACATGTCACTCATTAAGCATGTTTGGGATGCTCTGGATTGACGTGTATGACAGTATGTTCCAGTTCCCACCAATATCCAGCAACTTCGCATTGCCATTGAAGAGGACTGGGACAACATTCCACAGGCCACAATCAATAGCCGGATCAACTCCATGTGAAGGAGATTTGTCGCACTGCATGAGGCAAATGGTGGTCACACCAGATACTGATTGGTTTTCTGATCCACACCCCTAATTTCTTTTTAAAGATATCTGTGCCCAACAGATGCATATTTGTATTCCCAGTCATGTGGAATCCATAGATTAGGGCCTAATACATTAATTTCAATTGACTGATTTCCTTTTATGAACGGTAAAATCTTTGAAATTATTGCATGTTGCGTTTATATCTTTGTCATGGGCTAGTTGATTGACTGTCAGTGACTGACAATACAAGAGAAAAACTACTGATGCACTATCAAATTTCGAACTTGCACCCTCCCGAGTGGCGCAGTGGTCTAAGGCACTGCATTGCAGTGCTAGCTGTGCCACTAGAGATCCTGGTTCGAATCCAGGCTCTGTCGTAGCCGGCCGTGACCGGGAGACCCATGGGGCGGTGCGCAATTGGCCCGGCGTCGTCCAGGGTAGGGGAGGGAATGGCCGGCAGGGATGTTGGTAGAGTATGGCGTTTGCAACGCCAGGGTTGTGGGTTCGATTCCCACGGGGGGCCAGTATGAAAAAAATATATAATGTATGCACTCACTAACTGTAAGTCGCTCTGGATAAGAGCGTCTGCTAAATGACTAAAATGTAAAAATGTGTATTCTACTATTTTAACTCTCAACAGTAAAATGAGACCCCGACTTGAGTTCCTTATGTCTCTTATGCCTAGGGCCGACCCTGTGTGAGAGGCCATGTGATTGTTAAGTGAATGAGATATGGCCATCAACACAAGGACAAGGTATCACACCAGGCCAGTAAAAAACATAACCAACATAACCAAAGAGCTAGCTACTGTATAACCAAAGGACACATACGTAGATCCATAGTTGTACAGGCATACCAATAAATAATTGTTTCCCAGTTTTCTATGATAACTACTGTACATCACATTGCTATTCTATCAAAGAAAAACAGATATGTCAATCATATGAAAGGAACCACAATATCCATTAGAAAATTTTGTAAAATGTGTAAAATGAATATCCCAAGTTTCTTCTGAAAATGCTTGTGAAAAAACACCTGTAATTGTTCATTTATTTATTTAATATTACATAGTGAATAAGTAACGGTGCTGAAAATAACCTTGGCAGTGATTTAGATCGTAATAACATACACAACCATCACTACAAGCCAAATCTCTAGCTCCCATTCAAACCTGCTCCATCTACAGTATTTTCATTACGTCATTAAAAACACTTCTGCATTTTACACCATTTTCCTATGTCTGTATGAGGATCCAGATTTAGAAAAGTTGTTAAAAAATATAAGGTTAAAAACTTTACTGTAGATATATCCATTGGATGAGGTCCAATTTGGAATATAACTGATCTATTCCTTTAATTTCCTATAATACATTTCTTTCAAGGTCTGTTACCATGTATGGCAAAGACTGGCAAACACTTGAAGGAATTACAATCTAGGTAATAACTACTGTAAATGTAGTCAAAAATGTATAACTGGATCTGTGTGTAAATGATTACATAAACACACATGTTAAACTGTAACAAGAGTTTCCATATTGAAGGAGGAAAATTATGTTTTTAGCTAAATCTCATGAAAAAAATTGTAGGCTTGCACAGTACACAGCAGACGGTGTGAACGGGACATAGTGTGTGGCAGTATTTCATGATTTGAGGTAAAAGGCGGAGGAGAATCCGCTGGAGAGATGGAGGTTGACTTTCACTTTTGCACACCTGGGTCACTGTCGTCCCGCTCGTAGCTGATTGGCTGCAGTTGCTGTACAATGTAACTGGCCATCTCGTGGGTTCCTGCAGCGACCACTCTTCGGGACATGAGGTCGAGAGGACCCCCTGGAAAAGAAAAACACACGTATGTTATGTAACTCCAACATCCATCCAATCACACTCATATAACCACATATTCAAATAAACTATAAATAAATACATTAATCAGTCCTAACCCTCACCACCAAAAGACTCCCCACTAACAAAAGAAACAACTAAATGAACTATTTCAATCACATTTCCATTCAGGCACCATGGCGACCCACTACTAGACTATTGGAACTGGTTGAAAGGTTGAATGGAGTCTTCTCCAACAGTACAGGGAAGGAGCTGATAGCTTGGCTTTGCCTGGCCTCAGAGGGCCCTTGTTCTCTCTGGGCTGCCAGAGACTGAGGCAGCACACACAGTAGCTGACCACATGATCCTGACCTCACGCCCAAACCAGTCCCTCAGACTCTCCACAGTGGTCCTTTTGTGCAACAACCCGGGCCTGGGGAAGAAGAGATGAACGAGGTGGGCAGCCAGCCACTTCTTCAGCCGGATATCAAGCTCAGCCTCACAAAGGCTTCGGAAGTCCATTCACTCATACAGTATCACTCAAGGGATAGCAGCCATTGTGTGAAATACAAGAAATTCTGGATTCTCTTTTTAAAAGTTATTGCGTCCATCACAATAATGACAGCCTATAAGAACTGCTTTAATCATACTCTAGGAACTTTTCCATAATAACAGCATGCATTCTTTGCATTCTGTGGGGCCTCAATAGTTATTTGGTCAAGTGAAAGCTAATATATCCATCTCATCTCTGCCTCCTCCAGGAGAACCGTACAGCTGAGAGCTCAGTTTGACACCAGTAACAGAGGACAGACAGGACAAATTATTTAAACAAACATTGACTGCTTGTGAAACCGATCCCTATCCCCCATCAACCATCACTGACTGGCAGTAACATATTCTATTCTATTCTAGAACCCCCACCTGAGGTGTCTATGACAACTCCCCCGGCCTCTCGGATGATGACAGCGGCGGCGGCGATGTCCCAGCAGTGCAGGCCGTACTGGTAATAGGCCTCAGCCGCGCCCGTGGCTATCAGACACAGGGCCAGGGTGGAGCTGCCGATGATCCTCACCCTGGAACACAAGGAGTAGCCTAGGGCCGTATGTATCAAGCGTCTCAGAGTAAGAGTGCTGATCTAAGATCAGGTTCCCTCTGCCCATGTAATCTTATTCAATGTTATCTAAAAGGCTAAACTGATCCTAAACCAGCACTCCTACTCTGAGACATTTGAAATGTACGGCCCCTGGTCCCAGATCTGTTTGTGACAATGGCCATAGGAGTTGGCGAGAAAGCACAAACAGATCTGGGACCGGCTATTCAAGGAAAGTCTAGGGCCAAAATACATCACTGTATTGACATTGGATCGTAAAGGCACAGACTAGAGCGTGCCACATAGACCCTGATGTGAGGCCCATTAGACCCGGCTCATGTTCATTAGGGAACACAACGGCAAACAAAAATGACCGTCCAGGTAGTCCCTCCCTGTTTCAGTCTGTTTTCTTCCGTTTGGTGCCTAATGAACATGACCCAGAATGACCACTGAAAGCATTGGAAAACAAACCGTCAGTGCGTACCCATGAGCTGGTGCACTCAGTAACTTCATGATGTTCCCTGAGAAGATGTTCAGTGTTGCTGGGTCTCGCTTGGCTCCGATCTCAGTCAAAATGAGCGCCTTGGAGACATCTAACAGTCATTGGGAATAGAAAAACAGCTTTAGATTAGGATAATGGATACAGTACATGTGTAGAAACTTAATTTGATCACTCTTTTGTTCCTGCACTGCAGGAGACGAGCTTCCCGATTTACATAAATTCAGTGAAAACCCACACTAACACACGGTTATATGAACAGTATTGCACATTTCATGTAGTCTACTTTTGGCGAAGTAAATAGCCTTACCACCGATCAAGCAATATTATAGACTAAATGTTTGAATCCTTTTGCTGCAGGATTATTTTGCTGTGACAATATAGGCCAAATTAAGATTCTATATCTGTACATTTTAGTAAACCAATAAAAAAAAAAATACATTAATTAATCAATTAAGTTAACTTTTGATAATTCTGCATGGTACAATGTTTGAGTTGCTTCCCTTGCTAGTTTAACACATTACAACCACTATGAAAATGTGGGTGTGTCACACAAAACAAGAAGGAGAAGTTGACTTACCTTTTTCCTTTGATACTTGGATCCTTACACCATTGCAAAATGCCCCGTGGCCTTTTCTAGCTGTGTATAATGTTCCATCGAAGCAATGGTATATCACTCCAAACTCAAGCTACATTAGAAAACAAATGAATACCCTTTTAATTATGATAATATTTTCAACTTTATCAATTCTGTTTACGCACATTTCTCATGCTTACCTCTTTCTTCACAGCGAAACCAATGCTAACTGCAACCATGGGGAAACTGAAAAAATCAAGTACATCATCAGTAAATCATCTTTGGTGATACTATTATATCGATGACAGAGCATTCATCTTTTATTTTTTATTAACAACTATGTTCTCTTGATTTCAACATGTATAGTTCCAAATCCCTAATCTGAGGAAATGGCTGTCGGGTATATATTTCTGTAGGAAACTGTATTGTACTTGTGAACAAAGTTGCAGGTCCCATCGATAGGGTCTATGATCCAGGATGGGCTGTCTGTGAGGATGCACTTCTCCCCAGCTGCAGACGACTCCTCTCCAATGAACCTGTCAGGTCACAATTTACAGTGAGTGAGTACCTTGATTCACGTAACAATAATGTCTTTGCATACACCATGGCTGTAAGGAACCACCATTCACTACCACTCAGCAGTGTCAGGATGAGATGCCTAAATTCACTGGTGTGTTAAAATGCTTCAAGTCACAAAGCAAAGTTAGCTATTAGCTTACTAACCCTTACAAGGAGATTATTTTTGATGATTCAGTTTACCATCACTCGCTTGTGAAGAGAGAAGCCAACAAACACTAACTATTCTTTGGCCCATTCCATTTAAGCGCCTAGTGTCATACCCTGATCTGTTTCACCTGTCTTTGTGCTTGTCTCCACCCCCCTCCAGGTGTCGCCCATCTTCCCCATGATCCCCTGTGCATTTATACCTGTGTTCTCTGCTTGTCTGTTGCCAGTTCATCTTGTCAGGTCAGGTCTTACCAGCGTGCTTTCTCGTCTTCCTGTTTCCTAGTTTCCCCGGTTCTGACCATTCTGCCTGCCCTGACCCTGAGCCTGCCTGCCGTTCTGTACCTGCCTGACTCTGACCCGATTACGAACCTCTGCCTGCCCTGACCCCGAGCCTGCCTGCCGTTCTGTACCTTACTGACTCTGCCCTGGATTACGAACCTCTGCCTGCCCTTGGCCTGTCTTTTGCCTGCCCCCTGTTTGGTCAATAAACATCTGTGATTGTAGCAGTCTGCATCTGGGTCTTATCCTGAGTTCTGATACCTAGATAATACCCCTGGACCCTATTTCTTCAGAATCCACAGATCTGAATGGACTGGGAAGCATATTGTCAATATAGTGATGGCTACATGGCTGGGCTCCACGTAGCCCTCCAATACTGCTAACACTTATCCAGTAAACGCAGAGATCTTTCAGATCTGTAAACGCAGAGGGACTAGGTTAAGGGGCTAGCTAGGGGCCAAAATGGAACCACCCCTGTGTTGGGAAGATACCATTGGCATACATGTTTGAATACATCATTGGAAGATACCATTGCGTACCTGTGTGAGGGGAACTTGTCCCTGAGGGTGGAGATGATGAGCTCTTCCACCTGCTGGTCGGCCTCCGTCACCAGGTCAGTTGGAGTGCTCTTTGTGCTCACACTCTTCTCATGTTTCACTGCCTCCTGCACTACCTGGAGGGGGCGGGAACAAGTAACATATAACACACACCACCAATATTCAAGACTGGGAATCAGGACTGTATTTTACATACAGTACATGGGCTTTCCAAGTAGTTTTGGGGGGTAATCCCGGTTTATACAGTATCAATATATTAATGAATAGGCCTATTTTGAAGGTTATAAGTTTTACTAGTCCTACTTTTTTAAAGAGATATCACCGCTGTGAATCATATACGTAACAATGTGTACTGGGGCGGCAGGTAGCTTAGTGGGTAAGAGCGTTGTGCCAGTAACCGAAAGGTTGTTGGTTCTAATCCCCGAGCCGACTAGGCGAAAAATCTGTCGATGTGCCCTTAAGCAAGGCACTTAACCCTAATTGCTCCTGTAAGTCGCTCTGGATAAGAGCGTCTGCTAAATGACTGAAATGTAATGTACCTACACTGTAATTACACTGTACCTATAACTACAGTACCACAAAAACGTGGTCTTAGGGCCACTTCACATAAAGTGAGCCCGGTTATCTTGTCCACTGTTACAATATTTGCTTTGGTCTGCCTGACTAAACAGGATAGGAAGATAGGAGTGGCAAGTTCTGCCAACCTCAACGTGTCAACTCGGTGAGGCATAGCAGGTCATGAACATGCGCGGTGTCTAAAGTATAGCCCAATCGGCCGGCAGATGGCGCTATTATTCCTTTTACATCGTTTGAACGACGTAAATGGAATAATAGCGCCATCTGCCGGCCGATTGGGCTATCTAAAGTAAAGCGCAATAGGTAAACTTACAAGTATGCATCAGTGTGCTATGATAAATAGTCTGAACTGTATTGAAATGATTAGACACTTCTTGAAATACAGTGTTACCATGTAGGTAAAAAAATCAATATTTTCATAATAGGTCTGTGGGGCTAAATATCCCCTCCACGTCCTCAAAACATTGTAGCCTTCGAAATGTAGGCAGGTTAGAAACATTTTAGCCAGGTTAGAAACCTTGTAGCCAGGTTTGCAAAAATATAAGATGTCGTTACCTGCATAAAAAACGTTACAAAGAGCAACATAGAGACATCATGGAATTGATGGATGTCGGCGCCCTTGACTTACCTTGCCAGCTCTACATGCAACTTCTACAGCAACATCCATGCACTCCCCCCAGCACTTGTCGCTGTCCGAGGTTGTCATTTTAGAATGAGGAGCAGATGCTATTGTTTTGCCGTTTACAGTACCTTATTTCAGACATCCAAGAGTCAGCAAATGATAACCTATTATGTGGCTTGCGTGCGGTGTAGGCTACGGTCTCTGGTATTGTCCCGTTATGGCCGGTGTACGCTGTCGACCTACTCGGTGCTGTAGACGGGTGCTCTCGCCTCCACTGTCCTGCTATTGAGTGGATTTGTGCGGCCTACATGTCCGACCTTCGATACAACAACGTTTGGAAATAATGTAAGATTCTACGTCGGATGCGAAGGACCTTGATAGGCGTAAAACTAATGTCTAAAATCGTCCCGTCAACGTTGATGAGACATGACCAGTCTGGGTGGAACTAGATAAAAGCAACTCCATATTATTGGTAGCCATTGTCAACCTGTAGCCTATAAATAAATCAAAGAAATAACATTTGGCGAGGAAAACTCTTGATTAAACAAGATTGTATTTTACGTATTTAACTAAAGTTAGCCCGGCACGTAAAATGAAATATCTTGCAGGTAAACACGATTTATCCAGAAGAGGACGACAGACGCATTCTTATACAGTGATGATGAAAGAGATGCGGCGGTGAGAAAGCTAAGCGGAATTACCACTGCACCATGTGATCATGTCTGGCATGCTGTCGCCGCCGCTGTTACTTGCAACACTCTTTTGCTAGAGGGATAGCCTACAATTGTATCCACGACCAATAATGTATCCTAGCCTAGTAGACTGCATTACATTTGTGCTTGAAGAGCAAAGTGAGGTCTCTCAATGCACCGGAAATATTTAGTCTATGTGCATTCGGAAAGTATTCAGACCTCTTTACTTTTTCCACATTTTGTTACTTTACAGTTTTTTCTTCCCTCATCAATCTACACACAAAACCCCATAATGACAAAGCAAAAACAGGTTTTTAGAAATGTTTGCACATTTAATAAAACAAAAAAACTGAAATATTTCATTTACATAAGTATTCAGACCCTTTACTCAGTACTTTGTTTAAGCACCTTTGGCAGCGATTACAGCCTCGAGTCTTCTTGGTTATGACGCTACAAGCTTGGCACACCTGTATTTGGGAAGTTTCTCCCATTCTTCTCTGCCGATCCTCTCAAGCTCTGTCAGGTTGGATGGGGAGCGTCGCTGCACAGCTATATTCAGGTCTCTCCAGAGATGTTCGATCAGGTTCAAGTCCGGGCTCTGGCTGGGCCACGCAAGGACATTCAGAGACTTGTCCCGAAGCCACTCCTGCGTTGTCTTGAATGTGAACCTTCGCCCCAGTCTGAGGTCCTGAGCGCTCTGGAGCAGGTTTTCATCAAGGATCTCTCTGTACTTTGCTCCGTTCATTGTTCCCTCGATCCTGACTAGTCTCCCAGTCCCTGCCACTGAAAAACATCCCCACAGCATGATGCTGCCATCAACATGCTTCACCATAGGGTTGGTGCCAGGTTTCCTCCAGACGTGATGCTTGGCATTTAGGCCAAAGAGTTCAATATTGGTTTCATCAGACCAGATGGTCTGAGAGTCCTTTAGGTGCCTTTTGGCAAACTCCAAGCAGGCTGTCATGTGTCTTTTACTCAGTGGTGTAAAGTACTAAGTTAAAAATACTACTTAAGTAGTTTTTTTGGGTATCTGTACTTTACTTTACTATTTATATTTTTGACAACTTTTACTTTTACTTCACTCCATTCCTAAAGAAAATAATGTACTTTTTACTCCATACATTTTCCCTGACACCCAAAAGTACTCATTACATTTTGAATGCTTAGCAGGACAGGAAAATGGTCCAACTCACGCACCTATCAAGAGAACATCCCTGGTCATCCCTAGTGCCTCTGATCTGGAGGACTCACTAAACACAAATACTTTGTTTGTAAATTATGTCTGCGTGTTGTAGTGTGCCCCTGGCTATCCGTACATTTAAAAAACAAGAAAATTATGCCGTCTGGTTTGCTTAATATAAGCAATTTGAAATGATTTATACTTGTACTTTTACTTTTGATATTAAATATATTTTTGCAATTAAATTTACTTTTGAAACTTAAGTATATTTAAAACCAAATACTTTTAGACTTTTACTCAAGTAGTATTTTACTGGATGACTTTCAATTTTACTTGAGTCATTTTCTATTAAGGTATCTTTACTTTCACTCAAGTATGACAATTGGGTACTTTTTCCACCACTGCTTTTACTGAGGAGAGGCTTCCATCTGGCCACTCTACCATAAAGGCCTGATTGGTGGAGTGCTGCAGAGATGGTTGTCCTTCTGGAAGGTTCTCCCATCTCCACAGAGGAACTCTGCAGCTCTGTCAGAGTGACCATCGGGTTCTTGGTCACCTCCCTGACCAAGGCCCTTCTCCCCCGATTGCTTAGTTTGGCGGGCGGCCAGCTCTAGGAAGAGTCTTGGTGGTTCCAAACGTCTTCCATTTGAGAATGATGGAGGCCACTGTGTTCTTGGGGACTTTCAATGCTGCAGAAATGTTTTGGTACCGTTCCCCAGATCTGTGCCTCGACACAATCCTGTCTTGGAGCTCTACGGATAATTCCTTCGACCTCATGGCTTTTGCACTGACATGCACTGTCAGACAGGTGTGTGCCTTTCCAAATAATGTCCAATCAATTGAATTTACAGCCGGTGGACTCCAATCAAGTTGTAGAAACATCTCAAGGATGATCAATGGAAACAGGATGCACCTGAGCTCAATTTCGAGTCTCATAGCAGGGTATGAATACTTATGTAAATAAGGTATTTCTGTTTTTTATTTGTAATACATTTGCACACACAAAAAAAAACTGTTTTCGCTTTGTCATTATGTGGTATTGTGTGTAGATTGATGAGGAAAACAATGTATTTAATCCATTTTAGAATAAGGTAACGTAACAAAATGTGGAAAAGTCAAGGGGTCTGAATACCTTCCGAATGCACTGTATATATGAAAAATATAATGTTTTTTTGAATGAATGATTTTAGAGGATGTCTTCATTGATCACACCTTTGACTACACATTGGATAGATATTATGGAAATTATAGATTTCACATGGTCCACAAAATAAGTTATTGTGGTCAGTCTCAGTAGTTTTCTTGATTGGGACAGGATGCTACCAGGATTTGTTTCATGCATTATACAGCATGATGGACAAGAATACTTTCAATCGGTTGTTATCTCTTGGTAGTGCTAGACAGTCATGGCCAATAGATCATTATTAGGGCCAGGGGATATTCCTTATGTGACCTGACCAAGGACAACTCTGGGTTGTAATTGTAGGCTATGACTATAGTCAGGACCCAGAGTTTCTCCTACTGGTCCTTCCTAGTGGTCTTTCCACATGGTCAAGAAAACTCCCTGCCCTAATCATAATGTACTGTACTTTTCTCCCTGATAGAGAATGGCAGATGGAGAGATCTTTCCAGACAGCACTGGGGATCCTACAGCCAGAGGTGGTCTTCATTCCTCCCTGATAGAGAATGGCAGATGGAGAGGGCTTTCCAGACAGCACTGGGGCTCCTACAGCCAGAGGTGGTCTTCATTCCTCCCTGATAGAGAATGGCAGATGGAGAGGGCTTTCCAGACAGCACTGGGGATCCTACAGCCAGAGGTGGTCTTCATTCCTCCCTGATAGAGAATGGCAGATGGAGAGGGCTTTCCAGACAGCACTGGGGATCCTACAGCCAGAGGTGGTCTTCATTCCTTCCTGATAGAGAATGGCAGATGGAGAGGGCTTTCCAGACAGCACTGGGGCTCCTACAGCCAGAGGTGGTCTTCATTCCTCCCTGATAGAGAATGGCAGATGGAGAGGGCTTTCCAGACAGCACTGGGGCTCCTACAGCCAGAGGTGGTCTTCATTCCTCCCTGATAGAGAATGGCAGATGGAGAGGGCTTTCCAGACAGCACTGGGGATCCTATAGCCAGAGGTGGTCTTCATTCCTTCCTGATAGAGAATGGCAGATGGAGAGGGCTTTCCAGACAGCACTGGGGCTCCTACAGCCAGAGGTGGTCTTCATTCCTCCCTGATAGAGAATGGCAGATGGAGAGGGCTTTCCAGACAGCACTGGGGCTCCTACAGCCAGAGGTGGTCTTCATTTTGGGAGACATCTTTGATAAGGGGAAAAGGAGCTCCCCAAAGGTTTGTTGATAGACACCACTGGTTATTAGACCACACACAGCACCAACAGCTGGACTACTCAGGATAATATGTGATAATGTCTGTTAGCACATAAGGGGATCTGTGTGTATGTATGTGTGTGTGGTCTAATAACCGACAGTGTCCATCATTTATTCTAATTCCTAATTCTATAGTATTATCTCCCACTCTTGACATAATGGTATGAAGTAACCCCAATCCAACTGATGGAGGAAGTAATTAACAGTAGTGGCCCAAAGGGTTTGGGGTGGGAGGTGATGGAGACATCCTACTGTGCATAGTGCTGAGAGGGGTTAAGGCAGAAGTTGATACTCCAGCTCAAACTTCTCTGTAACACTTTACTTGACACCCAGTGTCATAACACGCTATGACACAGTCATAACCATGTCATAATATGTCATAACAGGTGATATAACTTCTCATAACCTGTCATAATATGATCATAACACTTTCATGACCCATATATTTATACCTGTTGTGACATACATTTATATTGCGTTATTTTATGGCTGGTTATGACACATACATAAAAGTGTCAAAACCCACATTTATTCAACGACAAAAAAAAATCCTGCCAAGAAGTTTCCTTTCATTTGAAAGTTTGTTTCTTAAATCCTTTGTTGTTGTAATGAATTCTTTACAGTCATCTTTTATTAATCATATTTGAAATAACATGTAGAAAATACACTTTATGACACTGTCATGAAGCATTATGACCATCTTGTGTCACTTTACTTGGACTAAGAAAATACACTTTATGACACTGTCAAGAAGCATTATGACCATTATTATCATATAAGCCAGATAGGCCTATCATGTACATGCCCTTATGTCAGTCATCAGTCAAAGAGGGTGTCTTGTCCTGCTCCTGAAATCTGCTCCTGCATTCATCAGCAACAGAGCATTGGGTTGGTGCATGTCTGATATCAATGTGTGCGCAATTACAATGATAATTTAATATGGTCAATTTAAAAAATATATACACTACCGGTCAAAAGTTTTAGAACACCTTCTCATTCAAGGGTTTTTCATAATTTTTACTATTTTCTACATTGTAACTACATCAAAACTATGAAATAACACATATGGAATCATGTAGTAACCAAAGAAGTGTTAAACAAATTGCAATATATTTTATATTTGAGATTCTTCAAATAGCCACACTTTGCCTTGATGACAGCTTTGCACACTCTTGGCATTCTCTCAACCAGCTTCATGAGGTAGTCACCTGGAATGCATTTCAATTAACAGGTGTTAATTGTGGAATTTATTTCCTTCTTAATATGTTTGAGCCAATCAGTTGTGTTGTGACAAGGTAGGGGGGGTATACAGAAGATACCCCTATTTGGTAAAAGACAATGTCCATATTATGGCAAGAAAAGCTCAAATAAGCAAAGAGAAACGACAGTCCATCATTACTTTAAGACATGAAGGTCAGTCAATACGGAACATTTCAAGAACTTTTAAAGTTTCTTCAAGTGCAGTAGAAAAACCATCAAGCGCTATGATGAAACTGGCTCTCATGAGGACCGCCACAGGAATGGAAGACCCAGAGTTACCTCTGCTGCAGAGGATAAGTTCGTTAGAGTTACCAGCCTCAGATTGCAGCCCAAATAAATGCTTCACAGAGTTCAAGTCACAGACACAGCTCAACATCAACTATTCAGAGGAGACTATATGAATCAGGCCTTCATGGTCGAATTGCTGCAAAGAAACCACTACTAAAGGACACCAATAAGAAGAAGAGACCTGCTTGGGCCAAGAAACACGAGCAATGGTCAGTAGACTAGTGGAAATTTGTCCTTTGGTCTGGAGTCCAAATTGGAGATTTTTGGTTCCAACCGCTGTGTCTTTGTGAGACACGGTGTGGGTGAACGGATGATCTCCGCATGTGTATTTCCCACCGTAAAGCATGGAGGAGGAGGTGTTATGGTGTGGGGGTGCTTTGCTGGTGACACTGTCTGTGATTTATTTACACTTAACCAGCATGGCTTCCACAGCATTCTGCAGCGATACGCCATCCCATCTGGTTTGGGCTTAGTGGGACTATCATTTGTTTTTCAACAGGACAATGACCCAACACACCTCCAGGTTGTGTAAGGGCTATTTTACCAAGAAGGAGAGTGATGGAGTGCTTCATCAGATGACCTGGCCTCCACAATCCCCTGACCTCAACCAAATTGAGATGGTTTGGGATGATTCGGACCGCAGTGAAGGAAAAGCAGCCAACAAGTGCTCAGCATATGTGGGAACTTCTTCAAGACTGTTGGAAAAGCATTACAGGTTAAGCTGGTTGAGGGAATGCCAAGAGTGTGCAATGCTGTCAAGGCAAAGGGTGGCTATTTTGAAGAATCTCAAATATAAAATGTATTTTGATTTAACACTTTTTTGGTTACTACATGATTCCATATGTGTTATTTCATAGTTTTGATGTCTTCACTATTATTCTACAATGTAGAAAAAAAACTAAAAAAAACTTGAATGAGTAGGTGTTCTAAAACTTTTGACCGGTAGTGTATATAACATAAACATACTGTTGACAAGTAGGCTATGGTGTAATGGAATATTTTGCCTTGTGTGGTAGGTTTTGTAGGTTTTGATACTTTTATGTAGGTGTCATAACCAGCCATAAATCAAATCAAATTGTATTGGTCGCATACACATATTTAGCAGATGTTATTGCGGGTGTAGCGAAATGCTTGTCAAATAACACAATATACAGTATGTCACAACAGGTCTAAATACATGTGTCATGACAGTGTTATGACCATATTATAATGGGTTATGACAAGTTATGCCAGCCGTTATAACATATTATGACATGGTTAGGACCATGTCATAAAGTGTTATGACGCTGGGTGTCATGTAAAGTGTTACCAACTTCTCCTCTGTGACCATCTGAATATGCACCTTGTGTTCTTCAGGACTGGGAGGATGATGTGCAGCGCTTTAAGCAGATCTTCTGACACCCCAGTGATATGGAGCTAATAGCAATCATTGGGAACCACGACATCGGCTTCCATCATGAGTATGTTAAGTTCAGAAGTCTCACTGTTAAATGGAGGCTACCAAGTGATGCTCACTTGGTAGCCTTGGTAACACTTGGTAACATCCTTTCTTTTTGAACAGGATGAACTGGTACAAACTTGAACGCTTCAAGAGGGTGTTCAATGTCACTTCTGCCCGGATCGTAACCAAAAACGGAGTCAGGTAGGTCACACTACTGGAAACAGCAACATCTAACCTTGTCTAAAAACTCTGCATGTCAACAGTTTAGCAATGTGTGGTTTGTGGTTAGTCACGTTGATGTGTTCCTTAGCTTACATTATTGCACCATCATTAATGTAAATGTTGTATGTGTGTATGTGTGTGTGTGTGCGTGGGTGCGTTTCCCCATTTAGCTTTGTGCTGGTGAACAGTATGGCCATGCATGGAGACCGTTGCCCCATCTGCGAGCATGTGGAGAACAAGCTGTACAGCCTCTCTCAGGCTATCAACTGCTCTGTGCAGGTGATCTTCATCACAATCATCATCCTCATCAATGCCACACACACACAAACAACACACAGCACACAACAAACACTCACACACAATACACAACACACACACACACACACACAGAGAGACCGCTGCCCCATCTCTGAGCCCGATAATGGGGGTTATCGGGCATTTGAGAGAAGCAGAGATTTGAGCGTTGACTAAATAAAGCTGTTTCTCTCCCGGATGCAATCAAGTCCCAGAGCCACCATATGGCTTTTGCGTGTTACTCAGTGCCAAACAGATTTGTGGGTAAAAAAATGTTGGTTAATCCCAGACTTTAGTTACGAATGTCCCAAAAAATGTTGGCCCTAAAAGTCTTTTGAAACTTGGTCATTATTATGTTGTCACAAAAGATAAAAGCTTTTCCTTACACATTGTCAACATACTGTTACTTCCAATGTCAAAGTAGATTGTAATGATATTGTGGATTTCACAGAGCCATTGGTCAAGCAGCATAAGAATGTACTGTCAGGAGGATATGCAGAAGTTTCCCCGCTCATCGCCTGTCATTTTACAGGTACGACTTGATGTGTGTGTGTGTGAGTGCGTATCAAATAAAATCAATACAATTAAATGTTATTCGTCACATGCTTCGTAAACAACAGGTGTGGACTAACAGGGAAATGCTTACGGGCCCTTCCCAACAATGCAGAGAAAGAAAATAGAGAAATAATAGAAAAGTAAAACACATAATAATGAAAGTCATAATAGATACAGAATGAGTAACGATAACTTGGCTATATACAAGGGGTACCAGTACCGAGTCCATGTGTCACGACTTCCGCCGAGGCTGCCTCCCCTCCTTGTTCGGGCAGGCTTCGGAGTTCGTCGTCACCGGCTTACTAACCACTGCCGCCCCAATTATCATCACATTTGTCTTGTCTTGTCAATCACACACACCTGGTTATAATCCCCTCATTAGTCCGTATATAAGTGTTCCCTCTGCCCCCTTGTCCTTGTGGGTGATTGTTTGTATGTGAGAGTAGTGGAGCTCGGTGGAGCTACTCATACCATTTTGTTGCCAGGGTAGATATTTCCCCTGTGCCTATGTATTGTTGGAGATACCGTTACAGTGTATTGCCAGGGTAGATAGTTTCCCCTGTGCCTGTTTTGTTTGTCGCTATTCCAGCGTATTTTGTGTAACGAAGGAATAAACTCTGTATTCTGTGATTACCCTCCTGCGCCTGACTCCTTCCATCACACTCATCACACCATGTTCAGGGGTACGAGGCAATTGAGGTAGATATGTACAGTATTTGATCCCATGCTGATTTTGTACGTTTGCCCACTGACAAAGAAATGATCAGTCTATAATTTTAATGGTAGGTGTATTTGAACAGTGAGAGACAGAATAAAAACAAAAAAATCCAGAAAAACTTATGTCAAAAATGTTATAAATTGATTTGCATTTTAATGAGGGAAATAAGTATTTGACCCCCTCTCAATCAGAAAGATTTCTGGCTTCCAGGTGTCTTTTATACAGGTAACGAGCTGAGATTAGGAGCACACTCTTAAAGGGAGTGCTCCTAATCTCAGCTTGTTACCTGTATAAAAGACACCTGTCCACAGAAGCGATCAATCAATCAGATTCCAAACACTCCACCATGGCCAAGACCAAAGAGCTCTCCAATGATGTCAGGGACAAGATTGTAGACCTACACAAGGCTGGAATGGGCTATAAGACCATCGCCAAGCAGCTTGGTGAGAAGGTGACAACAGTTGGTGCGTTTATTCGCAAATGGAAGAAACACAACATAACTGTCAATCTCCCTCGGCCTGGGGCTCCATGCAAGATCTCACCTCGTGGAGTTGCAATGATCATGAGAACGGTGAGGAATCAGCCCAGAACTACACGGGAGGATCTTGTCAATGATCTCAAGGCAGCTGGGACCATAGTCACCAAGAAAACAATTGGTAACACACTAAGCCGTGAAGGACTGAAATCCTGCTGCGCCCGCAAGGTCCCCCTGCTCAAGAAAGCACATATACATGCCCATCTGAAGTTTGCCAATGAACATCTGAATGATTCAGAGGAGAACTGGGTGAAAGTGTTGTGGTCAGATGAGACCAAAATCGAGCTCTTTGGCATCAACTCAACTCGCCGTGTTTGGAGGAGGAGGAATGCTGCCTATGACCTCAAGAACACCATCCCCACCGTCAAACATGGAGGTGGAAACATTATGCTTTGGGGGTTTTTCTGCTAAGGGGACAGGACAACTTCACCGCATCAAAGGGACGATGGACGGGGCCATGTACCGTCAAATCTTGGGTGAGAACCTCCTTCCCTCAGCCAGGGCATTGAAAATGGGTCGTGGATGGGTATTCCAGCATGACAATGACCCAAAACACACGGCCAAGGCAACAAAGGAGTGGCTCAAGAAGAAGCACATTAAGGTCCTGGAGTGGCCTAGCCAATCTCCAGACCTTAATTCCATAGAAAATCTGTGGAGGGAGCTGAAGGTTCGAGTTGCCAAACGTCAGCCTCGAAACCTTAATGACTTGGAGAAGATCTGCAAAGAGGAGTGGGACAAAATCCCTCTTGAGATGTGTGCAAACCTGGTGGCCAACTACAAGAAACGTCTGACCTCTGTGATTGCCAACAAGGGTTTTTCCACCAAGTACTTAGTCATGTTTTGCAGAGGGGTCAAATACTTATTTCCCTCATTAAAATGCAAATCAATTTATAACATTTTTGACATGCGTTTTTCTGGATTTTTTTGTTGTTATTCTGTCTCTAACTGTTCAAATAAACCTACCATTAAAATTATAGACTGATCATTTCTTTGTCAGTGGGCAAACGTACAAAATCAGCAGGGGATCAAATACTTTTTTCCCTCACTGTACATATAACTAGGAATATGTGACAGATAATAAACCGTAGCAGCGTATGTGATGAGTCAAAAAAGTTTGTGTAAAAAGGGTCAATGCAGATAGTCCGGGTAACTATTTAACTAACTATTTAGCAGTCTTATGGCTTGGGGGTAGAAGCTGTTCAGGTTCCTCTTGGTTCCAGACTTGGTGCATCGGTAACACTTGCTGTGCGATAGCAGAGAGAACAGTCTTTGACAGGTGTCTGGAGTCTTTGAACATTTTTAGGGCCTTCCTCTGACACCGCCTGGTATAGAGGTCCTGGATGGCAGAGAGCTTGGCCCCAGTGATGTACTGGTCCATACGCACAACCCACTGTAGCGCCTTGCGGTCGGATGCCAAGCTGTTGCCATATCAAGCGGTGATGCTCTCAACGTTGCAGCTGTATAACATATTGAGGATCTAAGGGCCCATCCATGCCAAATCTTTTCAGCCTCCTGAGGAGGAAAAGGCGTTGTCGTGCTCTCTTTACAACTGTGTTGGTGATATATTCTTAGTGATGTGGACACAGAGGAACTGGTGTTGCAAGCGCCACACTCTACCAACTGAGCTACACGGGACTGAGCTACACTGGACTGAGCTACACGGGACTGAGCTACACGGGACTGAGCTACACTGGACTGTGCTACACGGGACTGAGCTACACGGGACTGAGCTACACGGGACTGAGCTACACTGGACTGAGCTACACGGGACTAAGCTACACTGGACTGAGCTACACTGTACTGATTTACATGGGACTGAGCTACAATGGACTTACTATAGGTCATTGCAGTGTCATTGTTTATCCTTCTTGGTAAAGAGCTTATTTGTTCTTGAATCGTGCAAGGGTGCCAATATACACTCACAGGTCAGTTTATTAGGTACACCACCCCGTGTGGGCAGCACTACCGCCTGAATGATGCAGAGTGCACTGGGCAGGGCACCACCAGGTGTTCCATGAGCACTATGATGTGCTATCCCAGGAGCTTTCTCAAAGGATGCGCTTAGATACTCAGAACTATCACTCACACCTTGGATTCATCTCCATTGTCTAAAGTGGCCTCCTCCGCTTGCTTTCATTAGTTGTTTTTTTCCAGATCAGTGCAGATGAAGGAAAGGGCACAACAGAGGAAGCCACTTTAGACTGAGATACATCCCTAGGGCTCATTCTGAAGGGTATCTTTCTGACTGGTTATCACTTAGAGGCTTGTGATTGGAGAAATATGATGGATTATTTTGGTTCCACTCTACAGTTATTTTGGTGGTTTCCACCCCGCCTTATCTTGAGTGGCCACACCCACAGTGCCTGTAAGGTGGTTCATGACAACAAGCACCCAGAGGTCAGCGTTCCATCCTTCAGCTTGAGGAACCGCAACAACCCCAGCTTCATCCTGGTAACTAACTAACTGTTGGGGTCAATACCATTTCAATTTAAGTTTACTACCTGAATTTAAATAAAGTGCTAGAACAGTAGAGAATCAGTACACAACCTCTCTCTCTGCAGGGCACCTTCTCTCCACGGACTTCCAGTTGGCCAGGTGCTTCCTGCCAGAGGAGAGCAGCGTGGTGGCCAACTACTGCGCCACAGCCGTCTCCTTCCTGCTCATGGCCCACCTCCACCTCTCCAAGAGCTTCATGCTCCTAGCCACCAGCCTCATGGGCAAGCACAAGGGCCTGTGACTGTTATAGTGACAGTGTTTCTCCTAGATCAAATATTTCCTCGGCAGGCCACATAAAAAAGGCCCCTGAAGCAGCATTCAGGGTAGCAAATGCCCAAAAGTGTGATTGAAATCAAAGTAACGGTAGGGGACGTCTCATCAGTGTGACCGGTCACCTTTGACCCCCTCACCCTGACCCAGGCCCCATGTTCATCCCTGAGAGACTGTAGGGTTGACACTCCTGACATCCAAACCAACAGCACCTTTTACAGGGCCTTGGTTGCTCTGACAGCTTTTACTGGTCCATTGTAATGGTGTGCACTGATATTCTATCCGTTGTTGTTTCTCTTTATAAATTATTGGCAACTGGGGGAATTGGAGGGACGCCATGTGCGACTGACGTGTTTTCCGTTTGCTCCCGTGGTATTTTTAAAGTTTATGTGAATTTTGCAGCAAAACCGTATTTATTTTCATATATTATTTTGGTGATCCCTTCCCGTAAAAACCAAGACTACTTTACTTCCAAATATCAGCATGTCGACGAAACATAAGGCCAAAAACATGACTTTGAGAAAACCCGGCCTACAAGACACACTCTCATCACCGCCCTCCCCTGAGCCTGACGACCCGGGGACTGATACTCTACCCGGAGGGGCGGCCAGCCTGGCGGCGCTGAAGTGAACATTCTCGAGGCCATCAAACTACTACGCTCTGAGATAGTTGAAATGAAAACGGAGGTGGTTGCTACGATTGAGGCCCGAATAAAGGAGGTTTCTGATACTTTAAAAGCAGATCTAACCATCCTGCGGAACGAGACGGTGCCGGCAATCGCATCACTCAAAACAACAATGGAGTCGCACACTACAACGATTGCAGCACTGGAGACCTTCGCTACAAATGTCTCCGACTTAACTACATCCCTGGAGGCTGACGTGAAACGCCTAGCTGCGGACTTGAAAAAGGTGAAGGAGAGCTGTGTAAGTTTGGAGGGATTCTCTCGCCGCAATAACCTGAGACTGGTATCAGTCCCAGAGTCGGCGGAAATGCCTCGCGCCACGGATTTCGTTTCTGGGCTGCTGAAGGATGTTCTAGCCTTGGATGAAAAGCCCCTGATTGATCGTGCCCACCGGTCGCTGCGCCCAAAGCCCCGGGATGGGGAGAGGCCCCGTGACATAATTCTTCGAGTGCACTTTTTCCATGAGAAGATGGAGATTCTCCGACGAGCCCGCAATACCACTCTGAGCTTTCAAGGACAGAGCTTCTCCATCTACCAGGACTACTCCCCCACTGTTTCCAGGCAGCGCGCGGCTTTCGGACAGGCCAAACGACTACTTCGGGACCATCCAGGTGTGAAGTATGGACTGCGATTCCCGGCCCGTTTATGGCTATCTCATGATGGTAAAGACTACACATTTGAATCTCCGGATGAGGCTCTCTCTCACATTCAACGTCACATCAAGAAGTCTTGAACTTGCTCATAGTTCAGCATTGCTAGCGAACTGTGGATAGTAAGTAACCCACCTGTGGTACAACTATGTTTAGCTACAACATGCTAATTTTGTATAGTTGGGGGTTGGCGTACCCATTCAGGCTTATTTGATGTGATCTAATGTTTTGATCATCTAGTGTGCTTGCCTTACAAGCATTCAGTCATTTTAATCTCATTGTATTGCGGTTTTACTATACTCCTGTGTTTTCTAGGCTGTCTTGCTCACCTATTCAGTTTGTTTACATAGTGTCTCAGTGACTCAAAATATTCTTGGTTATTTGCTTACTGCATCCGTTTGCATTGACCCAGTAAACAGTAAATGCTTCCCGAGGCGACACGTTTTTTTTGGGGTCTTCACTTAAATTTTAAGGCTCAGAGCGTCATTTATGCCCAGCAAGCGTTAAACGTTGCGCACACGTAGTTTTTTTGGTCTTGGTTGTAAGTTGTCTCAGCATTCAACTAGACAACTATTATAATAATAATAATTATTATCTTTTTTGATTGTCTTACTACGATTTCCTTACTTCAAATTAGGTTTTCGGCTGAGAGCCGTTACACATTCTATTTATTTTCTTTATTTTCTCTCTCAAATGCCTGTTATAAGACTGGGAATATAATTATAATTATATACATCTACAAGTGGTGCTTTTGTAATTTCGTCTGCACAAGGGATTCACCTTAATTTCTTTTATTTAAAAATGATTATCTCTTTTTGCTGTTTGATCCACTAACAAAACACGACTTTAAAGAGCGGGACTGTGGGTTTAGGTTTAAGACCGCACTCTCACAGACATACTGTGCGAAGAGAACATGCTCTATTTAGGCTTGTACCTCGTTTGGGGAGGTACTGTCTGGGATGGGGGGGGGGGGGGGGGGGGTGGGGGTTGAATTGTTCAGTTCTAATGTTGTCATTCTGTCTTTTTTGTTTTTTTTTCGGTACTTTTTCTCAACATCTACCACCGTACATTATTACTCTGAGACAAGTTATTCTGGGGTTTCTGGGCGCTCATTGCTTTTCCATTCTATGCTCTAATGACGGGGTTGTATAACGGGAATGCCCAGAGGGGCCGAAACAATGCGATCAAATACATTTCGTGGAACACCAAAGGGGTTAATAACCCAGTGAAACGTAAGAGGGTGTTGACACACTTAAAGGGTTTGAATGCAAATGTTGCATTTCTACAAGAGACTCACTTGAGGACTGGTGAGCACTTTAGGATGCGTAGGGACTGGGTTGGTCAAGTGTTCCACTCTAACTTTCATAGTAAATCAAGAGGGGCTGCCATTTTGGTTGATAAAGTCACTCCCTTTGTAGCTTCTGAGGTTATCGCTGATCCTAAGGGACGATACGTCATAGTAACCGGTAAACTGTTTTCTACCCCTCTTGTTTTGGCTAGTGTTTATGCTCCCAATTGGGATGACACAAGTTTCATTTCTTCCTTTTTGTCTGCTATACCCAATTTAGATTCTCATTTATTGATTTTAGGGGGATTTCAACTGCAAAATGTCCCCAGTTCTTGACAAGTCCTCACGAACAACTACAGGCCCATCTAAATGTGCCCTACTTATTCAAGCCTTTCTTCAGAAATATGCCATGTTTGAGGCCTGGCGTTTCCTACATCCTACAGATAGACAGTATTCCTTTTATTCTCATGTTCATCAAACATACTCCCGGATTGATTACTTCTTTTTGGACAAAAAACTTTTGCCTAACCTTCGGCAGTGTACTTACAAGAGTATTGTTATTTCGGACCATTCACCATTAGTGCTTGAACTAGAGTTTCCCCAGCGACCTCCTATGTGTTATCAATGGCGTCTTAACCCCATTTTACTCTCAGATAAGGAGTTTGTCAGTTTCATTTCTTCTGAAATCACCTTATTCCTAGAAACTAATTCAACACCAGGTATGTCCTGCTCTACCATATGGGAGTCTCTCAAAGCATACCTACGTGGCCAAATTATTTCTTATACAGCCAACCAAAACAGAGTTCGCTCTCAGCGACTTCGGGACCTGGAGCGAATCCATAGCCACATTGGATGAGAAGTATGCCACGGTTCCTTCCTCTGATCTGCATAAAGAGCGCCAACTACTCCAATCTGAATTTGATGAGCTTTCTACCAGGCAAGCTGAACAGCTACTCTTGCGAGCTCGGTACAGAGTGTATGAACAAGGCGACAAGGCCAGTAAACTCCTTGCACATCAGATCCGTAAATCTGAGGCCTCACGTTTAATCCCACAAATAAGGACCCCGTCTGGTGCCACCACAGTTATACATAAAGAGATCAATGATCAATTCAAACAATTTTATTCTGCGCTATACACCTCTGAATCCCCTCAAGACCCTTTGCTGATTGATTCCTTCTTTAATGGCCTGAATATGCCTTCAATTGATACAGACACCCATGACTATCTAGAAGAAGAATTTACACCTGAGGAGATTGCAACAGCAGTGTCCGCAATGAAAAGAGGTAAATCACCGGGTCCGGATGGTTTTCCAACCCGAATTTTACAGGACGTTTTCTGGTCTGCTTTGCCCGTTCTTGTCTCGACTATTTGCAGAGTGCCTTAATACCTCAAAGCTACCGCCTAGTCTTTATCAAGCTTCAATTTCATTACTATTAAAGAAAAACAAAGACCCTCTGGAATGTGGATCCTTTCGCCCAATCTCGCTTTTAAACTGTGATTACAAAATCCTAGCCAAGCTTTTAGCCATCCGTATGGAAGGCTCGCTGCATCAAGTAATACACTCTGACCAGACTGGCTTTGTGAGAAATAGGCATTTATTTTTCAATATTAGGCGCCTTATGAATATACTGTACTCCCCTGCGTCGGAGGACCCAGAGGTGGTGGTCTCACTTGATGCAGAAAAAAGCGTTTGACCGCGTTGAGTGGGATTACCTAACAGCCACCCTTTATAGATTTGGCTTTGGCCCCAAATTCATTGCGTGGATAAAGATTCTTTATTTTTCCCCCATGGCTTCGGTACGGACTAACAACTTGTCCTCTGACTATTTTCCCTTGCACCGCGGATCCAGACAGGGCTGTCCACTCTCCCCCTTGTTGTTTGCTTTGGCAATCGAACCTCTCGCCATTGCATTACGCTCTAATGATGCCATTCAAGGAATAATCCGGACGGGCTCAGAGCAGAAAGTCTCGCTATATGCGGATGACCTCCTTTTTGTTTATCTCTAACCCTGATACCTCATTGCCACGCGCCTTATCTGTTCTTAAAAGGTTTGGATCAATCTCAGGGTACAAGCTGAATCTAGGCAAGAGTGAGCTTTTTCCTGTAAACAAGGCTGCTTTAAAGTGCTCTTTTACAAGCTCTCAGTTTAGGATTGTCCGGGATCAATTCACCTACTTGGGAGTTAAAGTGACAAGGAAATATTCAAATCTGTTTCAGGAAAACTTGGTTGCTCTAGCAGACAGTTTGAAACAATCTTTTGCTTTTTGGAATGCGCTACCTCTTTCTCTTATCGGAAGGATTAATGTCATTAAAATGAGTGTGTTGCCCAAATTTCTATATTTATTTCAATGTCTACCCATTTTTATTCCAAAATCTTTTTTTATTTCACTGGATCAAACATTCATGCATTTTATTTGGGATGGCAAGGTACCACGGATTGGTAGAAAACATTTACAGAAGCCTAAGTCATTGGGGGGTTTAGCTCTACCAAATTTTCAGACATACTATTGGGCTGCAAATTTCAGAGCCCTTCTGTACTGGCTGCAGACTGATCCTACTGGCCCTAGACCAATCTGGGTCCAGATGGAGTCTGAATCGTGTAAACCTGCTGCACTTTCTTCTGTGTTGTGCTTGTCTCTCCCAGTGTCCCTAGGCAAAAGGTGTGTCAACCCAATTGTAAAGCAGTCTCTTAAAATTTGGAATCAGTTCCGCTTAGCCTTTGGCCTCCGAGGCTTTTCTCTATCAGGCCCAATCAATCAGAACATTTTATTTCCTCCATCTTTGAATGATGGGGCTTTTGACATCTGGCACTCACTAGGCCTCTCCTCACTAGCCCAATTATTCTTTGATGATACATTTGCCTCTTTTGCTCAGCTACAGGAAAGGTTCAACCTCCCCCAATCCCACTTTTTCCGCTATCTCCAGACTAGGAACTTTGTCAGAGCTAACACACCTGAATTTCCCCATAGGCCTGTGAATACAGCTATAGAGAGCATCCTGGAGCTGAACAAGCTTCCTAGGGGCGCAATTTCAGATGTATATACAATCATTCATGACTTACAGAACCCTTCTTTGGTGCCTTTAAAGACTCGATGGGAAAAGGATTTGGGGGAGGAACTTGGGGAAGACACCTGGGAATCTGTGCTGCGCAGGGTGCATTCGTCCCTCTTTTAGCACTAGACACAGCCTCATTCAATTCAAGGTGGTTCACCGTATCCACTGGTCTGGGGCCAGACTTGGAAGAATATTCTCTGATTTTGATCCTACCTGTGTCAGATGTAAAATTGAACCGGCCACACTGTTGCATATGTTCTGGGGCTGTCATAAACTGTCAGGTTTCTGGGAATTAATATTTAAATGTTTCTCTGATATATATAACACTGTTATAGATCCCTCTCCCCTTACAGCCCTTTTTGGAGTACTGCCCATAAGCACCCCCCTGTCAAGAATCCAGTCGGACACTGTTGCTTATACAACTCTTTTAGCTAGACGGCTAATACTACAGAACTGGAAGATGGCAGCTCCCCCATCTTATAAATATTGGGTGAGAGACGTGTTGTGCTCTCTGAAACTAGAAAAAATTAAATTCAATTCACGTGGGAACCCCAAACTGTTTAATGAGGCTTGGGCTCCATTCCGGTCTTACTTTAAACAGTCCATCCTCGGATAGCATTCCTATTAAAACCAAAATAAGTCTGTATTTGACCCCCCTGTGACTTAGGGGTTGGATGAGCATTTCTCTGTGTTTTTTTTCTGGGGTGGGGGTGGGGGCATTAAGGTTGATGTGCTTATTGATTGTGACCTGCGGATGCCTTGTTCATCTCGCCCGGGCAGAGACTAAGGTGTGAGCTTGTTTTTCCCAGTTATTTTTATTTTTTAATTCTGTTCACGCCTACATAAAATTATCAATATTCATTTTTTATTTTAAAGCATTGTAACTTTTTATTTTTGGTCCAGTGGATGATTGGTCTGTGGCCTTGACTGTCTGTGAGTGGTTGCATTTCTCCACCCCATCCCTTAACTGTTTACAGGAACAATGGTGAGGTGTTTGCTCTGTCCCTATACTATAGATTGCCCTTTAACCTTTTGTAGCCTTCTGCCTGGTGTGTTTAACTTGTCTAAAGTATGGTATCTTTAAAGTTATTATTATTATTATTATTATTTTTTTTATTTTTTATTTTTTTATTTTATATATGTATTATTTGTACTTTTGTCTAGTTGAGTATATTATTTATATTGCTTTGTCTTGTCTGTGTGTGTGTAAAACTTAATAAACAGAGTTCTCAAAAAAAAATTATTGGCAACTGAATGTGTTTTTTAACAGTGATGTACCAGTGAATAAGCAATGGCAGAGCCATCTTTGACCTTTAAATGTGACCCGGACGAAAACAGTAGAGGGAAGGTTTCTTGCAACTGTAATTTATGTATATACAAAGTGTACATGTGTCATATTTTCCCGCATATTCAGTTTAGACAAACCAACAAAAAAAAACAAAGGTCTTCTGATGTGCCTCTTTATTAAAATAAAAATACTTTCTGTATTCCTTAAAGGCCTGACACAAAAGTTATCACATCTACCTCCTCGCTCTCAGAATAGACTTGCACATTGAAAGCTTCTGTTCAGTGTAAAGAATAGCCTATCTAACTGTGCTCCCACATTCACAATGCCTGTGCCATTGTGAAGTCTCTGCATGGCCAAAGGATCACTACTTTCTCATCTCGTCTCATTCTATATAAGTTAATGCCTATGCATCTGTATTCATACATACGTTCTAGACATTCATAAATATGTATACGCATAGGCACACACATTACTATGTATAATTGTACATATAGATTTATAGAATATATGTATATCTTTATAAATGTATATGTACATATATATTAATATAAAATGCATATGTACAATGTACATATACAATGCATGAGTACATGTGTGTATATATGTTTTACAGTACATGCATGCTTTGACGCACACATACACACATTTACTGGCACGCGCATGTATACATCTCATACACACTTCATATCTAAAAAGATGCTTCCTACTGTAGTAAAACAACGGCAGGTTGCGATTTGGACACGTCAATGGATCTTCCAATGTATTAAAGCTGAGAATCAGAAATAAAAATATACATTTTCACCGTCAAAAGGAAAGCGGATGAAGGCATGTCTCTGGCTGCGACCTCTGGGGATCACTGCGGTAGGTAAGTGGTTCATTTGCATAATGTATACAGGATTTGTGTGTTTTTTTTACCCCTCGCTAATTTTTCCACCGTTTTCTACTAAAGAACATTTTCCTTTTTTATAAACCAGAAAAACAAACCTCTACAGAGAGAGAGAAACTCCCTACCTGCAGTCTCTACTGTCAGATAGAGTTTGACATCAAGCTGTACAGCGCAGTCAAAAACATACATCAGAGCTCAATTTACAGGTACAGCCATTATCAAGGCACAAAGATATTCTACAAGTAGTTTTTTTCTCAATAAAGTTGTACAAAATAACATTACATTTTGAAGTCTGTACAAGATAATCAACCTTGCACAGTGTGCAAGATAATAAACAAAAACATATAGAACTATTGCCCAAGAGGATCTAAGTCAAAAATGACTATCTGTGGGCAAATCAAAGTGAGTGTGGTATTTCTCTTTAGACACGTGGCAGAACTCTGCTGCTGCCCTACGGCAGGAGGTGCATTGGACTCAAACTCCCAGCATCCTCCTGCTCTCCCACAAGCCCCACCCCCTCTATGCTAATTCATCCACACAAAGGCAGTCTGAAAGCCTCACTCTCCATCATCTTGCAATAAAACAATACAAATAAACAAACCCAAATAAAAAGTGACAGAGTAATAAATATCTCGGTGCTACATCATGTGTATACTTCCTTGACGGCGTTAAGTTACCTGATGAAAGTGCATTACATCTCCTGCCCACCCACCACCCCACTCCTTCATCAAGTACTCAGAGCAGAATAGAGAGAGAGAGCGAGCGAGAGAGAGAGCGAGCGAGAGAGAGAGCGAGCGAGCGAGAGAGAAAAGCAGAGTCATCCATGCAAAGGAGTGTCGGAAGGTTGGTGCCAACTCTGGAACCAACACACACAGGAGTTACCTCATTAGATACCTCAACTCTCTCACGCACACACACACGCACAAACGTACACACACACACACACACACCCTCTGACAACGTCAGCTGGTCCAGAACCAACCACAACAGAAACGACAGAAGACTAGCTCAAAACAAAAGCTACAAAACAAGATGTCTAAAAAGGCTTAGTGGAATGAGTAGAATAAAGGCATTTGAAATAAAAGACTGAGGCACACACACAACGTCCTTTCCCATCCCCGCTTATACCTACAAAATAAGAGTCAAAATGGGCCATAAATAAAATAACTAAAGAAGGAGATCAAAAATTTAACTAAATAAAACCAACAATAGCAAACAAAATGACAGCATTGTGATGCTTCAGTAGTTCTCCTGGTCCCTGTGGTAAAAGGGCCTTGTGTTTTGGGAGTGGAAACAAACTGCACTGGGATTGGCCCAGAGCTGACTGGATTTTGGGCTGCGACCAATCACAAGAGTTCGTACTGGCGCAGGTGCATCCTCTGGATGATGTCTCGGCAGTCGTTGAAGACACGGCGGATGTTCTCTGTGTCCACGGCGCAGGTGAAGTGGGGGTAGCAGTAGTGCTTTCCGTCACCGCTCGCCGTGCTGATCCTCTGTTGGGAGACATGCACATTTCTGTTAACTTCCTGAATTGACTGAATTGAAATGGAAATTACCCCAAACCTGAAATGGTTAACACTATGACACAAGGGTCTACAGTCAGTACATAGAATGAAAACGGTACGTACAAGGAACTCATCTCGGATGAAAAACTTGGCCCGGGTCACTTTAGGGTCCTCTCCAGGGTCTGGAACGGCTGTTCAGAAAGAGACAAACAGAAGAAATCCAGGTTAATCAGTACAAGGATCCCATATCATTAGGACTGGATGTAGTGCAGTGCCTGATGACGGTAACTGCAATCAAATGTTTATGGAGCATCTCTAACCAGTGCTCTCTGTGCTCCAAACTATTCTGTAATTTCATTTGATGATGGGGAAGAAAGGCATGTTTATGCTATTGTTTACATACTGCAATTGAGTCCCTGGGATATCTATAAGTTAGAAGGTCGTATGAGGTCTAAATAAGGTTTATTCCAGGGCCAGCGCAAATGATTCCATTTGATTCACAAATTTCAAAAGTGTGAGTATCCAAAATGGGTTAAGCTTGGTATACATCTTGAGGATCGGTTTGGAGGTCCTTCACTGTGAAGCAACAACAACAGTTTGGTGCACGCTTCGTTGCTGGAAGAGTGTAATGTGTGTGTCCTAGGTTAGTAAACCGTCACAATTATTATGATCTAGTTTATAATAACTTTTACTTAGAGAAACAGCGTGTTTTCCACACATCTCAGTACCCACCTTCAGCCGGCACTGTATAGCGAGCGTACTCAGGGAAGTAGTCTTCAAGTTTGGATTTCCCTGCTAAGATCTTGTCAGCCAGCATGTCCTGCTTGTTCAAGAACAGGATGACTGAAATGGTCCGTAAAAACCTGAAAATAAAGATTGTAAAGAATGATGTGACTAGACAGGCATTTAAACAATGACACTGCGTCAGAGTTAGTGGAATGTGAACGGGTGGGTTTAAAAATAAAATATCTCTGTCCAACTCTCATGTTTCTGCTTCTGTTTGACCGATTCACACTGATATCACCACCTTGACCGATTAAAACTAAATGGGAAGCACGCTTCAGTCTGTTACCATTATTACTGTCAATCGCTAAAAGTACAACCTCTTACAATAATATTTACTCCAGTGGTCATATTATTCATGTGGTGTTGCAATGTAATCTAAACACATTTTCACCAAGAATGTGCTACAGAAAACAAACAAAGCTGGTTTGAAATGCATTCAGTTTGCAAAAGTATATTGAAAATATCACAACAAAATGTAATGCAAATGGTACATTCGCCTATTACTAAATCTGGTGTGACATTTTCAGTAGGGCATAATTGAGTTGGGAGAGGGCAGAGAGCCTGGCAAGGTGTCCAGGACTAACCTGTTATTCCAGATGCTCTTGAAGAGATCCAGGGATTCCCGGAGTCTGTTGGTGCTGTTGTCTTCCCTTATGACCATGTTATAACTGCTGCTTGCCGCCACAAAGATGATGGCCGTCACGTCTAAAAGAAATAGGAGCACATTAAAATGGGTTGTTTTAGCACGAATGGTGTGTATTGGTGCATTATGGTGTGTATTATGAGGACCAGATGCTGTGACATCGTAAACCATGTAATCTTACAAGAACAATTCCACTAAAATACTATCTTTAGGTATTTGTTTCATTAGTCCACTGTTGATACTGTCCAAAAACGTCATACTGTGACACTTTCTGTATTTTTTGTTACTTGGTAGCTACTAGCTACAGACCCTGTGTTGCAGATCATTTTGGACTGTTCATACTGTAACGTTAACGTTCATCTCAGGCTTCACTAACTAACGTTACTGTTTTAGGTGTATTTATTCTTTGCTACTTTTCAAACGAAGACTAAGTGATATTTCACATAACAAGTTGCTAGATATGCCTTCTGTTTTGTTCATGAGGAGTAATAGCCGAGAGAAGGCAGGAGACACTTTGTTTTGTTTAGCGTCGCTTAGGTTAGACTGCTCCCTTTAATGGATCAGTCGTCCACCAGGCTACACTTTACAATTAGGGCGATGTGGGAGGGGAAGCGTTGGGTGTCTCGGTTAGGGAGACAGGGGAATGGGGTTCAGTGTTTTACTGTTAGGATAGATTTATGTTTGTTTGTTTCAACCGATCTTTACATATTTTCCACACTACAAAATACTAATGCGGTCCTTGTGGTTACTAAACATACAGTATCACCCCTGTTAAGCTTCACAAATTTGACCCCAATATCCCAGACCTGTGTGTTAAATGTAACACACATCTAGGCACCTTGTTTCATTGCCCGTGGGAGTGTGTTGCGATACAAACATTTTGGAGCTCAGTGCTGCGGTATATCTCTGAGATTACCTCTACCCCAATACCACTAATCCCTAAACTTTGCATCCTAAATATTTACCCAGAGAATATCTCTTTACATAGGAGAGAGAAGAAAATGGTTGACCTCTGTCTATTACAAGCTAGGCATTTAATTTCTCTACACTGGAAGTATGTCAGTTCCCTCTCACTTGGTCATTGGTTAAAATAATTAACATCAAGCCTGGCTCTTGACAAATTAATTTATATAGTGAAAAAGAAAGTCCCAGAGTATCATGATATTTGGGATCTGTTTTTTTCTTTCTGTGCAAACCGGTGATATTGTAGAAGCATTAGAACTGTACATCTGTATATAAAAAAAAAAATATATATGAATATTGGCTATAGTTGAAGCGTAATCTGCATTATCTGCGACTGCATGATTAAAAAATATATATATATTATTGGTAATGTGAGGACTTTTTTTCTCTTCTTTTTATCTGTTGTTAATGTTGGGTTGTTGTTGTTGTGGTTATGTTTTTGTCTTTGGGTTGGGGGGGTAGAAAACAATAATTTTATTTCTGTAACTGTTGATTGTCTTATTTGGAACTAATAAATATAAGTGTAAAAAATTAATAACAAAATAAACTGGACTGATTAAACAAATACCAAAAAATAGTTTTTGAGTGGTATTTTCCTTTAATGAATTCTTCCATTTAAAATGTGGAAGTGGATCCAGATGGTATATGATGCTGAGCTACTGTGACAGTCCCTGTTCCACCTCAAGACGGTGTTAGCCTGCTGAGCTAAAGCCTAGACATTAGGTCAGGAGCTAACGTGAGTCTTCCAGTTTCAGGTAAGGTTACTCATTAAGCGAGCATGGTTCACTGAACCACCAACATTACACTTGCAAAACAACATTGTGGGCAGCAAAACCGTACACATAATCCAAATTTACCATTGAAGCACTGGATCCATTTTCTCCTCTCGTCTCTCTGGCCACCTACATCAAACATACTGGGAGAGAGGAAGAAACACTTTAGCAGACTTCTGTATGGTCCAATGTGTGAAGGAGCCTATTTAACTCAAACATGTCTTGATCTCAAATCAAATCTTATTCGTCACATAAGCCAAATACAACAGATGTAGACTTACTGTGAAATGCTTACTTACTACAAGCCCTTAACCAACAATGCAGTTTGAAGAAAATAGAGTTAAGAAAATATTTACTAAATAAACTAAAGTAAAAAAAGTTACAAAATAACAATTACGAGGCTATATACAGGGGGTACCGGTACCGAGTCAATGTGCGGGGACACCGGTTAGTCGAGGTAATTGAGGTAATATGTACATTTAGGTAGGGGTAAAGTGCCTATGCATAGATAATAAACAGCGAGTAGCAGCAGTGTAAATAGTCTGGGTAGCCATTTGATTAATTGTTCAGCAGTCTTATGGCTTGGGGGTCAAAGCTGTTAAGGAGCCTTTTGGACCTAGACTTGGCGCTCCGGTACCGCTTGCCGTGCGGTAGCAGAGAGAACAGTCTATGACTTGGGTGACTGGAGTCTTTTAAAATGTTTTGGGCCTTCCTCTGACACCGACTAGTATAGAGGTCTTGGATGGCAGGAAGCTTGGCCCCAGTGACGCACTCGGTCGTACGCACTACCCTCTGTAGCGCCTTACGGTTGGATGCCGAGCAGTTGCCATACCAGGCGGTGATGCAACCGGTCAGGATGCGCTCGATTGTGCAGCTGTAGAACCTTTTGAGGATCTGGGGACCCATACCAAATATTTTCAGTCTCCTGAGGGGGAATAGGAGTTGTCGTGCATATAAACATATACAGTGCATTCGGAAAGTATTCAGACCCCTTGACTTTTTCCACATTTTGTTACGTTACAGCCTTATTCTAAAATGGATGAAATTGTTTTTTCCCCTCATCAATCTACACACAATACCCCATAATGACAAAGCAAAAAGAGGGTTTTAGAAAAACGGAAATATGACATTTACATAAGTATTCAGACCCTTTACTCAGTACTTTTTTTTTTTTCTTTCTTTTTTTTTTGGGGGGGGATGGATCAGCTTAATATTGCAGATAGATTGTATCTTCTATCAATGTAATTGTCTGCATCACTTCCAATCCCCCATGTTTATTTTTATTTTTTATATATATATTCCCCTTTATTACTTTTCAACCCCACCATCCTTTCCCTACTTGGAGTAAATTAGTGAACAACAACGCCCAGGCCTCTACTTCCGGTCTATACTTACTATCTACACCTTATGGACAGAGTTAATTTTACAATAATTCTATATATATATATATATATATATATATATATATATATATATATATATATATATTTATTTATTTTTTTTGCTCCTGAACTTCTTCTACTCTCAACCTCTCCGATCATTTTCATGATGTCCATCCGGTTTGCTTCTAAATGCCATATCTTTCTAACTGTGCTCTTTCCCAAAAGCTCCCAACATACAACCTATATACTTATTATGGACACAGTATGCTTACATTATTAGCTATCTTTGTTATTATTTGTTGTTATTTGTTATTAGTCCCATCCTTCAACTCTATTCAATACCTCCCATCTATCTCTTAACACCATCCATATAGGATTTCTATTTGCCATATATATTTCAACCGTACTGTGATGTTTTACAAAAGTTCTGAACCTTTCTATTCTCATTGCTTCTACAGATTGTGAATTAAAAATAAACATTTTTGCTAAAAGTATTATTATATTATTGATTGATTGACTATGACTTTTCAGATCACCCAGTAATGCTATCTGCAAGGTTAGTTCCAGGTAAATATTGCAATCCTTTAGCCATTCCTGGACCTGTGTCCAAAAACAAGCTACAAATGGACAGAACCAAAACAAATGATCTAATGATTCTATCTCTTCACAGCAAAATCTGCAGAGCTGGGAAGATTGTATCCCCCATATAAATAACATTCTATTGGTAGCAAGAATTTTATATAATAATTTAAATTGAAAGATTCTAATTTTTGAATCCGGTGTCGTTTTGCGTGTCAGTTCATAAACACTATGCCATGGGATCGGTACGTCAAAGATCTCTTCCCAACTATTTTGCAATCTATATGGGACGGCTGTCAATCCTTTGGTCCTTAAGTGAAACTGATATACTTTTTTATTTATCACAGTTTTCCTTAACCAATTATGTTCTTTAATGCAAGGCCGACAGACAAGTTCCTTACTTTCTCCCCCTTCAACTTTCCTCTTCCACTTTTGCGGTAAGGCTGCAATTATTTGGTTGTAATTTTGGGTAGAGCAGACATTTCCATATGTTTTTGTTAGCTGCATGTGCGACATAACTCCACCAGTCCTACCGATGATATCATTTACGAAGATTATACCTTTTTTAAACATTCTGTCAAAAATAAAGGTACTCAGTACTTTGTTGAAGCACCTTTAGCAGCGATTACAGCCTTGAGTCTTCTTGGTTATGACGCTACAAGCTTGGCACACCTGTATTTGGGGAGTTTCTCCCATTCTTCTCTGCAGATACTCTCAAGCTCTGTCAGGTTGGATAGGGAGCGTCACTGCACAGCTATTTTCAGGTCTCTCCAGAGATGTTCGATCGGGTTCAAGTCCGGGCTCTGGCTGGGCCAGTCAAGGACATTCAGAGACTTGTCCCGAAGCCACTCCTGCGATGTCTTGGCTGTGTGCTTAGGGTCGTTGTCCTGTTGGAAGTTGAACCTTTACCCTAGTCGGAGGTCCTGAGCGCTCTGGAGCAGATTTTCATCAAGGATCTCTCTGTACTTTTCTCCGTTCATCTTTCCCTCGATCCTGACTAGTCTCCCAGTCCCTGCCGCTGAAAAACATCCCCACAACATGATGCTGCCACCACCATGCTTCACGTTGGGATGGTGCCAGGTTTCCTCCAGACGTGATGCTTGGCATTCAGGCCAAAGTGTTCAATATTGGTTTGATCAGACCAGAAAATCTTGTTTCTCATGGTCTGAGAGTCCTTTAGGTGCCTTTTGGCAAACTCCAAGCGGGCTGTCGTGCCTTTTACTGAGGAGTGGCTTCCGTTTGGTCACTACCATAAAGGCCTAATTGGTGTAGTGCTGCAGAGATGGTTGTCCTTCTGGAAGGTTCTCCCATCCCCACAGAGGAACTCTAGAGCTCTGTCAGAGTGATCATCGGGTTCTTGGTCACCTCCCTGACCAAGGCCCTTCTTAGCCGATTGCTCAGTTTGGCCGGGCGGCCAGCTCTAGGATGAGTCTAGCTGGTTCCAAACTTCTTCCATTTAAGAATGATGGAGGCCACTGTGTTCTTGGGGACCTTCAATGCCGCATACATTTTTTGATACCCTTCCCCAGATCTGTTCCTCGACACAATCCTGTCGTCTCGGAGCTCTACGGACAATTCCTTCGACCTCATGGCTTGGTTTTTGCTCTGACATGAACTGTCAACTGTGGGACCTTATATAGACAGGTGTGTGCCGTTCCAAATCATGTCCAATCAATTGTAGAAACATCACAAGGATGATCAATAGAAACAGGATGCACCTGAGATCAATTTTGAGTCTCATAGTAAAGGGTCTGAATATGTATGTAAATAAGGTATTTATGTTTTGTCATTATGGGGTATTGTGTGTAGATTGTTATTTATTTAATACATTTTTGAATAAGGCTGTAAGGTACCAAAATGTAGAAAAAGTCAAGGGGTCTGAATACTTTCCGAATGCACTGTAGGTGTCTTATAGAATGGGGATTTGTCAATAAAGACCTTGCGATACAGTCGATTGGACTAGTTTTCTGCATGGAGTGATGATGATAGAAACAGAGCTCTTGTGGGTAAAGTTAACCACTACACTAAACCACTTGGCAGTATGTTGAGTTCCCGTGTTGTGGTGTTTTAGAGCAGATACTGCTTTCCTATTTAGTGTGCATACGAGACAAAATTGTCATTTCCCCAATGGCATCCAAATAAAAACCTAACACAAACAGAAGCAACAAGGCTTTATGTTTTGCATGACATCCAGTTAAACTGAAATGAAAAATGACCCTGTGACCACAAGGTGGGGACATTTCCATTATAATATGAAACCACAATGGCCATGTACAGTACAAAGTTCATACAGTTAATACAACAGACAACGATGGGTACCATTACATCAGAATAAAGGAAATGGGAAACTTACTGAAAGTTCACTTTGTCAACTTGAAATCTTGTTTCGAAAATCCCTGAAGTCAAAACTCGGCAGCGAAGCAAGTCCTGGGGTTCAGAACAAGAGGAGAACAAGAGGAGAACAGAGATGAAGAGATGCACAAAAGGAATGAGTAGAAAAGAGAGGTAGAGGTAGAGAGAGAGGTAGAGAGAGAGAGAGAGAGAGAGAGAGAGAGAGAGAGAGAGAGAGAGAGAGAGAGAGAGAGAGAGAGAGAGAGAGAGAGAGAGAGAGAGAGAGAGAGAGAGGGAGAGAGAGAGAGAGAGAGAGAGAGAGAGAGAGAGAGAGACTAAAAGTGTATGATGTTTTCCTACACAGTGCTTATTGATTAAGCAATACAGCTACAGCTATGGTTGGTAACATTTGACATGTCATTTTATTACTACATTTTTAGCCATGCTTTAGATCGTTAAAAAGTCATCTTACCTGATCTGTTGGTGTGTAGTCATTCGACCTCACCGACTCAATTCTGTCCAAGAAGCTGCAAAACACAAAACAAAACACATAATTATACGACACTGCCCTGGATCTTAAGAACAGTAAATATCACAGTCATTACAGTAGATATAGCTTAAGATCTGACTCTACAAACTAAGGAAAGGCACTAATGTGTCTGTTGCCAGTGTGCTTTTAAACCACTCCCATATCACATGCACAACTACGTACGCATTCACGCACACACACACACACCAACAACACCCAAGTGTGTTCCTGGCTAGATGCAGCATATGGCTGGATATGGCGGCTGGTTTTGGAGCTGGGGCTCTGAGACAGTCAGTGGTTAGGGACAGGAGAAGAGGGAGGGACAGGGTACATGTGTGATATGCCAACTCTGGAGAAATGCACAGTACAACAAAGCAACATTTCTTTCTATCAAACAGACAATGGATCAGAAGGCTAGCATAGAACAATCATATACAGAATATCTCATCTCAATACATAGAGCAGAGATATATTGTAAGATATAGAATGGGGTCCGTTCTATTCACTGCATTTCTATGTGTTTCACCTCACTATGACGACGGACTATAATACTACTGCAGGGCTGATCCCAGCACTGTACCATCCGTCCCCAGTAGAGGGCAGCAGAGCGCGTCCCCCGCCTATTTATGTCCCCCTTTTCCTGTCCCATTACATAAGACTGCAATTAGTTCCTGCCAGAGCTAGACGAGAGCCTCTCGCTCTGGTGTGCACGAGCTGCATGTTCCCTGGGTGTGTGTGTGTGTGTGTGTCCCTGCGGTAGAAGAGACGGGGGTAAAGACACACACAGACACACACACACGCATTGCAGCCTGAAACCGCTGAACAGCATGGTGATATCACCAGCACTGTCACTGGTATAAACCAGCAGATACCACACTAAAAATCTCAATTCTGTTCTGTTCTATTCTGTTCTGTTCTATTCTAGGAAGCAACCACCATTAAGGGCAGTTCTGTACAGGTTTATTTGACGTTGTGTTTTACCTAAGAATTCAGTTCTAGGAACTGACTGATATGATATGTGTGTGATGACAATGATCACACTATGAGCCTTAGGGAAGTCCAACTGACTCAGTCCTCATCTCTAAGTACCTAGAAAAGGGCCAACCAGGTCTATTTAACCAGTCACTGTTCACAGACACCGTTGGATCCACTAAAACCTTCATTTTACAGTAAAGAAATAACCATGTAGACCCCCCCCCCCCATCAACACTCAGCTATTAAATGCAAGGATGACCTGTTAATCCACAAACAGACCAACGCTGCCCTGCTTTTTAAACTCATAGACTTGTCCATAGCCTACATCTACTGGACTGATGCTATTAATTGGTTGAATGGAAAGATGGGATCAATAGTTTCCACATTTTGAGTGGTTGGTGTGGAAATCTGGTCAGTCACCAAAACAACAACACAACTCACAGGGAATGGCGTTATCAGAAGAACCTGACAGTTTCAAATAATAAGGAGAGAAATAAATTTAAAAAATCATAAGATCCGGACGGCCTATACTGTAGTCTTTTCTACTTCTAATAATAAATTGAAGAAAATGGCAGCATTTTAAACCACAAGTTATGGTATAAAGGTAAATATGTAAGCTTGATGGAGTATGAACCCATTTCACACTAGGATGCTGTATGTTACATTTTAATATTTCTTGTCATTTAGCAGACGCTCTTATCCAGAGCGACTTACAGTTCATACATTTTCATACTTTTTTCGTACTGGTCCCCCGTGGGAATCGAACCCACAACCCTGGCGTTGCAAGCGCCACACTCTACCAACTGAGCCACACATGCATTCATAAAGACAGAAACATGCGCGCACACACACAGGATCTCAGTTACACACCAGAGCAGTGCACTAAAATAGCTCTGTCTGGTTCTAGTGTTACATGTTTGAATTGCTGCTGGGTGTTTATGTGTGTGAGTCTGGCCTGCTCATCTCTGGCTCTGCCAAAAAACGGCAGGAATTTACACAACTCCTATATTCCTGGTAGCAGCAGTCGTTTAACATTACGAATTCTATCTCTATCCAGATCTGAAATGAAACCCTATTCCCTATATAGTGTACTACTTTTCACCAAAGCCCAGCTCTGATCCAAATTAATGCTATAGTCTGAAATTATATACAATATTTCTCATTTAGTGTGCACTACTTTTGACCTATGTGGGCTCTGGTCAAAAGTAGTACGCTATATAGGGAATAGGTTGGCATTGATGTCTAGGGGGAAATGAGGGAAGAACATGAAGATTTAGTTGACTAGATTTATGTTAGGAGGATTCTTAGTGCTACTAAAGCCTGTGATAGGAGCTCTCGTTCTCCCTGGCAACGGAGAGAGTTTATACGAGGAAAGACGGGGCCATTTTGCATCCTAACAGATCGCACACAGACAAACACACAGACAGAGACACACACACACACCCAGCTGCAGGGGAGCTGGGGCTAAAAATATCCCTGGGAATGGATCCGCTCCGAAAAAGACAGATTATACAAGCCCCGAGCGGGCATATAAAAACACACACACACAAGCACGCACACACACACACACACACAAGAGCTGGGACAATAAACCGAAAATGATAAACACGGACCATCACTTATCGCAGACATTTAGCTGATATTGTTAATTACGATAAGTAGCCTATGCTAGGGAAATTAAATGAAATAAGTTTGCTAAAATATGGGTATTGTTAATGGGACAATTGATGGCTACAACCATCAAACTAGTAGTAGTAGCTGATCTTTCTACCATGGAAAGGTAAATACCTGTCGTCTATTTGTGGAAAAATCACCCTGATTAACTCTTTAGTCATATCCCAGTTGACCTATTTACTTATGGCCATACCTACACCGAATGACTTGTTAAAAAAATTATATGAGCAAAAAATATTCCACTTTATTTGGAATGACAAACCTGACAAAATTAAACTGGCCTATTTATATAATGTATATGAATTCGGAGGGCTAAAATGATTAAATATTAAAGCATTGAACCTCTCACTAAAGGCTTCAGTCATACAAAAGTTCTACTTTAATCCCAACTGGTTCTCCAGCAGATTAGGAAGAATGGCTCATCCAGTGTTCAAAAATAGCCTCTTTCTCTCACTTTCGGTTATTTGACAATTAAATAATCTCCAAAATATTGCTATTTTAAAAACAAGCCATAGAAAGCTGGTTGCAATTTCAGTTTAATCCACCAGAAAAGACAAAGCAAATATTACAAAAATATATTATGGTTAAACTCAAATATACTAATTGATAAAAATACTCTATAATGTTTTTGTTTTTAGTCATTTAGCAGACGCTCATATCCAGAGCGACTTACAGTTAGAGAGTGCATACATTTTCATACTGGCCCCCTGTGGGAAACGAACCCACAACCCTGGCGTTGCAAGCGCCATGCTCTACCAACTTTGTTAATGATATCATAAATAGGACTGGTGGAGTTGTGTCACATATGCAGCTAAAAATGGAGGAGGAAAGTGGAAGGGGGAGAAGCTAAGGAACTTGTCTGTCAGCCCTGCCTTAAAGACTAAAATGTGTCTTTTTTTTGTGATAAATACAAAATTATACCAGTTCCATTTAAAGACCATAAAAATGACAGATACGTCATACAGGTTGCAAAATAGTTCGGAAGAGATTTGTGATGTGCCGATTCCATGGTACATGGTTTATGAACTGATACACAAAACAACGGCAGATTCAAAACTTTGAATTTTTAAATTTAAATTATTATACACAATTATTGCAACCAATATAATGTTATGTATATGGGGGATACAACTATCCTAGGTCTGCAGATTTTGCTGCGAAGAGACAGAATCCATAGATCACTTGTTTTGGTACTGCCCATATGTAGCTTGTTTTTGGTCGCGGGTTCAGGAATGGCTGAAAAATCACAACATTTATCTAAAGCTAACTCTGCAAATAGCTCTGCTGGGTGACTTGAAAAGCCATAGTCATTTGATCAATAATATAATAATACTCTTAGTAAAAATGGTCATCTTTAATTTACAATCTGTAGAAACTATGAGAATAGAAAGGTTCATAACTTTTGTGAAATATCAAAGCACAGTTGAAAAAGATATGGCAAGTAGAAATCAAAACTGGATGGTTTTCAGAGATAGATGTGAGGGGTTGAGGGTAGCTGAAGGATGGGACAAACAAATAGATAACTAGTGTAATATGTACTGTGTCCATAAAATGTATATAGTATGTATAAGCTGGAAGTAGAAGCCTAAGTATTGTTGTCCATTATTTTACTTCAATTAGGGGACGGGTGGTAGGGTTAGGGGAAAATAATAAAGAAGGAAAATATATTTTTACAAAATAAGAAAAAAATATATATGGGGGATTGGAAATGATGCAGACAATTACATTGATAGAACCCACAATCTATCTGCAATATTAAAGCTGACTACCCTCTAAAAAAAATTATAAAATAAAAAGTAGTAGTAATAGTTTAAAGGATAATTTGCACATTAATGTTATAAACGTATTATTCTATTTAGGGAAGGACAGCGCAGCACATACACTGGGCAGGCCCCACCAGTTTGACACACACATACACAAAAACAACTAGATTTATGGACATGCTTTTGAGGAACTGCTCATGGAGATGGAGAGAGAGAGAGAGAGAGAGAGAGAGAGAGAGAGAGAGAGAGAGAGAGAGAGAGAGAGAGAGAGAGAGAGAGAGAGAGAGAGAGAGAGAGAGAGAGAGAGAGAGAGAGAGAGAGAGAGAGAGAGAGAGAGAGAGAGAGAGAGAGAGAGAGAGAGAGAGAGAGAGAGAGAGAGAGAGAGAGAGAGAGAGAGAGAGAGAGAGAGAGAGAGAGAGAGAGAGAGAGAGAGAGAGAGAGAGAGAGAGAGAGAGAGAGAGAGAGAGAGAGAGAGAGAGAGAGAGAGAGAGAGAGAGAGAGAGAGAGAGAGAGAGAGAGAGAGAGAGAGAGAGAGAGAGAGAGAGAGAGAGAGAGAGAGAGAGAGAGAGAGAGAGAGAGAGAGAGAGAGAGAGAGAGAGAGAGAGAGAGAGAGAGAGAGAGAGAGAGAGAGAGAGAGAGAGAGAGAGAGAGAGAGAGAGAGAGAGAGAGAGAGAGAGAGAGAGAGAGAGAGAGAGAGAGAGAGAGAGAGAGAGAGAGAGAGAGAGAGAGAGAGAGAGAGAGAGAGAGAGAGAGAGAGAGAGAGAGAGAGAGAGAGAGAGAGAGAGAGAGAGAGAGAGAGAGAGAGAGAGAGAGAGAGAGAGAGAGAGAGAGAGAGAGAGAGAGAGAGAGAGAGAGAGAGAGAGAGAGAGAGAGAGAGAGAGAGAGAGAGAGAGAGAGAGAGAGAGAGAGAGAGAGAGAGAGAGAGAGAGAGAGAGAGAGAGAGAGAGAGAGAGAGAGAGAGAGAGAGAGAGAGAGAGAGAGAGAGAGAGAGAGAGAGAGAGAGAGAGAGAGAGAGAGAGAGAGAGAGAGAGAGAGAGAGAGAGAGAGAGAGAGAGAGAGAGAGAGAGAGAGAGAGAGAGAGAGAGAGAGAGAGAGAGAGAGAGAGAGAGAGAGAGGTCCGTATCTCTACAGCTGGTCCAATCACTAACTTCCATAAATAAAACATGGACGGAAATAGAAGCTGAGCCGCGTTAGGACGTTTGATTTATCCAAAAGGAACAGGGCCAGCTTCTTGACGGCGAGGCTCTGTTTGTGTTATTCCTCTAGCGGCCTCTGTGTGGCGCCCCCTCTGACTGAGATGGGTGAAGCGAGAGCACCTCCTTTTGTGACTGACTGTGCCTGCGTTGGGCTGCAGCTGGGTTGCCATGGAAACCCCTGTCAGCTGGGTCGATAGAGAGTGCTCCTCCTCTTCCTTAGCTGGCTTGCGCTCGCTCGCTCACTCACACACACACACACACACACACACACACACACACACAGCAGACATGCGTGTATGCGCCTAGACCTCTTTCCGGTAGGTCTCAGTAAAAACACACACAGACACACACACAGACTCTCAAACACAGACACAACCATAGGCAATGAAACAATCACAAACAAACCCACACGTCTACAATAGCCTAGAATAGAATCAAACGTAAACAAAGACACACTCGCGAGTACACACACACATCTCTCCCCCTGCACCACACTCTCCTACTCCACCTTGTGAGGAATACAAATATGTCAAAATTCAGTCCAACAATATGAGAAAAGAAGCCATAACAGCTGGGCCTAACTGTCTGGGGAGAGAACCCATAAACTAGCCAAAGAATCACAGTGTACATCACACACACGGTCTTCAGATTTTATCTGGCTACAAACATCTGCACATGGACAAACAATGACCAAAAGATATGTGGGGAATAATGAAGGTAAACTAGAGAACGAATGAACTGACGAGGACCAAGTGGTAGAGAAGAAGGATGGGCCTACTCTATCCTCCATTTGAGATGCATTACCACCAGGATTGGAGCTATATAGTATAGTTGCCATTTGGGGCCTATATACAGAAGTTGCCGTACACATTAGTCAAACCAGAGTCAAAGGTATAAGTATATAATCCTAAAACACAGCATATCTTCTGAGCATGCAGTAGTTGTGTGTGTGTGTCTTTTGTGCGTGTGTGTGCTATATTTACATTTTATATTTTAGTCATTTAGCAGACGCTCTTATCCAGAGCAACTTACAGTTAGTGATTGCATACATTTTTCATGACTATAGCAAATGCTCTGTGTACAGTCGTGGTCAAAAGTTTTGAGAATGACACAAGTATTGGTCTTCACAAAGTTTGCTGCTTCAGTGTTTTTAGATATTTTTGTCAGATGTTACTATGGTATACTGAAGTATAATTACAAGCATTCCATAAGTTTCAAAGGCTTTTATTGACAATTACATTACGTTTATGCAAAGATTCAATATTTGCAGTGTTGACCCTTCTTTTTCAAGACCTCTGCAATCCGCCCTGGCATGCTGTCAATTAACTTCTGGGCCACATCCTGACTGATGGCAGCCCATTCTTGCATAATCAATGCTTGGAGTTTGTCAGAATTTGTGGGGTTTTGTTTGTCCACCCGCCTCTTGAGGATTGACCACAAGTTCTCAATGGGATTAAGGTCTGGGGAGTTTCCTGGCCATGGACCCAAAATGTCTATGTTTTGTACCCCGAGCCACTTAGTTATCGCTTTTGCCTTATGGCAAGGTGCTCCATCATGCTGGAAAAGGCATTGTTCGTCACCAAACTGTTCTTGGATGGTTGGGAGAAGTTGCTCTCGGAGGATGTGTTGGTACCATTCTTTATTCATGTCTGTGTTTTTAGGCAAAATTGTGAGTGAGCCCACTCCCTTGGCTGAGAAGCAACCCCACACACGAACGGTCTCAGGATGCTTTACTGTTGGCATGACACAGCACTGATGGTAGCGCTCACCTTGTCTTCTCCGGACAAGCTTTTTTCCGGATGCCCCAAATAATCGGAAAGGGAATTCATCAGAGAAAATGACTTTACTCCACTCCTCAGCAGTCCAATCCCTGTACCTTTTGCAGAATATGTTTTTCCTGGAGAGAAGTGGCTTCCTCGCTGCCCTTCTTGACACCAGGCCATCCTCCAAAAGTCTTCGCCTCACTGTGCGTGCAGATGCACTCACACCTGCCTGCTGCCATTCCTGAGCAAGCTCTGCACTGGTGGTGCCCCGATCCCGCAGCTCAATCAACTTTAGGAGACGGTCCTGGCCCTTGCTGGACTTTCTTGGGCGCCCTGAAGCCTTCTTCACAACAATTGAACCTCTCTCCTTGAAGTTATTGATGATCCGATAAATGGTTGATTTAGGTGCAATCTTACTAGCAGCAATATCCTTGCCTGTGAAGCCCTTTTTGTGCAAAGCAATGATGACGGCACGTGTTTCCTTACAGGTAACCATGGTTAACAGAGGAAGAACAATGATTTCAAGCACCACCCTCCTTTTAAAGCTTCCAGTCTGTTATTCTAACTCAATCAGCATGACAGAGTGATCTCCAGCCTTGTCCTCGTCAACACTCTCACCTGTGTTAACGAGTGAATCACTGACATGATGTCAGCTGGTCCTTTTGTGGCAGGGCTGAAGTGCAGTGGAAATGTTTTTTGGGGATTAAGTTCATTGTCATGGCAAAGAGGGACTTTGCAATTAATTGCAATTCATCTGATCACTCTTCATAACATTCTGTAGTATATGCAAAATGCCATCATAAAAACTGAGGCAGCAGACTTTGTGAAAATTAATATTTGTGTCATTCTCAAAACTTTTGACCACGACTGTATGTAGTCTGTGTGGGGCCGTCCCCTTCACTTTCCTAAGACAGCTAGCTTTCACGTCTCCTTCACACGTGCACGCGCACACACGTCCCCAGCTTGTCGCACTCCTGAGTGACAGAGGAGGGGGTGGAAGGCACTGGGGGCTCTCCATCACTGATGAGGCTTCACACAAGGATGAGCCAACTGTGAGCACACACACACACACACACACCTCTAAGGGCTACCGATCCCTCTCCACTACCATCACAAATGTGTGAGTGCCTGTGCTGCTATAATCAGAGCTGGTGTCACAAAGAAATTCTCTCCTAAAGCCTTCTGCCCGTGAACAGAAGTGGGTTCCGTGAACCGTGCTGCTTGGTTGAGTGTTTGGCAGGACTATGTGCTATGTGTATGTGCACATCTCACAGTCTGAGTGTAGGTGTGTGTGTGTGTTTATGTTAGTGTGTGCACTGCAGACCACCTCATACAGTGGATTGCAAAAGTATTCACCCCCCTTGGCATTTTTCTTATCTTGTTGCCTTACAACCTGGAATTAAAATATATTTTTTTGGGGGGGTTGTATCATTTGATTTACACAACATGCCTACCACTTTGAAGATGCAAAATATTTTTTTGTTGTTGAAACAAACAAGAAATAAGACAAAAAAACAGAAAACTTGAGCCTGCATAACTATTCACCCCCCCCCCCCAATTCCAGCTGCAAGTCTCTTGGAGTATGTCTCTATAAGCTTGACACATCTAGCCACTGGGATTTCTGCCCATTCTTCAAGGCAAAACTGCTCCAGCTCCTTCAGGTTGGATGGGTTTCGCTGGTGTACAGCAATCTTTAAGTCATACCACAGATTCTCAATTGGATTGAGGTCTGGGCTTTGACTAGGCCATTCCTAGACATTTAAATGTTTCCCCTTAAACCACTCGAGTGTTGCTTTAGCAGTATGCTTAGGGTCATTGTCCTGCTGGAAGGTGAACCTCCGTCCCAGTCTCAAATCTCTGGAAGATTGAAACAGGTTTCTCTCAAAAATGTCCCTGTATTTAGTGCCATCCACCATTCCTTCAATTCTGACCAGTTTCCCAGTCCCTGCCGATGAAAAACATCCCCACAGCATGATGCTGCCACCACCATGCTTCACTGTGGGGATGGTGTTCTCGGGGTGATGAGAGGTGTTGGCTTTGCGCCAGACATAGCGTATTCCTTGATGGCCAAATAGCTCAATTTTAGTCTCATCTGACCAGAGTACCTTCTTCCATATGTTTGGGGAGTCTTCCACATGCCTTTTGGCGAACACCAAACATGTTGTTTGCTTATTTTTTTCTTTAAGCAATGGCTTTTTTCTGGCCACTCTTCGGTAAAGCCCAGCTCTGTGGAGTGTACGGCTTAAAGTGGTCCTATGGACAGATACTCCAATCTCCACTGTGGAGCTTTGCAGCTCCTTCAGGGTTATCTTTGGTGTCTTTGTTGCCTCTCTGATTAATGCCCTCCTTGCCTGGTCCGTGAGTTTTGGTGGGCGGACCTCTATTGGCAGGTTTGTTGTGGTTCCATTTTTTTTATAATGGATTTAAATGGTGCTCCGTGTGATGTTCAAAGTTTCAGATATTTTTTTATAACCCAACCCTGATCTGTACTTCTCCACAACTTTGTCTCTGACCTGTTTGGAGAGTTCCTTGGTCTTTATGGTGCCGCTTGCTTGGTAGTGCTTCTTGCTTAGTGGTGTTGCAGACTATGTGGCCTTTCAGAACAGGTGTATATATACTGAGATCATGTGACACTTAGATTGCACACAGGTGGACTTTATTTAACTAATTATGTGACTTCTGAAGGTAATTGGTTGCACCAGATCTTATTTAGGGGCTAAATAGCCTTGGTTTCTCAAATGACTGCCTCGCCTGGTTCACCAACTACTTCTCAGATAGAGTTCAATGTGTCAAATCGGAGGGCCTGTTGTCTGGACCTATGGCAGTCTCTATGGGGGTGCCACAGGGTTCAATTCTTGGGCCGACTCTTTTCTCCGTGTATATCAATGATGTCGCTCTTGCTGCTGGTGACTCTCAGATCCACCTTTACGCAGACGACACCATTTTGTATACATCTGGCCCTTCATTGGACACTGTGTTAACAAACCTCCAAACGCTTCAATGCCATACAACACTCCTTCAGTAGCCTCCAACTGCTCTTAAACACTAGTAAAACTAAATGCATGCTCTTCAATCGAACGCTGCTGGCACCCGCCCACCCGACTAGAATCACTACTCTCGACGGGTCTGACCTAGAGTATGTGGACAACTACAAATACCTAGGTGTCTGGTTAGACTGTAAACTCTCCTTCCAGACTCAAATTAAGAATATCCAATCCAAAGTTAAATCTAGAATCGGCTTCCTATTTCGCAACAAAGCCTCCTTCACTCATGCTGCCAAACATGCCCTCGTAAAACTGACTATCCTACCGATCCTTGACTTCGGCGATGTCATTAACAAAATAGCCTCCAACACTCTACTCAGCAAATTGGATGTAGTCTATCACAGTGCCATCCGTTTTGTCACCAAAGCCCCATATACTACCCACCACTGTGACCTGTACGCTCTTGTTGGCTGGTCCTCACTACATATTCGTCGCCAAACCCACTGGCTCCGAGCCATCTACAGTGGGGAGAACAAGTATTTGATACACTGCCGATTTTGCAGGTTTTCCCACTTACAAAGCATATAGAGGTCTGTAATTTTTATCATAGGTACACTTCAACTGTGAGAGACGGAATCTAAAACAAAAATCCAGAAAATCACATTGTATGATTTTTAAGTAATTAATTTGCATTTTATTGCATGACATAAGTATTTGATCACCTACCAACCAGTAAGAATTCCGGCTCTCACAGACCTGTTAGTTTTTCTTTAAGAAGCCCTCCTGTTCTCCACTCATTACCTGTATTAACTGCACCTGTTTGAACTCGTTACCTGTATAAAAGATACCTGTCCACACACTCAATCAAACAGACTCCAAACTCTCCACAATGGCCAAGACCAGAGAGCTGTGTAAGGACATCAAGAAGACAATTGTAGACAATAGGCAAGCAGCTTGGTGAGAAGGCAACAACTGTTGGCGCAATTATTAGAAAATGGAAGAAGTTCAAGATGACGGTCAATCACCCTTGGACTGGGGCTCCATGCAAGATCTCACCTCGTGGGGCATCAATGGGAAGGTGAGGGATCAGCCCAGAACTACACGGCAGGACCTGGTCAATGACCTGAAGAGAGCTGGGACCACAGTCTCAAAGAAAACCATTAGTAACACACTACGCCGTCATGGATTAAAATCCTGCAGCGCACGCAAGGTCCCCCTGCTCAAGCCAGCGCATGTCCAGGCCCGTCTGAAGTTTGCCAATGACCATCTGGATAATCCAGAGGAGGAATGGGAGAAGGTCATGTGGTCTGATGAGACAAAAATAGAGCTTTTTGGTCTAAACTCCACTCGCCGTGTTTGGAGGAAGAAGAAGGATGAGTACAACCCAAAGAACACCATCCCAGCCGTGAAGCATGGAGGTGGAAACATCATTCTTTGGGGATGCTTTTCTGCAAAGGGGACAGGACGACTGCACCGTATTGAGGAGAGGATGGATGGGGCCATGTATCGCGAGATCTTGGCCAACAACCTCCTTCCCTCAGTAAGAGCATTGAAGATGGTTCGTGGCTGGGTCTTCCAGCATGACAATGACCTGAAACACACAGCCAGGGCAACTAAGGAGTGGCTCCGTAAGAAGCATCTCAAGGTCCTGGAGTGGCCTAGCCAGTCTCCAGACCTGAACCCAATAGAAAATCTTTGGAGGGAGGTGAAAGTCCGTATTGCCCAGCGACAGCCCCGAAACCTGAAGGATCTGGAGAAGGTCTGTATGGAGGAGTGGGCCAAAATCCCTGCTGCAGTGTGTGCAAACCTGGTCAAGACCTACAGGAAACAAATAATCTTTGTAATTGCAAACAAAGGTTTCTGTACCAAATATAAAGTTCTGCTTTTCTGATGTATCAAATACTTATGTCATGCAATAAAATGCAAATTAATTACTTAAAAATCATACAATGTGATTTTCTGGATTTTTGTTTTAGATTCCGTCTCTCACAGTTGAAGTGTACCTATGATAAAAATTACAGACCTCTACATGCTTTGTAAGTAGGAAAACCTGCAAAATCGGCAGTGTATCAAATACTTGTTCTCCCCACTGTATAAATCACTGCTAGGCAAATCCCAACCTTATATTAGCTCATTGGTCACCATAGCAACACCCATATCTCACTGGTCATCCCCAAAGCCAACACCTCCGTTGGCCGCCATTCCTTCCAGTTCTCTGCTGCCAATGACTGGAACGAATTGCAAAAATCTCTGAAGCTGGAGACTCTTATCTCCCTCACTAACTTTAAGCATCAGTTGTCAGAGCACCTTACCGATCACTGCACCTGTACACAGCCCATTTGAAATTAGCCCACCCAACTACCTCATCCCCATATTGTTATTTATTTTGCTCATTTGCACCCCAGTATCTCTATTTGCACATCATCTCTTGCACATCTATCATTCCAGTGTTAATACTAATTGTAATTATTTTGCATTATAGCCTATTTATTGCCTTACCTCCATAACTTGCTACATTTGCACACACTGTATATATATTTTCTGTTGTATTTTTGACTTGATGTTTTACCCCATATGTAACTCTGTGTTGTTGTTTTTAATCGCACTGCTTTGCTTTATCTTGGCCAGGTCGCAGTTGTAAATGAGAACTTGTTCTCAACTGGCCTACCTGGTTAAATAAACAAACAAAAAATAAAAATAGTAAAGGGGTTGAATACATATTGTTCGGATTTTCCGTTATTTAGCCCTCCGAAAAGGCTCACCAGGAAGCACACAATGTCATGACTCGTGTTTTGTCCTTCATTTTATTTTTAATCATATGACCACAGGTCATAAACCTGAATTACAACAAACAAATAATGACAATATATTATTCAAATATATAATGTAAATATTATTCAAATAATATAATAATAATGTAAATAATGAAAATCAAATAAGCCTACAACACCATCAAAAATGTGGCAAATCTGGCTTAAAAACAGCATTGACTACATCACCCAGAATGCCTAGCGCCAGAGGAGCATGCGCACAGCGACTCCGCCGTTGCCACGGATGCAGCCACAGGACACAGAACCCATGCCACCACATGCCTCATCCAAAGGACCCACACAAACGCAACACAACGCGGCGCTCCACCATGGATCACCGAACCAAACCACCGCTATCACCACCGCCACCAGAAACCAGCAGAGTGCTCTGAACAATCAGCACAACGCAAATGGCTGATAATGATAGCCTAATGCTATACAGCATCTGGGTCGCTGAGCTACCGCACCCGGCGAGCTACAAGTTACTCCCGGCCAACTAACACCGACACAGTGAGGTAAACGTTCAGTGCTCAAACATATAAGTGACTTAAACATTAATGCTAGACTGTGAGTAGTTCGCAGTTACATACCAACGGGCTGTGTGCTCCTGATGATTGTCTGTCGTGAAATGATTACCAGGTGCCATAATTTAAGTCTCTAGTGAAGCTGCGCATGCGCACATAACGTAACATATCCGAGCATCTAAGAAACTTAAAGAAATCACTCGTTCCCCATTTAATTGAACACATCAGACCCATTTGCTTCTCTCTTATCTATTTATATATATAACATTTTTTTTCCTATTTTTTCCTTTCCTGAGTGAGCTAGAAGTCTCAACACATATGCACGCACCACTTTTCCGTTATTTATGTTTTAGAATTGTTTTCATTTCACTTCACCAATTTTGACTATTTTGTGTATGTCCATTACATGAAATCCAAATAAAAATCCATTTAAATTACAGGTTGTAATGCAACAAAATAGAAAAAACGCCAAGGGAGATGAACACTTTTGCAAGGCACTGTATGTGTGTAAGTAGTACAGTCCGTATGTGTGTTAATCTGCCTGAACATCCATGTACTACTATTTAGTATGTGTGCAGACCACCTCAGTGGCATAGTCCCTCCCTCCCTCCCTGTGGCTGACCTTCCATTGTTTACAGCCTATTGGCGAGTTTCTCCCTTTGATTTGGCCATGCAGCCATGTGACCCTGCAGCCAGTTTGTGCTCGGCAGCACCGAGCAGCTAAAAATAGCTCCAGCTTGCCCCGGCTCCACGGCTCGTTTACATAAGCTCTGAGGAAGGGAGAGGAGAGACCCCGTGGAGAGGGGGGGAAATAAGGGGATGACGGAGGAGAGGAGTGTTGTACAGAAGTCCACAGGCGCTGGCTGGGGCCTAAAATGCAGCGCTGCTGCCGACTGCTCTGCTCTTCTCTTCCTTCCTTAAGATCTCCCTCTTTTTCTCTCCCTCCATCTCTCTAAGTCTTCTCTCTGTACTCGTGGGCTGGGGCCTGACGCACGCATGCGTACAGACTGACACAGAAACACGTACTCAAACACACTGGAGATACAGACACACAGGCCCCGCTGCCTGTGCTTCTGTACCTTGTGCTATCTAGCTAGCTAGCGCTATAGGGAAGTGCTCTGCTTGACCTCATTTAACATAGCTGCTTTGAAAACAGGAGGCATGACCTAGGCCTAGATTCAATCAGATCAAGCGTTCACCGGCAATAGCAGACACCCACATAGTGGATGTTTTGGTGGTGTCGGAGGTGGTGTTGGAGCTGCCAAATCGGTGAGCAGCTACTCTTGATCATTATCACAAAGTCACACCCGCCCCACTTGCATTAGAAGTTCAGAACGAGAAAGCGTTGGCTACAGTGAGGGAAAAAAGTATTTGATCCCCTGCTGATTTTGTACGTTTGCCCACTGACAAAGACATGATCAGTCTATAATTTTAATGGTAGGTTTATTTGAACAGTGAGAGAAGAAGAAAAAAAACATCCAGAAAAACGCATGTCAAAAATTTTATAAATTGATTTGCATTTTAATGAGGGAAATAAGTATTTGACCCCCTCTCAATCAGAAAGATTTCTGGCTCCCAGGTGTCTTTTATACAAGTAACGAGCACACTCTTAAAGGGAGTGCTCCTAATCTCAGCTTGTTACCTGTATAAAAGACACCTGTCCACAGAAGCAATCAATCAATCAGATTCCAAACACTCCACCATGGCCAAGACCAAAGAGCTCTCCAAGGATATCAGGGACAAGATTGTAGACCTACACAAGGCTGGAATGGGCTACAAGACCATCGCCAAGCAGCTTGGTGAGAAGGTGACAACAGTTGGTGCAATTATTCGCAAATGGAAGGAACACAAAATAACTGTCAATCTCCCTCAGCCTGGGGCTCCATGCAAGATCTCACCTTGTGGAGTTGCAATGATCATGATAACGGTCAGGAATCAGCCCAGAACTACACGGGAGGATCTTGTCAATGATCTCAAGGCAGCTGGGACAATAGTCACCAAGAAAACAATTGGTAACACACTAAGCCGTGAAGGACTGAAATCCTGCAGCGCCCGCAAGGTCCCCCTGCTCAAGAAAGCACATATACAGGCCCGTCTGAAGTTTGCCAATGAACATCTGAATGATTCAGAGGAGAACTGGGTGGTCAGATGAGACCAAAATGGAGCTCTTTGGCATCAACTCAACTCGCCGTGTTTAGAGGAGGAGGAATGCTGCCTATGACCCCAAGAACACCATCCACACCGTCAAACATGGAGGTGGAAACATTATGCTTTGGGGGTGATTTTCTGCTAAGGGGACAGGACAACTTCACCGCATCAAAGGGACGATGGACGGGGCCATGTACTGTCAAATCTTGGGTGAGAACCTCCTTCCCTCAGCCAGGGCATTGAAAATGGGTTGTGGATGGGTATTCCAGCATGACAATGACCCAAAACACACGGCCAAGGCAAGAAAGGAGTGGCTCAAGAAGAAGCACATTAAGGTCCTGGAGTGGCCTAGCCAGTCTCCAGACCTTAATCCCATAGAAAATCTGTGGAGGGAGCTGAAGGTTCGAGTTGCCAAACGTCAGCCTCGAAACCTTAATGACTTGGGGAAGATCTGCAAAGAGGAGTGGGACAAAATCCCTCCTGAGATGTGTGCAAACCTGGTGGCCAACTACAAGAAACGTCTGACCTCTCTGATTGCCAACAAGGGTTTTACTAAGTCATGTTTTGCAGAGGGGTCAAATACTTATTTCCCTCATTAGAATGCAAATCAATTTATAACATTTTTGACATGCGTTTTTCTGGATTTCTTTGTTGTTATTCTGTCTCTCACTGTTCAAATAAACCTACCATTAAAATTATGGTCATGTCTTTGTCAGTGGGCAAACGTACAAAATCAGCAGGGGATTAAATACTTTTTTCCATCACTGTATATACTGTAGAAATAATTACGCTCAGATTAAAAATTCATTCAACAAAAGAATTAGAATTTTTAGCATCCTAATCACGGTATAGATTACATCTCACATTCCAGTGTTCCAACTTGTAAATAATGCTGCATGGGATTTCTGTTAATGTGACTCCGTACAGCCAATGGCAATGTCCGCTTTAGGTATAATGCCGGGAGCTACTTTTGGATTTCACAGCTCTAATGCAGATCCTCCTCCGACACCTGGCTAACATGCTGACCAGACCGGACGCGTCGCATGCGCGAGCGAGCATTGTAAAATAAATGTACACATACATGTTATTCAATCATAGCACCCACACTGCTCGCGAGCGTCTGCGTGGCCAGGCGCTAAAATAGAACTTGGTCCTATTTGTGACGCTCGACGCGCTGCAAGTCCTGCCTCTCCCATCTCCTCATTGGTTTTTAGGAGCATATACCCACGTGGGTGATTGAAAGATGAACTGAGGTCCCCACTCCAGTCCAGTTGGTGGTGTTAATGCATCTTAAAGTTGGTTGCCAACCGACATATAAAGTCCAAAGAAGAAGAAGAAGCCTGAAGGAAAGCCTGAAGTTGTTTTACCGTTTTATCTGTGGATTCATTGTTGGAGTAGAGGACCTTGTGCATTTCAGGTAAAATAACACCCCAATGTTTATATCCCAGGACAAATTAGCTAGCAACAGCAAGCTAGCTAGCTAGCTAGCTAAATTGCCATAAATGTTTAATGCTTTTCGACCTGTCCCCAAGTTAATATAGTTGGTTCAGAGTTCGTTTTGATATTTCAACCAGCGTGTCCTGATCGTGTCTGGTGTGGGAGGAAAAAAATAATGCGTGCGGTCTGGTCAGCATGTAAAGCTGATCTGATTGAATCGAGCCCCTAGTCTGTCCTTATGGTGATATGTTCCTCTGCTGCTAAGCACAACAAATCACACATCACTAATGTACCAAAGCTGTCAAAGTCTCTACCAATCAACCAAACTACAGGTATAGGATCTTAATTTGATCACTCTTTTGTTGCTGAGAATTTTCCTGCACCGCAGGGAATGCAGATGAGCTTCGTGATTGACATAAAATCACTGAAAACCCACACTAACAGTATTGCACTTTTCATGTAGCCTACTTTTGGCCAGCTAATATCCTAACCACTGATCAAGCAACATTATAAACTAAATATTCAAATCCTGATGCTGCAGGATTATTTTGCTGTGACAATATTGGTTAAATTAAGATCTTACACCTGTAGCTTGTATCGTGCCGGAGTAACGTCTGTTGTCAAGCTGTCATAAGCTGTACTAAACTGCCATAGGATGTCACAAGCTGATACAGTAAGCATTCACTTGTCAAAAAAGGGTTCATATCTGGGGATATCTTTACATGACACATTTTTGATATACTAGAGAATACAGACCATTTCCAATGCATATTTGAACCATATCCTGACAAATTCTGAATACAGATGTATCTTTTAGACATATACAGTGCCTTCAGAAATATTCACAACACTTCACTTTTTCCACATTTTGTTGTTCCATCCTGAATTTAAAATGGATTAAATATAGATTTTTATGTCACTGGCTTAGACACAATACCCCATAATGTCAAAGTGAAGTTTTTCGAAAGTTTTACTAATTAATTAAAAATGAAAAGCTTAAATGTCTTGAGTCAATAAGTATTCAACAATACTTTCTTATGGCAAGTCTAAATAAGTTAATGAGTAAAAATGTGCTTAACAAGTCACATAATAAGTTGCATGGACCCACTCTGTGTGCAATAACAGTGTTTAATAGGATTTTTTAATGACTACCTCATTTCTGTACCCCACATATACAATTATCTGTAAGATCCCACAGTTGAGCAGTACATTTCAAACACAGATGCAACCACAAAGACCAGGGAGGTTTTCCAATGCCTTGCAAAGAAGGGCACCTATTGGTAGATGGGTAAATAAAAAATACAAAAAAGCAGACATTGAATATCCCTTTGAGCATGGTGAAGTTATTAATTACACTTTGGATGGTGTGTCAATACACCCAGTCACTACAAAGATACAGGCGTCCTTCCTAACTCAGTTGCCGTAGAGGGAGGAAACCGCTCAGGGATTTCACCATGAGGCCAATGGTGACTTTAAACCAGTTACCTATTTTAATGGCTGTGATAGGAGAAAACTGAAAAGTAATACTGCAAAAAATGTGGCAAAGCAATTAACCTTTTGTCCTGAATACAAAGTGTTATGTTTGGTGCAAATCCAATACAACACATTACTGAGTACCACTCTACATATTTTCAAGCATAGTGGTGGCTGCATCATGTTATGGGTTTGCTTGTAATCGTTAAGGACTGGGGAGTTAAGGATAAAAAAAAGAAAACGGAATGGAGCTGAGCACAGGCAAAATCCTAGAGGAAACCTGGTTCAGTCTGCTTTCCACCTAACAATGGGAGATTAATTCACCTTTCAGCAGGACAATAACCTAAAACACAAGGCCAAATCTACACTGGAGTTGCTTACCAAGAAGACAGTGAATGTTCCTGAGTGGCCGAGTTACAGTTTGACTTAAATCTGCTTGAAAAGCTATGTAAGACTTGAAAATGGCTGTCTAGCAATGATCAACAACCAATTTGACAGAGCTTCAAGAATTTTGAAAAGAATATCGGGCAAATATTGTGCAATCCAGGTGTGCAAAGCTCTTACAGACTTACCCAGAAAGACTCACAGCTGAAAACGCTGCCAAAGGTGATTCAAACATGTATTGACTCAGGGATGTGAATACTTATGTAAATGAGATATTTCTGTATTTCATTTTAAATACAGTTGCAAAAATTTCTAAAAACATGTTTTCACTTTGTCAGTATGGGGTATTGTGTGTAGATGTCAACAACAAAACAAATATTTAATCTATATTGAATTCAGGCTGTAACACAACAAAATGTGGAATAAGTCAAGGGGTTTGAATACTTTCTTGAAGGCACTGTATGATATTGGGATTACTCAGAATATCACATATGGACATTTCCTATGGCCAGATATTGACTCATTCAATATCCTGAGATATGGGACATCCTATTTTCTCTCTTCATGTTGACAAAAACTGACTGTATACATCGCATATCTGTGTTTTCTCAGCACATTCAAGATATGAAGCTATATTGATTTCAAATATGTTTCTCTTGGCTGAGGTCCATATCCGGATCTTGATAGGATTTTCGATATGCAGAAAATAAGGATGATTTCTGATACATTTGAGTTTTCAGCACATGCTCAATAATTTGTCAAAAATAGAATCCAGATTTTTCTTTCATTCACAAATCATTTTTGGATTCCCTCCGGATATCATACATGGTATGGCTGGATATTGACTCATTAGATATCCTGAGATAGGCCTATCTGGACATCTTATTTTCTCTATATGAGGAATAATACTAACAGTAGGCCTACATAATATATTTTCTCAGCACATACAATGCATATGCTCTTGACAGGTCCATATCAGGATTTTGATATGCATTTTGATATGCTAAATGAGGACAATTTGATGCTTATTTGAGTTGAGGACATACTCAATAATTTGACAAATATTAAATCCATATAATTATTTCAGACACTAGCTATAATTTTTTTATTCCCTCTTGATAAAGGCGCGCACAAACCGCAAGCTAAAAGCACTGTAACTGGTAGCCTAGCAACAAGAATCACCTCTTTTCTGCTGTGGAGTTCCAACTGTCATTTTTGAATTTGGGTGCCACAAATGAGTGTGTGGTCGAACTGACAACTGGAAAAACAAAGAAGTGAGAAGCTGTTCAGAAAATACCTCAAAAAGAAGTAAACGCTAAAGTGAGTAGCTAATTTTAGATGTTTTATTTATCTTAGTAACTAGAATCAAGAACGTTAGCTAATTTGTCCAGCAGTCAGTAGGGCTAGCTAGCTAGCTAGGCTTGATGGGGGGTAACTTTAAAAAGTTAACTGGTAGCCTAGCTAGCAAACAAATAATGAAATTGCCTTCCGTTCAGGGAAAAACATTTGTACCTCCTATCAAGCCTCAAGGTTAAATTGTTTAAGCATATTTTGTATTACTGGTTAATATAAGCTAGCTAGTTAGCGTGTTCCAGTTATGAAGCAGGTAGAGTGTGTGTAATGTGTGTAACCTTTATTTAACTAGGCAAGTCAGTTAAGAACAAATTCTTATTCACAAAGACAGCCTACCCCGGCCAAATCCTCCCGTAACCCGGACGACGTTGGACCAATTGTGCGCCGTTCAATGGGACACCTGATCAAGGCCGTTTGTGATACAGCCCAGGATCGAACCCAGGTCTGTAGTGACGCCTCTAGCACTGCAATGCAGTGCCTTAGACCGCTGCGCCACTCAGGATCCCGAGCTAACTTGTGGTATGGTTATGTGAAATGACAATATTTTCTTGCAATATCGACACAATTTTGATTAATGATTTATGCATTGACATTTTGGAGTGGATCACAGAGTGGAACTGGGTCTGGACTGTGAGGGACCGCCACTGATGACCCAATCTGCCCCATCGCATCGTCCATAACAAACAAGGCACGCATGGGTTTTGAGGGTGTGCAACTTTAATTTTCTGTTAAATAAATAAAATACATTTTTAGCAAAGATTGGCCTACATTTGTATCTTTACAGAAAACATGTGTTGTGATCGGAGCTCTGGATTTGTTATGCTGCATTTTTTAAAACAGAAATAGCAGAGATGTGCTTTGGAAATAGCAACTTGGATTAAATATAACCATGTTTGCCTTTCCGTGCCTTGTATAGCCTACTACTGAATATGGTGCAAATGTATGCTCAGATATGTCACCTTCATGTGAAGAAGCAAGATGATTTTTGGCGCCTGAACACATAAAATCATTTGGGCGCTGGACATTTCATGAGTAAGATTTAGCCAATTTTCGATCAGACATACTAAGATGAATATTACATATCATGTAAGGACATGTATTGAAATAATGTTTATTTTTTATTTTTTATATGACACAAATTATCAGATGACTACAGATTACACATTTTTTTAAATACGTAGAATCGTTCATGCCTAAGTATTAGGCTTTAGATATGTCAGCATGTTGACACATACCCTTTCCTGAGTTAGAATATTCTACAAATATGTAAGAGGGTGCGTGTCTTGAACATATCTCACCCCAGATATCTCCCTGGACTCATACAGTAGCGGGGAGATTTCTGAGGTCCGGATTGGATGCATGTAGAAACTGTCCCATTACGGAGAATATCCTAACTCCGTATATTTGAAATTAAGGACATGCGTATCTGGAGCATGTCTACCATTCAAAAGTTTGGGGTCACTTAAAAATGTCACTGTTTTCTAAAGAAAAGCAATTTTTTTGTCCATTAAAATAACATAAAATTGATCAGAAATACAGTGCAGGCATTGTTCATGTTGTAAATGGCTATTGTATCTGGAAATGGAATAGGCATACAGAGGCCCATTAGCAGCAACCATCAGTCCTGTGTTCCAATGGCACGTTGTGTTTGCTAATCCAAGTTTATCATTTTAAAAGGCTAATTGATCATTAGAAAACCCTTTTGCAATTATGTTAGCACAGCTGAAAACTGTTGTGCTGATTAAAGAAGCAATAAAACTGGCCTTCTTGAGACTAGTTGAGTATCTGGAGCATCAGCAATTGTGGGTTCAATTACAGAATCAAAATGGCCAGAAACAAAGAACTTTCTTATGAAACTCGTCAGTCTATTCTTGTTCTGAGAAATTTCCAAGAAACTGAAGATCTCGTACAACGCTGTGTACTACTACCACCTTCACAGAAAAGCGCAAACTGGCTCTAACCAGAATAGAAAGAGGAGTGGGAGGCCCCGGTGCACAACTGAGCAAGAGGACAAATACATTAGTGTCTAGTTTGAGAAACAGACGCCTCACAGGTCCTCAACTGGCAGCTTCATTAAATAGTACCCACAAAACACCAGTTTCAACGTCAACAGTGAAGAGGCGACTCCGGGATGCTGACCTTCTAGGCAGAGTTGCAAAGAAAAAGCCATATCTCAGACTGGCCAATAAAAATAAAATATTAAGATAGGCAAAAGAACACAGACACTGGACAGAGGAAGATTGGGAAAAAGTGTTATGGACAGACAAATGGAAGTTTGAGGTGTTCGGATCACAAAGAAGAACATTTGTGAGACGCAGACCAAATGAAAAGATGCTGGAGGAATGCTTGATGCCATCTGTCAAGCATGGTGGAGGCAATGTGATGGTCTGGGGGTGCTTTGGTGGTGGTAAAGTGGGAGATTTGTACAGGGTAAAAGGGATCTTGAAGAAGGAAGGCTATCACTCCATTTTGCAATGCCATGCCATACCCTGTGGATGGCACTTGATTGGAGCACATTTCCTCCTACAACAGGACATTGACCCAAAGCACAGCTCCAAACTATTCAATAACTATTTAGGGAAGAAGCAGTCAACTGGTATTCTGTCTATAATGGAGTGGCCAGCACAGTCACCGGATCTCAACCCTATTGAGTTGTTGTGGGAGCAGCTTGACCGTATGGTACGTAAGAAGTGCCCATCAAGCCAATCTAACTTGTGGGAGGTGCTTCAGGAAGCATGATGTGAACTCTCTTCAGATTACCTCAACACATTGACAACTAGAATGCCAAAGGTCTGCAAGGCTGTAATTGCTGCAAATGGAGGATTCTTTGACGAAAGCAATGTTTGAAGGACACAATTATTATTTATATTAAAAATCATTATTTCTAACCTTGTCAATGACTACATTTCCTATGCATTTTGCTATATTTCCTATTCAAACTCATTTCATGTATGTTTTCATGGAAAACAAGGACAGTGACCACAAAATCTTGAACGGTAGTGTATATCTAATAAAATGTCAGATATACGGAAATATATAGATAAAGATATCCCCGGAAATGTACCCTTTTCGCCCAGTGATTGTGTGGTTGGCTGGTTTGACCAAGGGTTAAATTCAAGTGTTAGGCTGTGTTTAGCTAGACTAGTCATTGAATCACCCCGTAGAGATAGCATTGACTTTACCAGAGCGGCAGCACAGTGCATGGAGTAAAGTGGGCCATATAGAGTATAGTTAATACATTACAAATAGTATATATAGTGTATATACATGTATAGTATACAATGAGCTATAAAAGTATTGGGACAGTGACAATTTTTTTTATGTTTTGGGTCTGTATTCCAGCACTTTGGATTTGAAATGGTACAGTGACTATGGGGTTAAAGTACAGCTTTTAATTTGAGGTTATTTTCATCCATATCGGGTGAACCGTTTAGAAATTATAGCACTTTTTGTACAATGCTCCCGCTATTTTAGGGGACCAAAAATATTGGGACAAATTCACTTATGTCAATTAAAGTAGTCAAAAGTTAAGTATTTGTTCCCATATTCACAGCGCGCAATGACTACATCAAACTTGGGCCAAGAGTGTGCAAAGCTGTCATCAAGGCAAAGGGTGGCTATTTGAAGAATCTCAAATATAAAATATATTTTGATTTGTTTAACACTTTTTTGGTTACTATATGATTCCATATGTGTTATTTCATAGTTTTGATGTCTTCACTATTATTCTACAATGTATAAAAATAGTAAAAATAATGAAAAACACTTGAATGAGAAGGTGTGTCCAAACTTTTGACTGGTAGTGTATACTGGGTCATAGAATACTTCATTATCATGATATATGGTAATTTTTGAGTATATAACTGTACATCCAGTATGTGGTCCATGCAGGAGCCAGTACCACCCTTGTGTTGCAAGCACCATGGTACAATCGCAGAATTAAAAACAACTACTGCATCTGCAACTCAATGGTCTTTATTTAAAACAAGTCAAAGGGCACTGTGCAAAAATATAATATGCCATTTAGCAGACGCTTTTATCTAAAGTGACTTAGTCACATGTGCATACACTTTTTGTGTATGGGTGGTCCCGGGAATCGAACCCACTATCCTGACATTGCAAATGTCATGCTCTACCAAATGAGCTACAGAGGACATCCAGTGTGCAGGCTACACACTTGAGTGTGTGTGCCACCTCTTTGTATAATCTGGAAGAAGTCCAACGCAATGGCAGAATCACATGAACAGTATGGTAGAACAATGACACAGTGTGATTGAATTCAACTGTAATTGGGCTGCATTGCACATGCTAGGGAGCCCTTGTATCACGGCCGGCCCGCTCATTAGGCAGGATTAGGTAGCCGCCTATGGCGATAGATTGACAAGGGCGGCATTTTCTGAGCTAAACTGACCAAGACGCACCTCCAACAACACATAAAACCTCACATAATTCTGCCCAAAAACAATGACAATTTCTCTCAACAAGTGGAATGTGGGCTTTTTAGGTGAGCGCTGATGCCGCCCCACCTAGTCAAAGGCAGGGGGGGAATTATTTTTCTTGTCTATTCCCAGCGTGCCTCTCCAGGGTGCTGTTGGAGAGATGCATCTCTGCAGCGCTCCACCAATGTTCCGTCAAAAAAATTATCGAACATAAATCATGTAGCAGATATAGGATATGGTAGAAAGAGATTGTGGCTTTTTCTGTACATTTTACATTTTAGTCATTTAGCAGACGCTCTTATCCAGAGCGACTTACAGTTAGTGAGTACATACATTGTTTATTTTTTCATACTGGTCCCCCGTGGGAAACGAACCCACAACCCTAGCGTTGCAAACGCCATGCTCTACCAACTGAGCTACACAGGCTGGAGATAAATGTATGAATGTAATGAGATGGACACTTTTTCCATCACGCAGGTTTCTCTGATTAAATAGCCTGACCTTAATGGCACTCAATCAAAGAAAAAATGTGCTGTCATGTTAACAAACATATCCTAAAAACAGGACAGGTCAAAGTTGATTGGACAATCACAACTTTTGTCCAGAAGTTTCACCCCATTGTCATGATCAGTGGTTTCAAGTTTGTTTCTGTACATTTTTGACAAGCTGATCATAGTGAAAAATAAAATAATGTTTTTCCCGCTGTGGAAACACATTGCTAATAGGCTTGCGATTACTCCTGATAAAGTTGAGTAGCTGATATTCAGAGCTTAAATAGCCAAATTGATTAGTCACAGGAATCAGGACTAATAAAGCCAATCCAATGGCTTGTTTTACAAACGGTGGGCCTACCACATGGATGGGCATTCATAAAATTATATTGCGGTCTGACATGGTAGGCTACACCCCAGTAAGCACGAGACAACGTCTTTTTTTGGTCCTGTCAGGAAGTCGTTTTTTGGTGTTTTACAACCAGTAGATAGATGGGCATTCATAAAACTCAATTTCAGGCAACACTGTCGGCTACACCTCAGTAAGCACGGACCGGCCTTGATATCCACATCCACGGACATAGATTTTTGGTTCAGATTTTGTCCGGTCAGGACCAGACTTGATTTGGTCCAGTCATAGACGTCTATAAATTACATATTTCCAACTTTCATTCAAAACCAAAAATGAACCTGATTTCAACGTCCGGAAAATACGAATTTTTGAACGTCCTGGAAAATATGTATTTTAAACATACCGTAAAATAGCTTTAATTCAGAACCTAAATTGAACCTAACTTCAACGTCTGTAAAATAAATATTTTAGACGTGTTTTCAACATAATTTTGCTTACTGGGACTATTCTAGTTTTGCGGGGGAAGGCAGTCTATGGCGGCAGAACAGCAAGGACCAGCCCTGCCTTGAATGGCAAATATTTGCATAGGAAAACCTGATATTCCTGAGTTCATTGAGAAAACAAGCAATCGCCCCCCACTTCAACAAAAACAATACTTGATCTCAAGACTGTGTTGCTATTTTTGTTATTTATTTTTTGTACAATGTAGGCAATATGTGTTCAGCCAAAGTTTATACCAAAGGCACTGGATCACCAGAATTAAGGGTGAAATACGGCTGAGACAGAAACCTTAACCCAACTAAAGGCCTTTTATCAACCTGGATTGGGCAGGGAAAAACAATCTCCACATAGGACCAACTAAATTAACGAGAGAGAGAGAGAGCGAGAGAGCGAGAGAGCGCGAGAGAGAGAGAGAGAGCTTTCCCCAGCTGGGAACAGAACAGGCCAGCCAGAACAGGGTTACTATTGTGCTCCCACAGGACTATATTAAGGCCTTATCAGCCTGCAACATCAACAGTGTCCTCTGCTTCCTACTGCCCACTGAGCACACAAACCAGGATATGCAGCCAGCGCACACAGATTTAGCGTGCTAATGCTAACGACCACACAAACCAGGATATGCAGCTAGCGCACACAGCTTTAGCGTGCTAAGCTAACGCTAACTTTTATCGTGCTAATGCTTACAGTGCTAATGTTTTTGAGGTGGCGATGCTGTAGCTAGTGGCGATGGTAGCTATTCAATACATGACTACCTGAGCATCAGTGACATACTCGAGGGGAGTTGATGTGTAGCTTTGAGACTACAACATATGGTTGCTATGTGTATATTTGTTGTTGTGGAAATAATTTTTTCATTTCGGAAAAACAAGGTTCAGACACAAATGACATTTTCACATTATCATTGAGACTTCTCTCACACCAATCCATAGTTCAGCAATAGTCCATAAGCAAGTCCAGTTATGCAACGCAGCCCTCAGGGCCACGGCACACCACCAAGTCCATCCATAGAATGTACATAGTTGCCACCATTAATTTACAGTGTGAATATGCAAGATGTCTACAATGAAAAGTAAAAGAGCACAATAAAAGTTGATAAGCATAAAACAAACGTTAAGACATTCAGTGAGTGTCAGGAATTCAGTGTGTCATAAAGATCAAAAGGTCTTAATTCTGCATATGCCAATTATTATTTATTTTTCTTACAGTAACTATTGTGCTATGTTGTTTTTAAGCAAATTCAAACCTGAATTTACAGATGGGGTCCATTTCGACGAGCTTAAATCTCTGAGTTTTGTATATCAGGATAAAGTAGTCGACTAGCCTGAAGCCGACATTACCAGAGAGTGAGAGGAAGAGGATCTTCTGTGTACTTGTGCTGGTATGATATCAGTTACTGAAACATACAGCAAGCTAGGGGATAAACTCAATGGTAAACAAACGGCAGTGTCTCTAGATGCTAGCCCTCAAGCTACGGTCCAGTATGCTCACAAATTGTATAGAAAACTAGAAAAATGTAAGTATCTTTGGTATAGTTGTTGTTGGCAAGTCGTCAAAATGTTGGACTGCCCCCCTATATCTTGGTCATTTTGTACATGGCATTTAGGTCACTGTAGTTTCAATGCAGTGTGATATGCCTTCAACTGACTTTTTTTCATTGATACAGTAGGAAGTAAAGTAAATACGTAACACAATTGTTACTAAACAAGACACTTCACTTCAGAACAAGTTGAGTCAAACTCCTCACAACACTCCAATGGATAAACAAAGTGGAATGAAACAAACTAGCCATTCCATGACATTTATGGGCTTTTCAAAAGGCACACAACGATGCATCAATGCATGGCCCAATGGCTCCAGACTGTGCAACGGAACAGAACATTGAAATCAATTTAAATGAAACAGAAAACGGATCTAGCCCTCCTCCCAAAAACAACCTAGATGCACTATGTACAGTCTAAATGTACAATGTACAGTCGGTATTGATTGGCTTATAGGATTGTGGAATGTCAATATGGGCCTCCTCTTTGACACAAGCACTTGGATCTGCCAACTTGTCTATCTGCCCATACTCATTTAGAGTTTAAATTGGGGTTGAGAGATAGCAGCGGCTAACTGAAAAAGCAAAGTGGAAAAGGGGTTGCTACTGGACACTGACTGCTGAGCAATTTCCATTGCTTTACATAGTCTTTGGAGGACCTAGGAATAGCACCATGGAGCTATCCTGGATACTAGAGTCGTGGTCAAAGGATTTGAGAATAACACAAGTATTGGTCTTCACAAAGTTAGCTGCTTCAGTGTTTTTAGATATTTTTGTCAGATGTTACTATGGTATACTGAAGTATAATTACAAGCATTCCATAAGTTTCAAAGGCTTTTATTGACAATTACATTACGTTTATGCAAAGAGTCAATATTTGCAGTGTTGACCCTTCTTTTTCAAGACCTCTGCAATCCGCCCTGGCATGCTGTCAATTAACTTCTGGGCCTCATCCTGACTGATGGCAGCCCATTCTTGCATAATCAATGCTTGGAGTTTGTCAGAATTTGTGGGGTTTTATTTGTCCACCCGCCTCTTGAGGATTGACCACAAGTTCTCAATGGGATTAAGGTCTGGGGAGTTTCCTGGCCATGGACCCAAAATGTCGATGTTTTGTTCCCCGAGCCACTTAGTTATCACTTTTGCCTTATGGCAAGGTGCTCCATCATGCTGGAAAAGGCATTGTTCGTCACCAAACTGTTCTTGGATGGTTGGGAGAAGTTGCTCTCGGAGGATGTGTTGGTACCATTCTTTATTCATGGCTGTGCTCTTAGGCAAAATTGTGAGTGAGCCCACTCCCTTGGCTGAGAAGCAACCCCACACATGAATGGTCTCAGGATGCTTTACTGTTGGCATGACATAGGACTGATGGTAGTGCTCACCTTGTCTTCTCCGGACAAGCTTTTTTCTGAATGCCCCAAACAATGGAAAGGGGATTCATCAGAGAAAATGACTTTACCCCAGTCCTCAGCAGTCCAATCCCTGTACCTAATGCAGAATATCAGTCTGTCTCTGATGTTTTTCCTGGAGAGAAGTGGCTTCCTCGCTGCCCTTCTTGACACCAGGCCATCCTCCAAAAGTCTTCGCCTCACTGTGCGTGCAGATGCACTCACACCTGCCTGCTGCCATTCCTGAGCAAGCTCTGCACTGGTGGTGCCCCGATCCCGCAGCTGAATCAACTTTAGGAGACGGTCCTGGCACTTGCTGGACTTTCTTGGGCGCCCTGAAGCCTTCTTCACAACAATTGAACCTCTCTCCTTTAAGTTCTTGATGATCCGATAAATGGTTGATTTAAGTGCACTCTTACTAGCAGCAATATCCTTGCCTGTGAAGCCCTTTTTGTGCAAAGCAATGATGACGGCACATGTTTCCTTGCAGGTAACCAGGTTAACAGAGGAAGAACAATGATTTCAAGCACCATCCTCCTTTTAAAGCTTCCAGTCTGTTATTCTAACTCAATCAGCATGACAGAGTGATCTCCAGCCTTGTCCTCGTCAACACTCACCTGTGTTAACGAGAGAATCACTGACATAATGTCAGCTGGTCCTTTTGTGGCAGGGCTGAAATGCAGTGGAAATGTTTTTTGGGGATTAAGTTCATTTTCATGGCAAAGAGGGACTTTGCAATTAATTGCAATTCATCTGATCACTCTTCATAACATTCTGGAGTATATGCAAATTGCCATCATAAAAACTGAGGCAGCAGACTTTGTGAAAATTTATATTTGTGTAATTCTCAAAACTTTTGACCACAACTAGCTAAATGCAGCACAGAGAAGAGGGTAGGCTATGCTGGCTGCCTAGATACAATATGTCTTCTGAACCAGCTACCATTGGACGATCACGACTTAAAGACTCAGCAATATGACATAATCAAAACAGAGGGGCGACTTCCTGCTTACAGACATCAACAGTTTTTTTTTAAACAGCCAATAGTGGCAGTTTTGGCAGATTTGACTTTTGTACAATGATTTGATATTGCAAAATCTACCTTTAAAGCTAAACAAAGTGAGTGAACTAGAAAAAACACGCTATAATGCTAGCTACGGCTAAATGGACAGGAACAGGAGGTTGAAATGCCCGGTCGTACTAACTTAGCACTAACCATCAGTTATGGGCCCTCACAGATGGCAGTTTCCACCTCCTAGCCCAATGGGTGTCAATGGAAACGAGATAGCCAGTGAGCAGTTGAACATGGATACAGTGGAGCTACTGTGCGTCATGGCATTGAGCGATATGTGTGTGCGTACACAGGCGCTCAGACACACATGCTCACACACACACACACACACACACTCAGCCAGAGCAAACACTCCAGACGGGTGTGTGTCTGCCTTCAGTAAGCCTCAGCATAATGGGTGACTTCCTGGGAGAGGAACAACAAGGGGGTCTGACGTCACATATTTCACTCCACTACAATCTACACAACCCGCTGCCATGTTCGGAATGACTGGAGATTAGAAAATAACAACTTGTGTGTATTTCATGTTACATAATAGGCTGTACCGTCGCCTATGGAAATAGTATGGTTATTAATGAGGGTCAAATAAAGATCAAATAAGGGGTCGGGTTCTGCGAAGTGCACACAAAAGTGTATACCTTGTAAACGCAAACACGTATACACACGCGGGCGCACACAAACACACACAAATGGCTATAACATCATGCTCCATCTGAGGACTTGGTCAGAACTCCTTGGGTGCTTAGGTGAGGTATAAAAGTCCAATCAGAATGCCGGGAGGGCCCAGGACACGAGGAGAGTCAACGGAGACACGCCATTGGCTGGGAAAGCAACCGGGGCTGTGATGGGATGGAAACTGCAGAACTCTTCTACAGATCTAGGATCTTAATTCAATCACCTTGTTGGAGGAGAACTTTCCTTTACGAAATATGTATCAACCTCTACAAAAAAGTCAATTAATTATAATCCACATAATAATTCAAATTTCCTGTTGCTGCAGGATTAATTTCCTGCTGAAGCAAACTAGCTAGTTACTACATCTGTAAGGACCTACCTTTCATTAAAGAGGATGCTTGAGTAACACTGATGCACACACACAATGGATAGTCACCCATAACACAACTGGACCGGCTTAATTAAAATTGCACTATGCAGAAATCGCGCCAACATTTCCTGGTTGCTAAAATTCTAATAGTTTGCCTACTTTGTGACAAAACAAGCAATGTAAAGTGTAGAGAATCCTTGTCCCATCTAAACCGCTGTGAAATATATTTTCCATAACCATAAATGTAGTATTTTCAGCTGTTTGAAGCTGGTGTACAAAACCGAAAGTAAAAGATGCAAAAATGAAACTTAAGAACAGGAAGCATAGAAATAGCGCTCATAGAACAGATCTACCACTTCTTAGACTTGCTTTCAATGAGAATGACAGATCTATAACACTCATTTCTATGTGAATTTGGTCAGGTTACATAAAAAGTTACATATTGCTGTATCCCCTTTTTCGTGATATCCAATTGGTAGTTACAGTCTTGTCCCATCGCTGCAAGAGAGGCGAAGGTCGAGAGCCATGTGTCCTCCGAAACACGACCCTACCAAGCCGCACTGCTTCTTGACACACTGCTCGCTTAACCCGGAAGCCAGCCGTACCAATGTGTCGGAGGAAACACTGTACAACTGGCGAGTCAGGGTGCATGCGTCCGGCCCACCACAAGGAGTCGCTAGAGCGCGATGGACAAGGACATCCCGGCCGGCCAAACCCTCCCCTAACACGGACGACGCTGGGCCAATTGTGCGCCGCCTTATGGGTCTCCCGGTCGCGGCCGGCTGCGACACAGCCCGGGATCGAACCTGGGTCTGTAGTGACGCCTCTAGCACTGCGATGCAGTGCCTTAGACCGCTGCGCCACTCAGGAGGCTACATATTGCAGCTTTAAGGTATTTCCAACAACCTCTCCACTGGATTCGTCCGCAACAAGAGTTTGAAACTAAAGAATTGTCACCTGTTACCTGCTAGACTTGTGGATGAGTAATTACTGTATGTGTGTGCATACCAATACATGTGTGCCCAGAAAAATTATTCAACAACGGGCAGGGCTGTATACATTTCAGTTTGTTATCGCCACAAACCTGAGATGGAACAGGTTACTTAACCTTATCGGGATGTCAATGTAATAGGGTGAAGTGGCCTGAAAGCATGGTTACCTCAGTGGAGGACAAACCACACAGAACAAAAGGGCTGTGTTGTGAACAACGTTAAGCCCTCCCCTCTCTTTACCAGGAGCGTGCGTCTTCTCTTACGGTCTTGTGGGTACGACCTGAATGCAACCGTTTGTGTATTTTGGTCATCACAACAGGGCACCTGGCACATGTGTGGTTCTGGTGGTTCGGGTTAGCAGACTGCGGGATACGCAACGTCAGTGGAGAGACGGGGAGTCCACAGGGACGGGGGAGAGGGGGAGAATGATTGGGATGGAGGGAGAAAGAGGGAAGAGAGAGAGAGAGAGAGATGGGGAGGTAGGTAGAGATAAATAAAGGGATGGGACAGAGGGAGACAAATGGAGAAGGACAGGGAGGAAGAGAGGGATGCGGAGGGAGGGAGGGCACGAGGGATGGGGTGGTTACTCACTACTGTGCGCAGTCGATGAGCTGGTACTCGTTGGAGCGCTCGAAGCACGCCTTCACGCCTTCATCGTCCCACAGCTGCTTGGCATGCTCAAAGAACTCCTTTTTTCCACGAAAGACAAGAAAAGAGGGAAGAAAATAAAGGGACAGGGTTAGGAGGAGGAGAGACACGTGACAGCACAGGGAGAAACCCTGTTGTCAAAGCACAGTGTCTTCAACATGGGATTCTGTTTTAGACAAGAAAGACAATTTATCATCACTTTGAGTTCCATGTACATTTGCATTATAGATTAAAGTACATTTCATGTAAGTGCCCTCTGTAGCAGCAGGTTAGATGATCACAAGTGTCTTCCATCATACATTATTCACGTGTTGCACCGTGTGAACAGATTGGTCGTAAGGGATGAAATAAATCAAACTAAAAGGTGGAAAACGTCTGATCCATTCACAGCGTGAACACAAAAACAAGAATAAGGGGGGTAAATGACACCGCTCTAGGAGAAAGAGCATCCCCATAATTACCAATTCAATGAGGGGCTAGTGAGTGGAGGAGCAGTCTATGATTTGTAAGGACAGAAGGTGTGTGGTGGAGGAGGTTGGGAACGGAACTTGTATCATATGAGGACAGGGCTAATCTCACACGATACTGGTGGCTTTTAGAGAGCCAGAGAGACATACTGTATAAATCCAAACCAAGAAAGACAAGGCAATATAATGCTGAACTTTTAGGGACAAACCAGCGCTAAAATCCAAAACACTTTTTCCAACGCAACACAAACACACTGTTCGCTGTCTTCTGCCTCAGAAGTATACCAATGGGAAAGCGGGAGGGAGGGATGATTGGAGGCAGGAAGGCGAACAGAGGAGAGGGGGAATCAGGGAGGGAGGTTCTGAGAAACAGAGGACTTGTTTCCCCCCTGCTCGTTCCTTAGAGAGAGCCGAGAGCTGGGTATACAATAATTAGTCCCCTGTTGGGGTCATCACATAATAATCACAACACAGGCAAACAAATGGCAACAGACACTCAAAACAAACTCAGATGCTAAACAGGGCTTGACATTAACTTTTTTTATCTACTTGTCCATCGGACAAGTAGGACAGATTTTTCACTTTCGAAAGCTCAAGTCACTTGTCCCAACAACCCAAAAAATGTGCTAAAACGTGACATTTATCTACACCCAATTTTGAGCGCTTGAGAGACGGTTTTACAACCAGAGTATGCAGCATTGGTTTCATCAACTGTGCACCTGTATCAACTCTGACGTCCATTTGCTGTTGTACACAAGTGCCGGTGGAAAGTTGTTTAGGACATTGGACATGACAATGACATTAATACATGCTGATACCTCCCCCACTCTGGCAATGGCCCACTGGCACGAACGCAGATGATGCCCACATCCTGACTTTTCCAAGATTTTCATTGCTGACCAAAAAGTTGCTATAACTGGGCAAATAACTCACCAACTACAAATCAACAAATGTGCACACGTGGCTCGCTTTGATCTCAAAAACGCATCTCCCGACTGCATGATTGAACGCGACTTCATGATTGAAAGTCCGCTCGTGCCTGTCAATGCAGGCCTAAAATAATTATACTGCGATGCGCTCTGCAGAGATTGGGAGGACAGTGTGCAACACATCGCACTTTGATCCAATTCTGATCGGAGTAGCAACATTTTTTATTGTGATTTTTTTGTGATTTTTATTACTTGTCCATTCGGACAACTTAAATCTATAATCTGCTTTACTTGACCCGGACAAGTGCTAACGTCGAGGCCTGCTAAAGTCACTAACGCCGATGCAACAACAAGGGCGAAGTTTGATCCAGCCTGAAAATGGCAGCTTGTTCACGATTCTGTTAAACAGTCTGCGCTGAACCACTGTGCAGTATCGACCATGTATCTACTAGGGATATAACACCGGTTCCTGATTCAAATATTTAAGATACAAGTGCATCGGACCGCAGACTCCAAACCGATCCAAATGTAGCATGCATCGGTCAGAAAATCGATTCAAACGTTACAAATCGCCGATTCACCAGAATTGTTTCCTCATATTACATTCTTTCTACCTTCCAAAAAAACCCTCATATTTTGTGACAACTGATGCTTCCTCTCTTTCAGTGTCAAACTACATGTAACTGTGTTGACAGTCATTGATCTACAAGTCAGTTTGCATGCCGAACTACCCCAGGCAATTTTCACTGATCAGTGGCCTAGTCAAGCTGATCAGCGCAAGGTAGGCGGCCTGTTCCTGATCTTGCGCATCTGCGTGGCAACTTCAGCATTCAAATGCTAAAATGGCTTGCGTGATATTAGGCTATATTAGTTGAGCGACAACCTATATCATTTGCTAGGTTATTGTTATCTATGCGCTGTTGAAAATGGTGTTTTTCCGGAATAAAAGTAAGCTACTGGAGACACAACTCTCATCTGGCTATACCTGCTGATCTGGACTTACAATAGATTTTATTTTGATTGTTCAGGTTTACCATCAGCAATAGTGTTGGTAGTTTTGTTTTAAACAAATCAGTGTATATGTCATTTTTAGATATACAGGTTAAAGTTGATAATTTCATAATGGGGAACACAATCACTTTTGAAAGGGCGCACTACATGGCTGAAGGGAGAGGAGAAGAAAAGATCACTCCATAAAAACTTCCAAACAGTCAAAACCATTGGATTTTGAGATGGGGGTGAAATCCAAAGTTGTGCTATATATTCATATGTCATAGATAATTTGTAAACAATAAATATTAATATATTATTGGGTGATGGTGATTTCAGAACCAAAGTTGGGGTGCATCGAATTGTATCACATCGATTCGTCCTCTAATCAAACCGAATCGTTTCAAACTATACTGAACAAAAATATAAACGCGACATGCAACAATTTAAAAGATTTTACTGAGTTACAGTTCATATAAGGAAATCAGTCAATTGAAATAAAATGTATTAGGCCCTAATTTATAGATTTCACATGACTGGGCAGGGGCTCAGCCATGGGTGGGTCTGGGTGGACATAGGCCCACCCACTTGGGAGCCAGGCCCAGCCAATCAAAATGAGTTTTTCCCCACAAAAAGGGCTTTATTACAGGTAGAAATACTCCTCAGTTTCATCAGCTGTCCGGGTGACTGGTCTCAGACGATCCCGCAGGTGACGAAGTCGTATGTGGAGGTCCTGGGCTGGAATGGTTACACGTGGTCTGCGGTTGTGATGGCGGTTGGATGTCCAAATTTGTGCACAAAATTGGAGAGAAATAAGCTTTTTGTGCTTATAGAACATTTCTGGGATTTTTTATTTCAGCTCATGAAACATAAGACCAACACTTTACATGTTGCGTTTATATTTTTGTTCAGTATAATCTCTCCCTCTCTCTGCAAAGCAGAGTGCGTCTGTCTCCCAGGGCAGTTTCCTGGTCAACGCTGATGATCTTACCGCGGGAACAGGAAGTTGATAAGCGGAGAGGAGGAAAGAAGCGGGAGGAGGACACCGAGCCAGTTCATCTGGTCTGCTGCCTGTATCAGCCCAGATGCTGCTGTACTATGTGTTTACAGGGAGAATGGAGAAGATACAGGGATGTTGCTTTAACGTGTGCCATGTTATTATGTTACAGCAACACTGAGCCAGGTCCTACCCGTCTCGTGACTGAGGAAAATCTGATTATTTCCCCCAAATTAATGAGTTATTACTTGCACTATATTGAAACCAAACTCATACTGGCCCAAAACAGGGAGCGCAATGAGGCTGCTCTAAAATGTTTTAGAACTACTAATTCCATGTGACAAACACCCAGCCCATCCGTTTCTACAACTTTGTCAAATTGTTTTTGGCAAGTGAATGATTGAGCATTGTGGAGTGTAGAAATGAGGAGGTACCCTGCCTATTTAAATCCACCTATAAAAAAAAAAGTGAAATCCATGACTTTGGCAGCCCAATTCTGATATTTTTTTCACTATAAAGGTATTTTTACCAATCAGATCAGCTCTGAAAAAGATCTGATGTGAAAAGATCTAATGCAATTGGTCAAAAGACCAATTAGTGGAAAAAATATCAGAATTGGGCTGCCTGTCTAAATGCAGTTTATGAAATCCACATTTACACCAGTTCAAATTCCTGGAAAAACACCTGAGCGAAAAACAAAGGAACTGTAAGTATTCACCCGCCTTGGCATTTTTCCTATTTTGTTGTCTTACAACCTGGAATTAAAATGGATTTTTTTTTGGGGGGGGGGATTGTATCATTTCATTTACACAACATGCCTACCACTTTGAAGATACAAAATCTTTTTTATTGTGAAACAAACAAGGAATAAGACAAAATAAACTGAAAACTTGAGCATGCATAACTATTCACCCCCCCAAAGCCACCTTTTTGCAGCAATTAAAGCTGCAAGTCTCTTGGAGTATGTCTCTATAAGCTTGGCACATCTAGCCACTGGGATTTTTGCCCATTCTTCAAGGCAAAACTGCTCCAGCTACTTCAGGTTGGATGGGTTCCGCTGGTGTACAGCAATTTTGAAGTCATACCACAGATTCTCAATTGGATTGTGGTCTGGGCTTTGACTAGGCCATTCCAAGACATTTAAATGTTTCCCCTTAAACCACTTGAGTGTTGCTTTAGCAGTATGCTTAGGGTCATTGTCCTGCTGGAAGGTGAACCTCCGTCCCAGTCTCAAATCTCTGGAAGACTGAAACAGGTTTCCCTCAAGAATTTCCCTGTATTTAGCGCCATTCATCATTCCTTCAATTCTGACCAGTTTCCCAGTCCCTGCCGATGAAAAACATCCCTGCAGCATGATGCTGCCACCACCATGCTTCACTGTGGGGATGGTGTTCTCGGGGTGATGAGAGGTGTTGGGTTTGCGCCAGACATAGCGTTTTCCTTGATGGCCAAAAAGCTAAAATTTAGTCTCATCTGACCAGAGTACCTTCTTCCATATGTTTGGGAGTCTCCCACATGCCTTTTGGCGAACACCAAACGTGTTTACTTATTTTTTTCCTTTAAGCAATGGCTTTTTTCTGGCCACTCTTCCATAAAGCCCAGCTCTGTGGAGTGTACGGCTTAAAGTGGTCCTATGGACAGATACTCCAATCTCCGCTGTGGAGCTTTGCAGCTCCTTCACAGTTATCTTTAATATCTTTGTTGCATCTCTGATTAATGCCCTCCTTGCCTGGTCTATGAGTTTTGGTGGGCGGCCCTCTCTTGGCAGGTTTGTTGTGGTGCCATATTCTTTCCATTTTGTAATAATGGATTTAATGGTGCTCCGTGGGATGTTCAAAGTTTCAGATATTTTTTTTATAACCCAACCCTGATCTGTACTTCTCCACAACTTTGTCCCTGACCTGTTTGGAGAGCTCCTTGGTCTTCATGGTGCCGCTTGCTTGGTGGTGCCCCTTGCTTAGTGGTGTTGCAGACTCTGGGGCCTTTCAGAACAGGTGTATACAGTGAGGGAAAAAAGTATTTGATCCCCTGCTGATTTTGTACGTTTGCCCACTGACAAAGACATGATCAGTCTATAATTTTAATGGTAGGTTTATTTGAACAGTGAGAGACAGAATAACAACAACAAAATCCAGAAAAATGCATGTCAAAAATGTTATGAATTGATTTGCATTTTAATGAGGGAAATAAGTATTTGACCCCTCTGCAAAACATGACTTAGTACTTGGTGGCAAAACCCTTATTGGCAATCACAGAGGTCAAACGTTTCTTGTAGTTGGCCATCAGGTTTGCACACATCTCAGGAGGGATTTTGTTCCACTCCTCTTTGTAGATCTTCTCCAAGTCATTAAGGTTTCGAGGCTGACGTTTGGCAACTCGAACCTTCAGCTCCCTCCACAGATTTTCTATGGGATTAAGGTCTGGAGACTGGCTAGGCCACTCCAGGACCTTAATGTGCTTCTTCTTGAGCCACTCCTTTGTTGCCTTGGCCGTGTGTTTTGGGTCATTGTCATGCTGGAATACCCATCCACGACCCATTTTCAATGCCCTGGCTGAGGGAAGGAGGTTCTCACCCAAGATTTGACGGTACATGGCCCCGTCCATCGTCCCTTTGATGCGGTGAAGTTGTCCTGTCCCCTTAGCAGAAAAACACCCCCAAAGCATAATGTTTCCACCTCCATGTTTGACGGGTGGGGATGGTGTTCTTGGGGTCATAGGCAGAATTCCTCCTCCTCCAAACACGGCGAGTTGAGTTGATGCCAAAGAGCTCGATTTTGGTCTCATCTGACCACAACACTTTCACCCAGTTCTCCTCTGAATCATTCAGATGTTCATTGGCAAACTTCAGACGGGCCTGTATATGTGCTTTCTTGAGCAGGGGGACCTTGCGGGCGCTGCAGGATTTCAGTCCTTCACGGCGTAGTGTGTTACCAATTGTTTTCTTGGTAACTATGGTCCCAGCTGCCTTGAGATCATTGACAAGATCCTCCCGTGTAGTTCTGGGCTGATTCCTCACCGTTCTCATGATCATTGCAACTCCACGAGGTGAGATCTTGCATGGAGCCCCAGGCCGAGGGAGATTGACAGTTATTTTGTGTTTCTTCCATTTGCGAATAATCGCACCAACTGTTGTCACCTTCTCACCAAGCTGCTTGGCGATGGTCTTGTAGCCCATTCCAGCCTTGTGTAGATCTACAATCTTGTCCCTGACATCCTTGGAGAGCTCTTTGGTCTTGGCCATGGTGGAGAGTTTGGAATCTGATTGATTGATTGCTTCTGTGGACAGGTGTCTTTTATACAGGTAACAAACTGAGATTAGGAGCACTCCCTTTAAGTGTGTGCTCCTAATCTCAGCTCGTTACCTGTATAAAAGACATCTGGGAGCCAGAAATCTTTCTGATTGAGAGGGGGGTCAAATACTTATTTCCGTCATTAAAATGCAAATCAATTTATAACATTTTTGACATGCGTTTTTCTGGATTTTTGTTGTTGTTATTCTGTCTCTCACTGTTCAAATAAACCTACCATTAAAATTATAGACTGATCATTTCTTTGTCAGTGGGCAAACGTACAAAATCAGCAGGGGATCAAATACTTTTTTCCCCTCACTGTATATACTGAGATCATGTGACACTTAAATAAAGTCCACCTGTGTGCAATCTAACAAATTATGTGACTTCTGAAGGTAATTGGTTGCACCAGATCTTATTTAGGGGCTTCATAGCAAAGGGGTGAATACATATGCACGCACCACTTTTCCGTTATTTATTTTTTAGAATTTTTTGAAACAGGTAATTATTTTCATTACACTTCACCAATTTGGACTATTTTGTGTATGTCCATTCCATGAAATCCCAATAAAAATCTATTTACATTACAGGTTGTAATGCAACAAAATAGGAAAAATGGCAAGGGGGATGAATACTTTTGCAAGGCACTGTAGCCTATGTGACAGGCAGCATATCACAGTGATGGGGAACACTCGAGCAGCTCTGTGGGTCCCCACAGTCAAAACTCACAGGGCCCAACACTGAGCCCTGGGGAACACCAGGTGACACAAAAACACGTTAACAAAACCCTGATGCCCATTTAACCGGTACGTCCTTTGCTGTACCTAGGCCTTCATTAGCGATGAGGCGATGGCAAAACGATTCATTAGGAGTGGGTTAAACACAGATAGTCCTGTGCCAAGGAGCTTTGGCTAATGACATCGCTGGCTACTTTGGGGCTTCCTCCAGTCCCTCCACACCGCTACCAGTTCACCTACCCCTGGTTATCAACACTACCCCTTGTATACCCTCCAGTGGATCAGTGAGGGAGATTGTGCTAGGATACCACTGTCTTTAGTGCTACAACATTTGAGCTCCCAGAGGCAGGGTCTCAAGCTATGGCGTGATTGTTAGTTTTTAGGGCCACAGTTCTGTCCAGGTGGGTGCTAAGTGATGGGTGAGATCACAGTTAGGCAGGGTTCAGGTAGCGTCTGTGGTCTGGTACCTGACCTAGAAAGGCTGTTTTTTCACTGGGGACGTTCCACTCAAAACAAGTGTGTGTGTGTGTGTGTGTGGTTGGAGGGAGAGAGGGAGGGAGGGGGGAGGGGGTACTACCTGTGTCTTCTGCAACACTTTAACAATGTTATGGTCACCTCCACAGACAAATCAAAATTCTGGTGAGATGACATCCTCAGCCATGTGTAACAAGTAATGAGCACACTTACAATGAAATAAAAAGCCCTTTTGGTAGCCTGCCTGTCAGATACAGATTGCTGTCACTAAATGCTCGATTAAATGTTCAAGTGTTTCAGTTGCAATTTCCACATTGTTAGTCATGGTCATCCCTTTTTGAATAAGATGGTTCATCAACTTTATGAAAACAATATCAAAACATGAAGTACTATGAGACTGAGGATTCTTAGATCTATTTGTCAACACACAGCTATGCATTATGCAATTTCACAGGAACCCCACTATCTTTATCACAGAGCCTGCTTTTCTACCCCAGGTTTAGCTTTACTGTCACATAAATCTACGATGAGTCATCAATAAAATGAAGAGGCTATTTATTGCACCTGATTGTTCTCGAACACAACACACACACACACAGAGCATCAGACACACCCACAGACAAAACCGTCAGGGGAGACATAGCGCTGGTCACAACGCCAGCGAGGCGTGATCCTGCGTCTCTCAGATACGTCCTGTTACACTTCGAAACACCCCTTCCTGTCAAACACACACACACACACACACTAACACACACAACCACGTTGTGGTCGAAACATACAGAATTCTCAACTGTCTCTCTGCCCTTTTGCCTTTCTGTCAATAAGATAATCTGGTCTAAATGGCTGCCGTCAGGAAATGGTGATGCAGGCCAGAGCAAAGGAGCCCCAGACAAAGGATTAACAGGAAGAGATCTAGAGAGAGGGGGAGCGCGAGAGAGAGAGAGAACAAGAGAGAGAGAGAACAAGAGAGAGAGAACAAGAGAGAGAGAAGAGAGTAAGAGACAAAGACAGACAGAAAGAAAGAACATCTGGTCCTGTTACCAACTCTTCTTGATGTATGAATTTTTCACTGGCTGACAAAGAGAAGAATAGCACTGTAATGGATCTGTGGGTGACTGAATGTGTTGAAATGCTAGCCTGACATACACACACCTTAGACAAAAAAAGCCCTATGAGGTAACATTTTACAATCATGTCACACAGCATTTCACGATTAATCCGCAATTAGCAATGGTCGCTTTTATCGAGTTTAAGGAAGTTCGGGTGGGCACACAATTATGCAGTAGTATTCAGTGTCTTCAGCAAGCATTACAAAACGCCATTGCTGAGGCATGTCTGAAGACTGGAGGTCTGTGTCTCATATGATCATTTCATTTGGATTTTAAAAGCATATCGCTCTTCATCTTGCTATCATTGGCCTACTAAAGAACATGACTGATCTGACCGTTTACACATACTACAGGTAACTGCACCAAAATAATGGAAATGCTTGAGTAAATGAGGGATACAAAGTATATTGAAAGCAGGTGCTTCCACACAGGTGTTGTTCCTGAGTTAATTAAGCAATTAACATCCCATCATGCTTAGGGTCATGTATAAAAATGCTGGGCAGGCCATTATTTTGGATACCATGGCTATGCCCCCATAGGATGACAATGAACCCATTCACAGGCACGAGTGGTCACTGAATGGTTTGATGAGCATGAAAACAATGTAAACCATATGCCACGGCCGTCTCAGTCACCGGATCGCAACCCAATTGAACACTTATGGGAGATTCTGGAGCAGCGCCTGAGACTGCGTTTTCCACCACCATCAACAATTTCATGGAAGAATAGTGTTGCATCCCTCCAATAGAGTTCCAGACACTTGTAGAATCTATGCCAAGGTGCATTGAAGCTATTCTGGCTCGTGGTGGCCCAAAACCCAATATACTGTATGTATGCTCTATAGGCTTAATGAAGTTAAAGAGAGCCAGTTTACTCCATATCGTACTGTAGTGTATGGTATCAATCCCGTCCACCAATCCAACCCTGTCCATTACACTCTGGAGTGTCCCTCTAGCTGACAAGCTAAAAACCCACTGGCGCTTCTCTCTCTTCCGATGGCTTAACAAAGGAGGCCTAATATGATCAAGCTGTGTGTGTGTTTGTGTTTGTGTATGTGTGTAAAGAAGCAGGAGACACTCAGGAGTGTCGGGTTTAGGGAGGCTTGTGACACAGCCTGAATAAACGCAGTGTGCAGTTTACGGTCTCTAATGGAGGGGCCCATGAAAGACAGCAACCGGGTGTTGGGCACTTAACTTACAGCTCCTTAACCATTTCATACCTATGGTCGTGTAACGCACTCTCACCATATTGGCCAAACCCATTCGTATGTTTTCTATTGACAATTCTGTAGTTGTCTCAGATAAATGTCTTCATTGGTAGATGCTGTCATTTACAGGAGATATTAACAGAGTGTTTCATACCAGGGATAGTTTCCACTTAACACCTGCATCTGCCATCAATAGTTTCAACTAAATAGAATAGATAGACAAGTAGATAAAAAATAATAACTATCTTTGAAAGTATAATTGTGATGTTGCATAATGAAGTCTCACATGTCAACTTTGGGCAAATGGAAAAGGCATAGCAAACTGAACACATGAGAATGCATTGGAGCCAAATCGCAGGCCCAAAATACTATAAACCATTATTCTAGTCTAGCCGCTACTGGCACCATGTCAACAAATTCTGGAATGGATGAAAAAATGAATGCTCTTCAATTATGTAACCGCAATCAAATGCTCAACTGCTGAGGCGTTATTTAAAAAGGGGCAATCTGTAGTTGCTACATCTATTATTGGACTTATAAATTAATGATATATACCCATTGATTCTTTAAGAATATAACTTATAAATTCCTCATGAACTTAGTTCAACTGTGACACCTGGAAAGAACCCAAAATATAAGCTTGTTTTACTCCAATGTTTGATATCATGGATAGTCAGTCATTGCATCCATAGCTCTATCTATTAATTTGAAAGTAGTTACATTTCTCCAGGCCCATCCTTCAGCTTTTTACCAAAACAGATGTGGGGTGAACTACTTTGTTATTGTTTCAACTGTTGATTGTGCCTTTAAAGCAGTGGTTTTTGACCAGGGGTGTATGTCGTCTGCTGCCAATATAAGCATTTGAGCCAGGGCCACAGCAACACAAGCAATATATTTAGCCATGTTTATTTTAGCCTAAATAATCACCAAACAATCTCTGAAAAAAAGATAAACACACGTCTATTCGCTCTTTCATCATGCCGTATGATAGACTGGACTACTGTGATCATCAATTATCAACGAGTGCAGGTGGGTAGTGATTAAAGCATATGGTATGCAGACTCTGCATTTTATTGCTTCAATAATCTGAAGGGAACCATTTTGAACGCGCATGCGTATGCGGGCATGGTGAATGAAGTTGAGGGCATAATTTCATTAATTCAGGTTTAATTTGACAAACGTGGTAAAACCCATTTGTTACACAACTTACAGTAGGGGAAAAAAAGTATTTAGTCAGCCACCAATTGTGCAAGTTCTCCCACTTAAAAAGATGAGAGGCCTGTAATTTTCATCATAGGTACACGTCAACTATGACAGACAAAATGAGGAAAAAAAATCCAGAAAATCACATTGTAGGATTTTTAATGAATTGATTTGCAAATTATGGTGGAAAATAAGTATTTGGTCAATAACAAAAGTTTCTCAATACTTTGTTATATACCCTTTGTTGGCAATGACACAGGTCAAACGTTTTCTGTAAGTCTTCACAAGGTTTTCACACACTGTTGCTGGTATTTTGGCCCATTCCTCCATGCAGATCTCCTCTAGAGCAGTGATGTTTTGGGGCTGTCGCTAGGCAACACAGACTTTCAACTCCCTCCAAAGATTTTCTATGGGGTTGAGATCTGGAGACTGGCTAGGCCACTCCAGGACCTTGAAATGCTTCTTACGAAGCCACTCCTTCGTTGCCCGGGCGGTGTGTTTGGGATCATTGTCATGCTGAAAGACCCAGCCACGTTTCATCTTCAATGCCCTTGCTGATGGAAGGAGGTTTTCACTCAAAATCTCACGATATATGGCCCCATTCATTCTTTCCTTTACACAGATCAGTCGTCCTGGTCCCTTTGCAGAAAAACAGCCCCAAATCATGATGTTTCCACCCCCATGCTTCACAGTAGGTATGGTGTTCTTTGGATGCAACTCAGCATTCTTTGTCCTCCAAACACAACGAGTTGAGTTTTTACCAAAAAGTTCTATTTTGGTTTCATCTGACATTCTCCCAATCCTCTTCTGGATCATCCAAATGCACTCTAGCAAACTTCAGACGGGCCTGGACATGTACTGGCTTAAGCAGGGGGGACACGTCTGGCACTGCAGGATTTGAGTCCCTGGCGGCGTAGTGTGTTACTGATGGTAGGCTTTGTTACTTTGGTCCCAGCTCTCTGCAGGTCATTCACTAGGTCCCCCCGTGTGGTTCTGGGATTTTTGCTCACCGTTCTTGTGATCATTTTGACCCCACGGGGTGAGATCTTGTGTGGAGCCCCAGATCGAGGGAGATTATCAGTGGTCTTTTATGTCTTCCATTTCCTAATAATTGCTCCCACAGTTGATTTCTTCAAACCAAGCTGCTTACCTATTGCAGATTCAGTCTTCCCAGCCTGGTGCAGGTCTACAATTTTGTTTCTGGTGTCCTTTGACAGCTCTTTGGTCTTGGCCATAGTGGAGTTTGGAGTGTGACTGTTTGAGGTCGTGGACAGGTGTCTTTTATACTGATAACAAGTTCAAACAGGTGCCATTAATACAGGTAACGAGTGGAGGACAGAGGAGCCTCTTAAAGAAGAAGTTACAGGTCTGTGAGAGCAAAAAATGTTGCTTGTTTGTAGGTGACCAAATACTTATTTTCCACCATAATTTGCAAATAAATTCATTTAAAATCCTACAATGTGATTTTCTGGATTTTTTTTCCTCAATTTGTCTGTCATAGTTGACGTGTACCTATGATGAAAATTACAGGCCTCTCTCATCTTTTTAAGTGGGAGAACTTGCACAATTGGTGGCTGACTAAATACTTTTTTCCCCCACTGTAAACACCGGACAATTGCTCTTTTTAAAGTCTGTTTTTTAGCAACATTAACAGTAACAAGTTACACATGCAGACGGCAATTGGATGATATGATTTGCCTACAGGCCCACGTAGCCTAGCATGGAAGCAAAGACATCACGTCAAATGTCAAATCTTCAGCAAAGGCCAACGCCGAAAGTTATTCTTGTAATTGTTTTAAATCCGATTTGAGGAAAAATTGCATTTTGAATCTCTGCTGTGGTAGACAAAGGGGTTTTTGAGTCCCGGCAGAAACAGGGCCTTACATGTGACATGAGAGGCCAGACATAAAACACAGACCTGCTTTAGAGGGAAATAATTAAGTTGTTTGGTTGCTGCGAGGGCCTCTCTTTGTCTCTGAGCCTCTAGCCAGCATGTTTACTAACAGAAATCGATGCGGCATTACATAATAGGCCTAATTAATGAAGCCTGTGTGCTGCAGCCAAAACATCTACTGCTCCTACTGTCCATGTTGATAGACTAGTATACAGTATGCATCTCCAGTAGTATAAATACACAGACAAACGGACGGACGGACAGAAAGACACCAACAACTGGGCAAGACAAGAGAGAATAGGACTGAAATGGCATTCTAATCAGCTTTAGTTTGAACTCTAAAGCAAAAGCACTTGATTGAAATATCAGATCCAACTCAAAGTCGGACCTGAACAACATTGACATGTTTGAGACGCAATGCAATAAACTTCATGTACCACCTCTTCTTATAACATCCCCTTATAAAAACAAATTGAAAACACTAAACAGTGGAAACGTAAGCTCTTAAGTAACAAATATCCTCATCTTGGGGTCAAATAAACTTTTGAAAGTCCCATATTTCATGTTTGTCGGCCACTCACAACCAGTGCTTATCATTAGCGAGCCAATGTCAAATTCACAACAGCCTTCATCAGGGCTTGTAAAGTACACAGTTAAAAGCATTAGATAACTCAACATCAACACATCCTGGAGCAGACCCTTATTCTCGTCATCCGTTTCATGTCGTCTGCAACGTCTCTGACCCAACACAGGGAATCTGAGACACTAAAAGAAACGACTGTTTGGATTCTTTCGTAACACCTTGGCACCAACAGACCAACGCTTTGTCTGCCTTGCCTTGACCCAGTGCACACAGAGAAGGCATCAAACAATTCCTTGTGAGGGAGAAGGGACGGCTTTGATTTAAATGTCTAACGATGCACTCCCCCAAACTCACCCCTCCTCCAAAAAAGCAAATTAGGTTACTAAAAGCTTTTTCTAGGAAGCAGACTCATCATGTAACAGTTGATTAGTATTTATCTAGTCCAACAGATGTGCCCAGATTGCGCACTGGGCCAGCTTCCCCTTACTCACTGTCTGAAAAAACAAGGTTCCTGATTGGAGCAAACTTTTGGACCTATGTCCTATTTTATGGACATTCCAATGGGAAGACGTGACAACAAATATCACAGCCAATAGTAACTCTCTTATGTAGGGCCCTGTGTTTAAGTTAATCATGTCACATGACCTGTTTTTTAACCTTTATTTTAAGCCTTTCCAGAAATGAGAATTACAACAAAATAACATTTACATTTAGCAGATGCTCTTATCCAGAGCGACAGATGTTTTTTATGAAAGCAATTGTCTGAGGATGGTGCTGGACCCTTTAACATAAAAAGGGGGACAGTTTGATGAAAAAGCCTTAAATAAAAAAGGGTAAAATCCAGGTCATGTGACATGATCAACCAAAACACAGGGCCCTACGTTATGGGGGATATACTGCGTATAAGGCGGCAGGTAGCCTTGTGGTTAAGAACATTGGGCCAGTAACTGAAAGGTTGCTGGTTTGAATCCCAGAGCTGACAAGTTGATTTTTTTCTCTCTATGTGCCCCTGAGCAAGGCACATAATCCCTCATTGCTCCTGCAAATTGCTCTGGATAAGAGCATCTTCTAAAATGAGATAAAATTACAAATGTCAAAAATATCATATTTCCAGGGAGTCAAATACAGGTCTATCTATTTTCTTGTGTACTCATACAAAGTACTGTTAACTACATATAACAATTAAATTCATAGCTGGGAGATATTATTGAAAGCAAACACCAGGAGTGATGTCATCTATTTGCCCACGTCAGGCCCTTTCATTCAAATCCCAAAGTAAAGAAACCATCCAAGGTATCCACGTGGCCTACTACTGGGCGTTTGCAGAACCTGTTGCAGAGCTCAGGTAGTCATACATATTGTACAATTTAGTAAAGCATTTACAACTTCAAAAAATACTATTAAACCCTGCAATGGTTCATACATTTATAAATTGCCTAATCATGTAGCTTCTGGCTCAGTAGTTTATGGTTTTGAATGGAATCTGATCCTTTGTGTGTAGGATCTGAACATTTCTCAGAACAAACTTGAATACCTCGATTCTCGTTGTTTCCTCCAGGAAGCAATTGCAAATAGTGCTGTGGTTGAATGGCTGAAGCATATGACTCCTCTCCATTGGCAAAAACGTCCATCCACCAGGCCTACTAAACTGGTCTGATTACAGCTTTAAAAATGGACACTAGTGAATGCGGCTAATTTAGACAACTGCTATTTGAGTATAGGCCTACATAACCGCTTTTTCATGGTGACCGTATATTTGGCATCAGCATTAAGACTCCACATTGAACAACTTGACTACAAATAAACGTAGACAACATGTGTAATAGAGTGTCCACTGAATGAGTAAATTCAATCAGTTGGAAAGTCTATGAATAGCAGACCTGATCAATGCATTGAGGTTGTTTCTCAGGGCATAACTAACAAGCTGTAGAGAGACAGAGACAGACAGACACACATACATACACAGATCAGCGTCAAAGACTATAAAGCATTAATGACAGTGTTTGACGGACGGTCAGTCACCCTTACCTCTGTGTAGTCGAAGTCCGAGAGAGGTGCTATACTTTTGATGTAGTCAATTCTGGACTCGTTCGCTGGGTTGCCTATTGGAACTGGGGGTATTAACGTGCTCATCGCCGAAACTACCGTCTAAAAAGCGGATAAAAACAAAAAACATTAGACATTAAGCTGGATAAATGTGGGATAAGCCAGTCTAATCAGTAAAATGGGATTGCAGGAAACAATCTCATAGGGTGCGACCATATTCTATCATACAAATCTCAGCACATCATCAACTTACCACAATGGCATCCTTCACATTTTTCCGAATATCCAGGACTTTCTGTTTCTTTTCTCTGAGTGGAGAAACAACATATACAATTAACCATTAATTAATACCTGAAAAATGATAATTGGATTCATTAAAGGAATCTTTATACTGCCCTGCAGAAAGGAGAGGTTGTCTCATATCACCACTAATGCAAACCCATAGGCCTAATAGGCTATTTAGTAATAATCACTATGTCAGTAAAGATGTATTCTGCTAAAATTGTATTTGAAAGTTTACTTTTTATGCTATTACATTAGGCTAGCCTATGCTACACCAATTTCAGAGAGATGTGTCTCATTTAATACCAAAGGTGGACGGAAATTAAGCATAGCCTATATTTATCTTGGTCCATTTGCTCAAATAATATCAAATGTATTATTAAAGATATAAATATTGAGGACAGTTTACGATTGGGTATCATCATTCATTTCCTAAAAAACGTATTCAATCCACTACAGTCTATACAGAAGCCTATACTACAGTGCACAATGTAACCAAATCAAACTACAATGTAACCAAGTCTATATGGAATATAGCAGGTTATCATAAGCCATAGAAAGATCCCACTTGGCACACACTGGTTGAATCAACATTGTCTCCATGTCATTTCAATGAAATTACGTTGAGCCAACGTGGAATAGACGTTGAATTGACGTCTGTGCCCAGAGGGATACATTGAGACATACATAGAAAGATACATTGTTTTAGCACCGTTCTAAAATACCACTGCACACTTTACTGTTGTAGAACCGTTTTTTCAGCCCATGAATTCAGTTGAGATTTTTTTTGTTGGGTTGTACATTATAATGCAATAGCAACTGTAAATACAGCGTAACATGTATCTGTCAGTATTTTGACACACAGAATCTCGACCACAAGTAGGCCTAAATCTGCTAATACGTCGTCTTTATCGCTGTGACAGCTATTAGAAATCAGTTGGACATAGCAGGCTTGTTGCCATGCTGTTGTTAAACCATTGGGCCCGATGGACACTGCAGTGCTACAGCGCAAAGAAACGTCTACCCAACGCTTTGTCCTTTTCTTATCTTACATCGAACAAATCAAAATGACAACAATAAAACATATTTCTATACTCAACACTATCAAAATAGAACAGGAATACGTCCAATTTTGCACGTAAATACGTTAAAATAAATGAAATAACGGGTACTTACTCTGCGTTAAAGCCATTGACGTGCAGAATCCGCATCTGCTTGACAATCGTGCTTTTCCCAGACTCTCCGGCCCCTTCGAAATAAAACACAGATGAAGCATAAGGAAATGGAGCCATCGCTATAATATAAGAAGGTACTTGGGTGCCGCATATGCTGATGTTTAAAATCCATGATAATTGTACAATCCATCTGACGATTCAGTCAGCGCTCGCTTGCGAGACCTGTCAACATATGTGGGCTGGGGGCGAATCTGAAAACATACATGATACATATCCGTTATGAAATCCACCTTCTGGACCTTACCCAATAAAAGCAGTCGATGTGTGGCTTTATATGCTTGTCTTTCCTTTTGTAATTGTTTCTCGATTTTTTTATTCGCTTCTCTTTGTGCCTTTTCATCGATGCGTTGATCTTCAGTCTTGCTGTTGCCCAAACACCCCATCTTCCGCTGAGCTCTTCTCGTAAACAGAAAGTATAAAATAACAGCTAATGCAAATCCTACTTTCAATATAAAAGGAGAAGAAATAGGGCGAAAAATCCGTGCGCCACTTCTCCGTCGCTCAGAAAAAAACCTTCCCCGTTACAATTTCGTTTTAACCCCTTGTCAAACCCAACCCAGTGGATTCAGTCGATTCTAATAAATATGTGCATCATAAATATAACAAAAAGATACATTAACTTCATAAATATGCAAAGAGTGGAGCTGGGCTGAATCTGGAAGCCAGCCAACTGCTCCTCTCTCTCGCTCCTGCTTACCACTCTCTATTTTTCCGGTCTAAAATTCTGTTTGTGTTTTGGTCCCTTTAACTCAGCACTGCCTCTCGCTGTAGCACCAGGAAGTCACACTGCACCGAAAGAGAAACACCTCACAGAGCGCGCGCCACCTTACCACTGTTTGAATACCCTGTTTAAAACAACATTTCTTAATTTCACATGTACAACAAACAAAAAGACAGGCTAAGTTTATCTAATTAAAATGTGCGTCGAAAAGTTTAGCTTCAATAGGCTGTTCAGTGTAAATAATATATAGTAAAATTGTTTCCAAAAACGGGTTTATGTTTGAACCAGACAGACACTTGAATGACGTTTCCCAGACAAAATCATTTCCCTATCCATTTTCCGCGCGTAAATCATTTTACTGGCGCTTGCAAACACGGGTAAATGGAGGTTAACTAGAGCACGCGACCGTAGGCAAGCAGGGCCGCGCACCAGCGGTATAATCACACAAACCATATGGATCATAATACCAAATCAAATAATAACACAGTTACAAACTCTATGCAAAAGAGAATGAAAAAAGTATCGTTTGCTGCTATTCAAATTTCTCTGAAGTTGCCTATTAACCTGACATAGGCCTACTATAGCCTACTCTATAGCCTTGTAGGTTCTCTTTCATCTGTAGCAATACAAAATGCCACACTAATAATTGTAGAGAATCCAAAGGTGTGAATATAACAGCACCGCAACCTTTGAGAAAAAAGGCACAATGCAAATGCAATGGAATATATGAAAAACGGTTTCATGCGTTTGCATATCAGCATCCATGTCCTAGCAGCACAGTTGGGCAGTGCTCCCATCAACAGCGGAGAGGATATCCATGTAGTGAGCGAGAGCCAAAGACAACCTCACAATATGATAGGATGGAGGAGGTTTCTGGGTCATTTTAAGGTTAGGTGGATGAACAGACAAATACCCTGACAACCAACAAAAGCCATCCTCAAAGTAAAGCATTGTTGGGAAAAGTAATCATTACTGAAGTCTTTTCAACCCCCAATAAGATGTAGTAAACTCATTCAAATACAACAGATACACTGACTAAAGTAGTACTTTGTGATCTAGATGCGTTTGACCGTTTCAGTGGCAAACCAGACTAGAAAGGACTAGAATTAATTACATCAATTGAACTATTGATTGATTTCAAAACGTCAAAAAATGTATCAGACCTCATATCAAAACATGGATTATACCAAAAGACGTGTGAGGCAAACTGGCAACCGTGGGACCATATGAGATGGTTATCTGTCGTGATGTGTCACTGTTTAGAACATTACCAGCCTCCAGAACAATGGAAAGATTTTCCAGTACAAAAAAATATTAAAACAAGATGCAAATGTGATCTTATAGGGTGTGTTGGCCAGTATGTGGCTCCTCTGGATGCAAATTTAGCCCGCTGAGCTTCCTAACTGTTAATGTTGTGTATTGGTTGAGAGTGTTGGCTCTACCTACCTCTAGCCTCCTACAAACCATCCTGATCTCATGAGCTTACGTTCTGTTACAGAATGTAAACTCAGAATGTTTTTAAAGTCAGGACTAATTATCACCATCAATTTATCTAATTCTCTCTATAGTGTCATTGTAGAGCAGCCCATTGACTATCAATCAATCAATCAATCAATTTTATTTTATATAGCCCTTCTTACATCAGCTAATATCTCGAAGTGCTGTACAGAAACCCAGCCTAAAACCCCAAACAGCTAATAATGCAGGTGTAGAAGCACTATCGTCTTACATTGCCTTTTGTCTCCCTCTTGTGGTTTGGATGAATACTACACACTTCAAAGTGTGTGTGTGCATGCTTGATGACAATATGCATGTACAACCATGGATTGGTCAAGAATACATGTGTCCTTTACTAGAGAGCCATGACTGTATGACTTTCACCCCTCCTCCTTGTACCCTGTTGCCTGGATAAAAATAGCTTGGGTATGAGGAGTTAGTAAATAGCTCAGGTCATACCTTAGGCTGGAAAACTGGTATTCTTGTTTCTCTTTCCAGTGAGTACACAGAGATGGTTAGAGATTAAGAAGATACCTGGAATGGTAGCTAGCTTTCTAAAAGCTCTCCGTAGTCATAACATGACATTCCCAGAGGCCCAGTACAGGGTCATGTTCATTAGGCACCAAATGGAAGAAAACGTCTTGACAAGGGGAGGGCCTACCTGGATTTGTCCAATAACAAACGGTCATTTTTGTTTTCGGTTTTCAAAACACTTAGCTATGGTGTGCCCTACTGATCATGACCTAGGAGATCTGCAGGTTAGTATTGACCAGCTAAACTTGCAAATTGCAAAAGCAACTGCTTTTGGTCAACTGAGTTGAGAGTGCATCTAAGACAATGATTCATTTTTTATAGCAGGGCAGTCTGTCAGTAGGCTGGTGGCCAAATGAGTGAATTTGGGATATTACTGTCCTTTGTCACACATTCCTGGTGTGTGATCTTTTGTTTTGTTTTGGTTCGGGGGAAACTTTCAACCCCGCTGGACAGCCCTGGGCTAGTTTCCGTAGGACGTGGGGCCCGATTTAGAAAGCGAGAGTAAAAAAACAGGACGCACATTTTCTCCCCAGAGAACGGGAGGTGTAAGAGAGGTCTGATGAGGTCATAGCTGCTGGTTGGTAGGTTGGATGGTAGGTTCACCGCCACTGTCTGTCTGACCAGAGTGGGACACAGGACTGAGAAAGTGAAACCATTTCCAGGAACGACATAACGTCACCCCAGAATTAAGTCACCTTAACTTGAACCCTTTATAGAAAGGGCTACATATCACTGACATAGTAATTATGTAACGGATGTCATAAATATATCTGTCTGCTGTACTGCTGGCAGCTTGCAAAGAGAACTAATCCAAGGTTTAATGCACTGTGTGCATGTCTGTCAGCCTTGATAATTAGCCTAAATTATCTTATAACATTTTTGGCTACCGACTTTGGCACTCTATACAATGAATCATAATCTCAGATTTTGAGTAAACTCCCAGGTCAGGTCTACTGGTCTAGTGACTAAAGTTGAAAACTGATTAAGGACGTTGACATCAAAGGACGTTAGAAGAGGTCAGCAGTGAGAAGGAGGCTTATGTCCCAATAACCTGACCAACCTATGTGCAGTTGCAGTACATGACGATCAAAATGTAAATAAAATGACAGTGCTATTTTTTCTATTACCAAACAAACAGAGATGGCATGAACGATAGATAAAACCTTTTGGGGAAATTTGGCCTTTTCACATGGCAAGTTCTTAGCTCAGGACTATGCTTAATGAATATTCCAATTAAGTGACACAGGGAACCACAGAACTGATTAGCTAGCCTAGCCCTGACAATGTGGTGTTGTTAAGAGCTCTCAATTGTGTATTACTTACTCACTCAGAAGGTTGAATGTATATGACTTTGGTGTTACTTTTTCAAAAGATGGCTGCTATATCCATTCAGGTAAATCACAGCTACTTGAGGGGATAGGATCTTTTCCCAACTGACCTCCGAACATTTGCATATTTGGATGGAACCTGAACCTGCTTGAGAGCATCTCTGTTCCATATCTTGAAATTCCGTAACCCAGATTCCATCTGAATACGGGCTAAAAATAGCCTCCCGGAGAGTGTCTCTCTCTCTCGCTGTGCCTCTCTCTGCTGCTCCGATATGGAATGATAACAGAGCCAACCTGCCCCTTAGCGTGCAGAAAACACACACATGCATGCACACCAAACCAAACATGCGCACAGACATGTTACACTGTACACAGATGTATTTACTCTTCCCTTTGTTGCATCACAAACTTCCTCCCCCACACTCACAGGTACATGCATGCACACACACAACACACTTGAACTCAAACTCCATATTCATAACTAAGGGATATGTATTGTATGAATGATCAATGAACATGCACTATGGTGCTCTGAGGCCAAGCCTTTCTCCTCTATCTCTTATCATTGGCCATTGGTCGTCCCAGATATGAAAGATCCCAATTGCTGTAAACGTGGCTGCCATTATCAGGCCATGAGACTGAGAAAGCAAGGTGGGGAAGGGTTTATGCGATGGACCGGCTGCAAAAATAGCACAGACTTTGGACTATTCCCACTTGAGTCTATATATGGCAACTCTCAATAAACAGAATATCATAAGAATGACACCTGCATTACAGAAGGAGAGTTTGGAGTTGTTGGTCAAGGAGAGAATAGGCTAATCCTAATCATTTCGGCCCTTATTTGGTTACAGACCCAAATAAGTAAAGTATGCTAGCAGTATCAAGGTAAAGTAGTAATATTTGTAAAACTTTGATACATACCCGCCAGGACAAATGTGTGCAGTGAAGGGTACATATGTTGGATCTTTAATTTAATTTATTTATTTATTTATTTTTATTTTTTTGGGGGGGTGGATCAGCTTAATATTGCAGATCGATTGTAACTTCTATCAATGTAATTGTCTGCATCACTTCCAATCCCCCATGTTTTATATATATATATACTCCCCTTTATTACTTTTCAACCCCGCCATCCTTTCCCTACTTGGAGTAAATTAGTGAACAACAATGCCCAGGCCTCTACTTCCGGTCTATACTTACTATCTACACCTTATGGACACAGTTAATTTTACAATAATTCTATTATATATATTTATTTATTTTTGCTCCTGAACTTCTTCTACTCTCAACCTCTCCGATCATTTTCATGATGTCCATCCGGTTTGCTTCTATATGCCATATCTTTCTAACTGTGCTCTTTCCCAAAAGCTCCCAACATACAACCTATATACTTATTATGGACACAGTATGCTTACATTATTAGCTATCTTTGTTATTATTTGTTGTTATTTGTTATTAGTCCCATCCTTCAACTCTATTCAATACCTCCCATCTATCTCTTAACACCATCCATATAGGATTTCTATTTGCCATATATATTTCAACCGTACTGTGATGTTTTACAAAAGTTCTGAACCTTTCTATTCTCATTGCTTCTACAGATTGTGAATTAAAAATAAACATTTTTACTAAAAGTATTATTATATTATTGATCGATTGACTATGACTTTTCAGATCACCCAGTAATGCTATCTGCAAGGTTAGCTCCAGGTAAATATTTTAATCCTTTAGCCATTCCTGGACCTGTGTCCAAAAACAAGCTACAAATGGAGTTTACATTTCCTGCATTTTCAGCAACAAAAGAGTGATCAAATTAAGATCCTACACCTGTAGTGCCTAAATACATGATCATAGAGTTTTGCAGAGTGGTGGAATGGGGACAAGGCTATGTGTGTGTGTGTGTCTGTGAGAAAGACAGAGAGAGAGAGCGAGAGAGCGAGAGAGCGAGAGAATGTGTAACATAACAGTTAATGTCACTTACCCACTTAGGCTAAAATTGTTAGCTGTTCAAATAAAGGATTCAAATGAAGTGTTGTAAAAAATTCAGTCAGTTTTCCTAGAGGCTGCTTTTGCGGCCTTGGTCCCCCACCTGAAAGAACACGTGGGGGTGGAAATTGGCTTAGATGCACATAGGCAACCCAGAGATGTGTGAGTACCAACAGGTCACATGTACCATTTTCTAACTATTATGTGACACGAACCATACTATGCTGGCTCTGATATTTTATTTTCGCATTGCCCTTCTCACCACAGTTCGCATTGCCCTTCTAACCAGGCCAGTGCAGTGCAACTCTGTTTGGCTCAGCTCAGCTTGGCTCAGTAGTGTGGAAAGGGTAATGTAGTAGATGTGTGTTGGGCAAATGATGCCTGCCTGTGCTCCCAATGATGATAAGCCTCCAACAGGAATGCTGAAATACTGCAGGTTGGTCAAAGGTTATGGATGAAGATGCTGATTGTCTTTTATGTAATCATTCAAATAAATTGCCATTGGTAAGCCTACACTTTGATTGCCAAGGTAGTTTAGTTTCAAAAGGCAAACTGACTGAAATTCTAAATAGGACACCTCAGTGTGACTGTGAATAACACACAAACTAAGGATTACAATCAGTTTTGATGCTGTTCTGAGTCTGACATACAGCTGAAGTCGGAAGTTTACATACACTTAGGTTGGAGTCATTAAAACTTGTTTTTCAACCACTCCACAAATGTCTTGTTAAAAAACTATAGTTTTGGCAAGTCGGTTAGGACATCTACTTTGTGCATAACACAAGTAATTCTTCCAACAATTGTTTACAGACAGATTATTTCACTTATAATTAACTGTATCACAATTCCAGTGGGTCAGAAGTTTACATACATTAAGTTGACTGTGCCTTTAAAATTCCAGAAAATGATGTCATGGCTTTAGAAGCTTCTGATAGGCTAATTGACATCATTTGAGTCAATTGGAGGTGTACCTGTGGATGTATATCAAGGCCTACCTTCAAACTCAGTGCCACTTTGCTTGACATCATGGGAAAATCAAAAGAAATCAGCCAAGACCCCAGAAAAAAGGCTTAAGGACAACAAAGTCAAGGTATTGGAGTGGCCATCACAAAGCCCTGACCTCAATCCTATAGAAAATGTGTGGGCAGAACTGAAAAAGCGTGTGCAAGCAAGGAGGCCTACAAACCTGACTCAGTTACACCAGCTCTGTCAGGAGGAATGGGCCAAAATTCACCCAACTTATTGTGGGAAGCTTGTGGAAGGCTACCCGAAACATTTGACCCAATTTAAACAATTTAAAGGCAATGCTACCAAATACTAATTGAGTGTATGTAAACTTCTGACCCACTGGGAATCTGATGAAAGAAATAAAAGCTGAAATAAATCACTCTACTATTATTCTGACATTTCACATTCTTAAAATAAAGTGGTGATCCTAACTGACCTAAGACAGGGAATTTTTACTAGGATTAAATGTCAAGAATTGTGAAGAACTGAGTTTAAATGTATTTGGCTAAGGTGTATGTAAACTTCCGACTTCAACTGTATCACCATCCCTGACTGGGTGCTCTTATTTCACATTTTAGTCATTTAGCAGAAGCTCTTATCCAGAGTGACTTACAGTAGTGAGTGAATCAATTTTCATTTGTACTGGTCCCCCGTTGGAATCGAACCCACAACCCTGGCGTTGCAAGTGCCATGCTCTACCAACTGAGCCACACAAGACCTCCCGCAACGTTAAATTCCATATGCTAACACACGTCCTGATACCTATGGTTGCAAGGTGCCAGTCATATAAACCTAGCTGAAGTTATGTCTCCTTCCTTCGACTTCCATTCCGCATAAAAAGCAGAGGAATGGTGTCATATCTAGTGTGCTTATAGTCTCAGCAATAAAATACTATAGCTTACACTGTATAACAAAATGAACTATAATATATATATATATAAATCATTCAGCAGATGCTTTTATCCATGACTTACAGTCATGCGTGCATACATTTTACGTATGGGTGGTCCCAGGAATTAAACCCACTACCCTGGCATAACAAGCGCCATGCACTACCAACTGAGCTACAAATGACCATACCATTTGACTGGAGTCCACCTGTGGCTAATTCAATTGTATGGACATGATTTAGAAAGAAACACAACTGTCTATATAAGGTTCCACAGTTGACAGTGCATGTCAGAACAGAAACTATACCATGAAGTCCAAGGAACTGTCTGGTTTAGAGAATGCCAAGAGTGTGCAAAGCTGTCATCAAGGCAAAGGGTGGCTATTTGAAAAATCTCAAATATATTTTGATTTGTTTAACACTTTTTTGGTTACTACATGATTCCATATGTGTTATTTCATCGTTTTCATGTCTTCACTATTATTCTAAAATGTAGAAAATAGTAAAAATAAAGAAAAACCCTTGAATGAGTAGGTGTTCTGAAACTTTTGACGTTAGTGTTTATATTTTCTTTTTGTTGCCTCATGAGGTAACGTTGTGCATTTAGGCTACATTTCAGGGAAATATCATGCTCAATGAAATACAATTTGAAAGTATAATTTCATGTAGAATTATGGCCTTGATCAATGTTTTTGCCAACATATCCACTGACATTTACAGGCAATGGACACATTCTATGGTCGATAGGACCCTAATCGAGCAGTTAGGAGGCTCATATTATCTGATAGTGAGGACAGTGAGTTTGCGGACAGTGACAGCAAGGAAGAATGGGCCCCAGAATCAGATTTGAGAGGTATAGAAAATACTAGTTTATGCCCAACTTAATTTTTTTTTATTATTATTGATACATTATCAGAAAGCCTAAATCTAAAAAATTTAAATAGGATGGAATATTTCTTATTCCAAGAAAAAACTAAATGTGTGCAGTAGAGGGTTAATTACCCTGGCCGTTTATTTTAATAGCACGATTTGCCACAAGGTTGAGCAACCGGACATGTGGATAGTGGGATAGGCTATTCACTCCCATAGCCTACACCTAGCGTCTATAGCCTATTCAATTTAATGTATTTATTTTGATAAAGCTAGTGAATAGATTCAATCAGTTAGCCTACAGCCTATTCATGACCTGACATACATCTCATTGGTTTGTAGACCTAGTCTACATATCGATCCTGACCTAGGCAAGACATCCGAGAGAGTGGTAAAATGCAATGTCAAAAGCAGGAAACTGACATTATTTCGGGGGGAAGCGTGTTACACAAGAGCACTGGGCTGGTCAATGTATTAGCCCCAGCCATTTATCTCACACCTACCGAGTAAAAGCAGACGATGCGTCTGCTCGTATTCCCGTTTCTGCTCCTTCAGAGTTCGGTCAATATGTTTACTGACTTTCTTCGCCTGTTTTTTGACCTCCTTCTCCTCGGATAACTTTTTGTCCAAGGTTTTCTGTTTCTGTTTGCTGAGCTTCTTCTGCAGCAAATGTTGCCGCTGGCTGCGGTCAGCTCCCACGCCTTCCCCATTCTGTATGGGCACGCCTTCAGTCGTGTCCTCTCGACGGGCATCTCGTGCAGAGGGCTTGCCTTTGCCAGGGCCCCCGCGGCGACACCAACAACCATGGAGTGGTGTCATGTCATTATATGCCTCTGTATCCTCGTGGTCAAGGTCCTTGGAGCGTAACCGTACAGAGCAGTCCGCGGGTTTCTCGGTGTCACTGGATTCGTCAAGACTAGGACGTAGGCTGTAGCACAGTCCCATTGTGGGGTTTGTTCCGTTAGTAAAACTGAAGGGTAAAATTCAGGTGAAAAGCGCAAAATTCCTCGAGAGATGGTAGGCCTACCTGCCCGCCTGTACTCATTGTGGCATTTCCCCTGTCCTGGGATGCGTGTTGAATTCAAACTGCAGAGGTGATCTAATCACGGTTCTGGACTTGCCACCATGTGAGCCATTTTGCATTTTGCCCCGTCTGTCAATGCCAGCCTGTAGTTGGTGGATCAACTGATTGTAGTAGTGGCCACCGCTGGTACACCTTCCCGTAAATATATCTAAAGCACAACCAAAAAAATACACAAGTGAGAGTGAGTCTCGAATACTAATGCCAGAACACTCTCTAGGAGCGCCAGTAGAAAGCAGGGTGTGTGTGTGCATCCCACTCATGGTGTGAGGCGTCAGCGTTAAATGCGATACTGGTGTAGTCATGGGCTTTAACTATTCGTGTGCCAGGACAAAGTAAAAGCTCAGTTATTACAATTGTTTTCAAATTCTCTCCTACAATAGCCTAACCTAAATATTTTGGTAACACTTTATCAAGAGATATAATGATTTATTACTCGTTATTTGTATGAGCCCATATGATCTTATTATACGCCTAATAATAGTCCTATATAATAAAACAGAATAGATACTTTACTGCCCATTTTTCAATGGAAATGTATAATTTTGCTGTCACAATACCCAACCACACACACATTGCAGGATAAATTGTAGTGCTCAAGTGCCTTGCTCAAGGGCACAACGGCAGTGATTGGTAGGCAATGTTGGATGAGAGTCCCGCCATCATCTCTCCGGTTGCTGGTTTAGTTTCCGTTTGTACCTGGCCCAAAGATAGAAATCTGAAAAAATATGTTATTTAACACATTATGAGATGATATTAACACATTATGGGGATCATACATGCTTATGACAAGTCTTAAAATGCACATAACAGCATCACAATGCATTATACATGTCAGCTTAAAGTAAAGTGTTACCAGAAAACTAAAATGGCACTTCTCACTACAAATATCAGTGTAGATTCCTGTGTAGATCTACACCATCCCTACAGCAGCGATGACCAAAGGTTGCAGCCCTGCACAGGCTGTTAGCCTTGAATGGTGATCTCAAAATTTATTGGGCAGTTCACCAATAAAGCCTATTTGATACCACAGCTCTGAAGTAGACTGTACAATGCAGGGGTAATAAAACATTGTGTCAGCACCAAATACTGATAGGTGTTGATTGCCTGACTTGTCTGTGAACTTTCCCCAAAGGAGAAATCCAGAATGTTCTGTCTACAGGTGCAGGATCTTAATTTGATCACACTTTTGTTGATGAGAATTTTCCTACACCTAAAGTAGCCTATACTTTTGGCCAGCTAATAGCCTAACCACCAATAGAGCAACATTATGGACTAAATATTCAAATCCTTTGCTGCAGGATTATTTTGCTGTGACAATATAGGGCAAGTTAAGATCCCACATATGTACTACCCTGACTTTTTACAGTGTGTGCAACTAGTTGTGTAATGCAGGGCAGGCTTTGTGTAGGTGGAGCTGGTCTTAAAGGTAGACTCTTGAACAGATAAGAAGAGCAACTTGGAGCCAAAGAGATTGGTATTGCCTGGAAGAGGTGCGACACCCACAGCTCTGAGAATACATTAAGTTCTACTCAGTCGGTCTGTGTAGCAATGGGGAAAGTATACTGCCTCTACCTCACAGTCCAACCAAGGTGTATGAACTGAAGAATAAACTGAATGTTCAAAAAATGGAAGTTAAATATAAAGTCCTTCTTTATTAACTTAAAAAACATTTTGGTATTAAAGCCTTCATCGGGGTGCTTGATCTCTTTGGATATGTAATTTAAACACTCAAAAAATAAGTGAGAGGGTGACACCAATGCATATTCCACATAAGACCATACATTTATTGGGGGTGTTTTATAAGACTATGATGATATCATATCACTATATTGAGTTACTTCATAAAGAATAATCATCTGAGTCCATGGGGCCATCAATAACAATACAGTGCCTTCAGAAAGTATTCATACAATTTGACTTTTTCCACATTTGTTGTGTTACAGCTTGAATTTAAAATTGATTAAATTGAGATTGTTTTGTCACTGGCCTACTACACACAATATTCCATAATGTTCAAGTGGAAATATGTTTTTCAAAAATTTTACAAATTCATTACAAATGAAAAACCAAAATGTCTTGAGTCAATAAATATTCTACCCCTTTGTTATTGCAAGTATAAATACGTTCAGGAGTAAACATTTTCTTAACAAGTCACTTAATAAATTGCATGGACTCACTCTGTGTGCAATAAGAGTGTTTAGCGTTATTTTTTAATGACTGCCTTATCTCTATACCCCACACATATAATTATCTGTAAGGTCCCTCAGTCGAGCTGTGAATTTCAAACACAGATTCAACCACAAAGACCAGGGAGGTTTTCCCTTGCAAAGAAGGGCACCTATTGGTAGATGGGTAAAAAAAAAACATTGAATATCCCTTTGAGCGTAACAACATTTGGAATAAGTCAAGGGGTATGAATACCTTCTGAAGGCACTGTAGCTTCCTTATCGAAACAGTTCCATGACTAGACAGTATTCAGTCCTGTTGATTGGTAACCATAACTCATATCTTGGAAAAGGAACACGGTTGTTTGGATGGGCCAGTGCAGTGCAGAGAGCAAGATGTACAAAGGTCATAAAGGGATTCCCATGGAATGGCTATTCTGTGTCTGTGGTGAGGACATCACAGATGCATGCTCTAAAACGATACATTGTTGTCATTTTGTGGAGACATTTTGTAAATGCAAGCCTGGTTTCTGCAAGTCAAGGCAGACTTCTTCTTGTTCAAATGAAAACAAAGCGTAAGCAACAAATTGAATGCAATGGAGGACAATAACTGTCAAAAGAAAATGTAAACCAATGTAAACAAATGTTAATTATTCAGGTGAGTTTACATTAGCCTGGGTGCCAGTCTGTTTCTGCTCTCTTGCCAACTCAAATAAAATTGTATTTGTCACATGCTTCGTAAACAACAGGTGTAGACTAACAGTGAAATGCTTACTTGGGGGCCCTTTCCAGCAATGCAGAGAGAAATAATAGAAAAATAATAACACCTAATAATAAAAGTAATAATAAATAAAATAAAATAAAATAAAATAAAATCACATTTTATTGGCCACATGCGCCGAATACAACAGGTGCAGACATTACAGTGAAATGCTTACTTACAGCCCTTAACCAACAGTGCATTTATTTTAAATAAAAAAGTAAAATAAAACAACAACAAAAAAGTGTTGAGAAAAAAGAGCAGAAGTAAAATAAAATAACAGTAGGGAGGCTATATATACAGGGGGGTACCGGTGCAGAGTCAATGTGCGGGGGCACCGGCTAGTTGAGGTAGTTGAAGTAATATGTACATGTGGGTAGAGTTAAAGTGACTATGCATAAATAATTAACAGAGTAGCAGCAGCGTAAAAAGATGGGGTGGGGGGGCAGTGCAAATAGTCCGGGTAGCCATGATTAGCTGTTCAGGAGTCTTATGGCTTGGGGGTAGAAGCTATTGAGAAGTCTTTTGGACCTAGACTTGGCACTCCGGTACCACTTGCCGTGCAGTAGCAGAGAGAACAGTCTATGACTAGGGTGGCTGGAGTCTTTGACAATTTTGAGGGCCTTCCTCTGACACCGCTTGGTATAGAGGTCCTGGATGGCAGGAAGCTTGTCCCCAGTGATGTACTGGGCCGTACGCACTACCCTCTGTAGTGCCTTGCGGTCGGAGGCCAAGCAGTTGCCATACCAGGCGGTGATGCAACCAGTCAGGATGCTCTCGATGGTGCAGCTGTAGAATTTTTTGAGGATCTGAGGACCCATGCCGAATCTTTTCAGTCTCCTGAGGGGGAATAGGCTTTGTCATGCCCTCTTCACGACTGTCTTGGTGTGTTTGGACCATGATAGTTCATTGGTGATGTGGACACCAAGGAACTTGAAGCTCTCAACCTGTTCCACTACAGCCCCGTCGATGAGAATGGGGGCGTGCTCAGTCCTCTTTTTTTTCCTGTAGTCCACAATAATCTCCTTTGTCTTTGTCACGTTGAGGGAGAGGTTGTTATCCTGGCACCACACGGCCAGGTCTCTGACCTCCTCCCTATAGGCTGTCTCATCGTTGTCGGTGATCAGGCCTACCACTGTTGTGTCGTCGGCAAACTTAATGATGGTGTTGGAGTCGTGCCTGGCCATGCAGTCATGGGTGAACAGGGAGTACAGGAGGGAACTAAGCACGCACCCCTGAGGGACCCCCGTGTTGAGGATCAGCGTGGCAGATGTGTTGTTACCTACCCTTACCACCTGGGGGCGGCCCGTCAGGAAGTCCAGGATCCAGTTGCAGAGGGAGGTGTTTAGTCCCAGGGTCCTTAGCTTAGTGATGAGCTTTGAGGGCACTATGGTGTTGAATGCTGAGCTGTAGTCAATGAATAGCATTCTCACGTAGGTGTTCCTCTTTTCCAGGTGGGAAAGGGCAGTGTGGAGTGCAATAGAGATTGCATCATCTGTGGATCTGTTGGAGCGGTATGCAAATTGGAGTGGGTTTCTGGGATAATGGTGTTGATGTGAGCCATGACCAGCCTTTCAAAGCACTTCATGGCTACCAGACGAGCTAAACCACTTCTATGCTCGCTTCGAGGCAAGCAACACTGAAGCATGCATGAGAGCACCAGCTGTTCGGTTTTGTACACTGTCAACTGGTAACCACCATAAGACCTTCAGCTGCATATCCACAGGGTGGCAGCATCACCAATGCTACAGATCATAAACTACCCCCAGATCATACAGATCATTATGATCAGCTCACACACAATTCAGCCCAGCCTGCACTGCAGCATTTACAGGTGTATGATCTTAGTTTGACCTATATTGTCACAGAAAAATAATCCTACAGCAACAGCATTTTAACGTTTAGTCCATAATGTTGCTTGATCGGTGGTTAGGCTGTTAGCTGGCCAAAAGTAGGCTACATGAAAAGTGCAATACTGTTAATATAACCATGTGTTAGTGTGGGTTTTCAGTTAATTTATGCAAATCACAAAGCTCATCTGCATTTCCTGCGGTGCAGGAACATTTTCAGCAACAAAAGATTGAGCAAATTGTGCATAGGCCCTAGGGCAGGTTTCTCCAACCCTGTTCCTGGAGAGCTACCGTCCTGTAGGCTTTCGCTCCAGCCCAATTTGTAACTAACCTGATTCAGCTTATCAACCAGCTAAATACTAGAATCAGGTGTGCTAGATTAGGCTTAGAGTGAAAACCTACAGGACGGTACCTCTCCAGGACCAGGGCTGGAGAGCCCTGCCCTAGTGGTACATACTTTATGAATGTTAAAAAATTATGTTGTTTCTTGGAAATATTTTCTCATGCACTCTCCATTATGTTTAGTCTTGTATTTAATAAATAAATCATAAACTCTAAACATACTAATACCAATCATATTAGGCTAATATATTATAAACCTTGGTAATTGTCTTGTCGAGGTAGAACTACACTGACTGACACCATTGAGAATGTGTTTATGGCAACACTTGTCACTATGCAAAGTGTTTTCAAATCAACAACCACAGCTTAAAGCTGGATGCACTGGTCAATGGACATTTTGTGTGTCATGGGTAAAGACTTCATGTTTGGGAAGTTTGCCTGTTCAAATGAATCCCAAATGAAGGTATTAAGCCATGCAATGGTGTACACATAGAGCAAGTTTGCAGGTGTTCTCTTGAAGAGTGGAGGGTGTTGTAATGGTCACATAAACACAGGAAATGTTATGTTTATACAATGGAGAAGGTCAATGGTTTGCATATTGGTCTTTGAGGAACATTCATACAGCAATAATACCATCAAAGGGATATGATGGCCATGTGTGTGTGTGTGTGTGCGTGCGTGTGTGTGTGTGTGAATTTTGAAAAAAATTCTCAAGTGCAAAAATAGCCCACATCATCGTCATGTTTTCTCCATGAATTTTTCATATTCCACTCATTCACCGAGCATTAAAAAACAGTCTGAAATGCATTTGGAGGTATGAACGCTAAGCAGCCTGAATGCACTGAAAAAACTATATTCTATATCATTTCTGGACAAGGCCATTTGAATGCAATAGTTGCATTACAGGGGAGATACAGCCGTTTACATCCCACATAGCAGAAAATGAGTATAGTAGGTTGATCCTGCAAAGTGTCCTGTCTTTGTCGGGTCAATAAGGTTGCCTTTTTCCTGGCCGCAGCCAACGCTCAAGTGCCATCCATCCAGTGGTTCTCTCTCACGCAATAATAGCGGATTCAGTAGCATCATCATCAATACAAACAATGCCGTCCTACCCATCCCATCTGTTCAGTCATGTCCAACCCCCGCAGCCTCCAAGCCAAGGTATGGTTCGATTGCCTTGCCGCCGCTGCTGGAACCGCGCCCGCGCTGGCGTGCGCCTTGATTGGCCACAGTCCCTGTCGGTAATTTCAGCATCCCCCTACCGCCCTGCATGTCTGTCGTGGCTTCACAGACCGGCATATGATCTGCCATACTTCGTGGGGTCTATAGCTCGCGTGCCACAGCGAGCTATAAAGGCTGATACTGAGATACCCTGGACAGCGCACCTTCCGTTCCTTCTAGTTTATCTGTCTCTCTTCAGGGTAAAGTGCCTCACAATCTTAACGCTATTTGACCTCCGCTGTACCAAATACTTGGCTTCTTACATCCAGCAAGAGATGGTAAGCACACTAGCCCATAGTCTATAGCCTACTGTCGGCATGTATTGGAAATGTTTGGGCGTAAACTGATGTTTGGCACAAGCTTACCACACATTCTAGGGGAGATACAGTACCTCTTGTTGATGTGAGAGTGTAAGGGAGTTGATTGCTCTGGATTATTGTGCTTGTCTGAATTTGCATTGGATACGTGGAAGTATTGTCTGACTTGAACTAGAGTCATTATCTGGGGTTTTTTACACTTGGAAAAGTTAAAAGTCACATTAAGGAATGTGGACCTCCCATTTGACTTGAAAGAGGGTCAGGGCAATGTGTAATGGGAAGTGCAAATTGCTAACTCTAATCAATACTTAGCTACATATTTATTACATCGGCATTGATTTCGTTTACTGTAGAAGGCAAATATTAGCCTATTCATATTTGATTTAAAAGACCTGTATGTTGTAGCCTACTATTATTGCATGGCGCATAGATCATATGTATTTTGATGAGACATGTAGCCTATTAATCTGTGCAGTGTGCACACTGTCAATAACTACTCTTCTATCAGCTATAAGCTACTACTGTATGATAAAACATTTAATATATATACAGTGGGGAGAACAAGTATTTGATACACTGCCAATTTTGCAGGTTTTCCTACTTACAAAGCATGTAGAGGTCTGTAATTTTTATCATAGGTACACTTCAACTGTGAGAGACGGAATCTAAAACAAAAATCCAGAAAATCACATTGTATGATTTTTAAGTAATTAATTTGCATTTTATTGCATGACATAAGTATTTGATACATCAGAAAAGCAGAACTTAATATTTGGTACAGAAACCTTTGTTTGCAATTACAGAGATCATATGTTTCCTGTAGGTCTTGACCAGGTTTGCACACACTGCAGCAGGGATTTTGGCCCACTCCTCCATACAGACCTTCTCCAGATCCTTCAGGTTTCGGGGCTGTCGCTGGGCAATACGGACTTTCAGCTCCCTCTAAAGATTTTCTATTGGGTTCAGGTCTGGAGACTGGCTAGGCCACTCCAGGACCTTGAGATGCTTCTTACGGAGCCACTCCTTAGTTGCCCTGGCTGTGTGTTTCGGGTCGTTGTCATGCTGGAAGACCCAGCCACGACCCATCTTC